>NC_054833.1:58532016-58829516 GCF_018345385.1 Vulpes lagopus
CCCATGAAGGATCCTAGCTGCACGGAGCCTGTGGGGCACCTGTACACTTCTCCTTCTGGACCAGATGTGAGGCTGGAGTGTCCCATCCTCTGCTGAGCCAGGCTCTCAGCTCTTGCCGCCTCGTGTAGATGTTTCCCTTCACCCTGGTGGCACCTGCTCTTCTCCAACCAGCGAACCCTGGAATGGGTTTTGACCTGCGCTGGAAAATGCACAGATCCTTGAAAATCATCTAGTACTGTGGCAGGTGTAGGCTGTTGCTTTTGATCTATGTGATTGTGTTCTAGAATATATCCTTTTTGCTTTTTCTCCTTCAGGGACTATATCAGGGCTCCCCGCATTGCTGTGTGTACACGTAGTTGCTGTTGGTTTGCTTTTTCCGTGAAATATGCTTCCGTTATGTTTTTCCAGCTTTATTGAGGTATGATCAACAGATAAAAATTATCTATATTTCAGGGGTACAGTGTGTTTTTGGTGTGCGGTGTGATGATTTTATCACATATGCATCGGGAAATGATTCCCACCAGCGAGCTAAGTAACATATTCGTCACCTCACAGTTACCATTTGTGTGGTAAGAACACTTGAGATCTCTACCATCTTAGCAAATTTCGAGCACGCAGCGCAGCATTATTAAGTACAATCACCATGCTGTACAGTAGAGACTCAGACCCCATCTTATAGTAAAACTTTGTATCCTTTGGGTGAGCCTGGGCAGTTCAGCGGGTTAAGCATCTGCTTTTGGCTCAGGCCCTGATCACAGGGTCTAGGGATCCATTCCCTGCTCCCCAGGGAGGCTGCTTCTCCCTCTCCCTCTGCCCCTCCTTCTGCTTGCACTCTCTCTCTCTCTCTCTCTCTCTCTCTCTCTTTCTCACTCTCAAATAATTACAATCTTTAAAAGTAAATAAATAAACCTTTGTGCCCTTCGCCTGGCATCTCCCCATTCCCCACCCCACCCCCAGCCCCTGGTAACCACCCTTCCACTCTCTGGTGCTCTTAGCTTGACTTTTTTTTCAAAACACAACAGTATTGGGATGCTGGGAGGCTCAGGAGTTGAGCGGCTGCCTTTGGCTCAGGGTGTGACCCCCAGGTCCTGGGATCAAGTCCCCCATTGGGCTCCCCGCGGGGAGGCTGCTTTCCCTCTGCCTATGTCTCTGCCTCTCTCTGTGTGTCTCCCATGAATAAATAAATAAAATCTTTAAACACACACAACAGTATTTGTCCTTCTCTGGCTGATTCCACGGAACATAACGCCCTCCCCGCTCATCACGTTCTCGCAAATGGCAGGAGCGCCTTCTTTTTTGCAGCTCAATCCTATTCCGCGGATTGTGTCCTCCGCATTCTCTTTCCCGGTTCCTTGGCCTGCAGACCCTTCCGTTGTTTGCTGAGAACGCTGTTGCGGTGAATGTGGGGGGTGATTACGCTTCTTTCAGATACATACCTAGAAGCGGATTGGTAGGTCTGGGGTGCGTGTTGAGGACCCCCACACCTCCGTGGTGTGTGCCCACTGGCTGCCCCGCAGTCACTGTTTCCAAGTCCGGGGTGGGGTGGGGGCAATATCGCCGCAGGCGCACATCTCACATCGCGCTTTGGGTGAGCACTGAGGTCATTTCCAGCTTGTTACCCATGGGCCCCACCGTGCACGTCTTCACCGGGTCCAGCGGACCAGCCGACCAGCGAGAGGACCTTTGGTATGTTTACCCAGAAGCAGACTTGCAGGGATGGGGCCAGATACACATTCCTAATTCCACTAAATACCTTGGAGAAGGGCTCTGGCGATGGGTGCTCCCGGGAGGAGGGAGGAGTGTGTGAGCTCCTCTCCCCATACCCACATCTTGCCAGCCCTTGACTTCATCTCTGATTCTTGTCAACCAGATGGCTGCTTGACAGTTTTCATCACATTACATCAGACTCTCTGCAGACTACCTCTCCCTACCCTTTGCTACTGCTAATGTAGGTTTCCTCCCCACCCCCACCCCCCCACCGCGGCCTCAGACTCCTGTGTCTTCTGTTTGTCCCTCCACCTCTACCATATACCCTGTTCCTCATCGTTGTTCTTTGGCCTCCCTCACCGAGCTGTATGGCTGCATGATCCCTTTCCATTCCAGTGGCAGCAGATGATCAGAGGGAGGAAGAGGAGGGAAGTGAGGATGTTAGCTCCTCCAGCTTCTCCCCCACCAACCAGCAGTGAGCTAGCTGCCTCCAGCCACCCGGAGTTATAACAGACGGACAGACACAAGTCCTGTTGGGGTTTGGGGCTCTTCTCTCTTCTCAGGTTCCTGGAGGTGCCAACAACTCCTCACTGCTGGGATCCCTGGGGCCCTGCCCTCTTTCTTGTGGCTTCCCTAACCCTGCTCATCCCTTCCTAAAATCATTCCTGTATTAAAATATCCTCTGGGAGCTCCTGGCTGGCCCAGTGGTGGAGCGTGCAACTATTGATCTTAGAGTTCTGGGTTCAAACCCCACATTGGGTGTAGAGATTAGAGATCACTTAAAAATAAAATCTTTTGGGGCACCTGGGTGGCTTAGTGGCTGAGCGACTACTTTTGGCTCAGGGTGTGACACCCCCCCACTCCGCTGGGTCCTGGGATCACAGGCTCTGCGCAGGGAGCCTGCTTCTCCCTCTGCCTGTGTCTCTGCCTCTCTCTCTGTCTCTCAGGAATAAATAAATAAAATATTTTAAAAATAAAAATAAAATATTTTACAAAAAAATCCTCCAATTACCCATTTCACATATGCCGTCTGTTTCTTGCTGGGTTACCTGATACATTGTCACTGAGCTGAAATGTTTCATTTTCATGCAATCAATTTCACCAAAATTGTTTTGGCTTTTTGCTATTTGCTTTAGAAGCAAATATGGATGGAGCAAATATTTTATGGATGAAGTCCTTCTGTACCCCTCTATAACGAGATTATCCTTCCTTCTTTTTTTTTTTTTTTCCTATTACTTCTGTATACTGTACTTTTACATTTTCTATTTAGGCCTTGAATCTATCCAGCGTCCAATTTTGTATGTGATGTTAGGTATGATGCGGGAAACAAAGGCAGAAGAGAAGTGATTAAATTTCCGTGCTCCTTACAGCCCACTGACCAGTCCTTGAATCAGGCAGGGGGCCTTCCTCCAGGGGCTCAGCGGCCTCCATGCTCACCCGTCACTCAGGGCAAAAGGCAACCTTAGCCCCACCCCCAGGACCCTGTGAATCTGCTTTATTTTTTTATTTTTATTTTTTGTGAGTCTGCTTTAACACAGAACAATTCCTTTAGAACCTTCCTTCCTCTCAAACCCCCAAGATCATGCCCCAGGCATCTGACCCACGGATGTACATCTGAAGGGTCTCATGCCTCAAGTTTTATTAGCCGGTAATAAATGGCCTTTCCCCGACAATAGCTGGTCCCCTCAGAGTCCCGGGAACCTTGCTTCCAAATTCCTCAGAGACTCAGGCTCTCCCTGACCCCCTCCCGACTTGAAAGTCTATAACGGGCCCTCCTTGTGACCCCGTGCAGCCCTTCCTGCCCACGGGTCCTGTCCCCAGTCTTTCATCAAACCATCTTTTTGGAGGCACCTGGGTGGCTCAGTGGTTGACCATCTGCCTTTGGCTCAGAGCGTGATCCCGGGGTCCCAGGATCGAGTCCCACATCGGGCTCCCCACAGGGAGCCTGCTTCTCCCTCTGCCTGTGTCTCTGCCTCTCTCTGTGTCTCTCAGGAACAAATAAAATTTCTAAAAATTAAAATTAAAATGTCCCATTGTACTCAAATAAAATACATACCCTGTGGTTGATGATTATTTTAATAAACCCCTGCCTTCTCTTCTGAAGGATTTTATTCTTTTTCCAGTTCTTTGAGCCAAAACTTAGCTCATTTCAATTTAGCCGTGTTTTTTTAGCAAACGGGATTAAGTCCATGTACTTTTCCTCCTGAGAACTGCTTTAGACAGTCCCACAACCTCAGTATGGAGTGCTCTCCTAGCTCATTTCTGAATTACCGGTCTCATTTTTATTTTCTGTTGTATCCAAAGTAATCCAGAAAGATGGTGAGATGTTTATATGCTGATGGATCTTTTTGTCTCTACTTTTGTGTTCATTCAGTATTTGTTGATGCTCCCATAAGTGCCTGCAAAGTCTTAATCTGTTCCTGTGTTCCTCCTGGGTTGTGGATTCTATTCATTTGGGGACTTCTTTTCCACCTTCTGGTTTTCTGGCTTTCTTCTCAGGTTTGGTGGTTCTCGGTGGTGGGCTCATCCTCCAAATTCATTGTATATGTTGTCTGCCTGTGGACACTGCCTCTGTCCACTGTAATGCATGTGACAGGCACCAATGAGTTTCATGCAAAGTTTTCTTTTTTTAAGATTTTATCTATTTATTCACAAGAGACACAGAGAGAGACAGAGACACAGGCAGAGGAACAAGCAGGCTCCTTGCAGGGAGCCCCATGCAGGACTAGATCCCAGGACCCCAGGGTCACGCCCTGAGCAGAAGGCAGATGCTCAACTGCTGAGCCCCCCAGGTGCCCCCATGCTAAGCTTTAGAAGTCCTGGACACCTGGGGTGATTCTGGTCCTAGGGGGATTGCACAGGTGCACTGGTCCTCAGTCCCAGGACACCTTTACAGGGGAGACCCAGAACAGGAGCCCTAACTCCCACACCTGTAAGTACCAAAGCCCCCTCATTCCTCTCCAGGCCACACCCCCTGCCCCCAGGCTTCCTTCCCACCCGCCCACTCCTGATTCCTAACGCAAAATAACCAGACAACAATGGCACGTTCAAATATTTCTGGGTTTTTTACTCTAAAAAAACGTGGACCATCACCTGCAAACCGTGGCAGGTGATATTGGATTCCATCTCCCCACCCCTCCAAACGTGAGTCTGCGAATCACAGAAGTCGTCCTGTCCCCTTCCCTTAAAATCCTGGATCAGCAATCCCAGAGGAGGTGGAGGAGGCCGCCCTCCCCGGGACGGGGGCGGGGGGATCACGGGGCAGGGGGAGGCACTGTGGAAATAAATTAGGGGAGAGGAGGCCCATAGGTGGCGGGGTCGCGCGCCGCCTCGCACACCCAGCGGTAGGGCCTCTGGCACACGTCGTCGTTCCAGCGGCCGTCGTCCGTGAAGTGCGCGCAGTCCTCGCCGCCCCCGAGCCCGTGCCCGTACCAGTCGTCTGGCTGCTCGGGCCTCCAGTTCCTGCGGATACCAGTGGATGTGCGCCTTCACCTCGGCCAAGCCTCCCCCGCCCCCTGGCGCCCCGGGTGGGGATGGGGGTGGGGTGGGAGTGGGGACCCGTGGGGCTGGGACGTGCACCGCCGGCGGGGGGCGGGGGCGGGGGCGGGGGCGGCGCACACTCACTTGAAGCCGGTCTCGTAGTCCGTCCCGTCCACCCACTTCCAGGGCCCACTCTGGTCCGTGAGGCCCATCCAGGTGTTCACGGGCCCCATGTGGTGCTGGATGAACTTCTGGGGAGAGGGGATGGGTGGTGGGCACCCCCCGGAGCAGCCAGCACCCCAGCACCGCCAGGCCCCCCTTACCTGCCTCCCCGAGCCCTGGGGCGCTCACCTGCTCCTCCCTGGAGTTGACGACCACCAGGTGCGCACTCTCCAGCTGGCAGTACTTGTCGGCCTCGGGCCAGGACTTCCCTGAGCGGGAGAACCAGTAGCAGCTGCCCTCGTACTCCAGCCAGTTGACGGGGCAGCAGGTCAGCGTGGAGCCTGGGGGGCAGGGGGGGAGCGGAGAGGCTGAGGCGCCTCCCGTGGGCAGGTGGGCGCCAGGGTGGGCGCCAGGGTGGGCGCCAGGGGCCTCGCCTCCTCACCGTTGCCATGGAGCGCCACAATCTGACAGCTCAGGCTTCGCAGGTCCGACACGAACTGCTTCACGTGCAGCAGCAGGTCCGAGTGATCTGGGGGCGCCCAAGGCAGGGGATGGGGACCAGCCACAGCCACAGCCAGGCCCTCGCTTTGGCCTGAGGGACCCCACCGCCCCTGCACACACCCCCTCTGACCTTCACTCAGATCCTTCTGCTGCTTCTCCAGCTGAGACTCCAGGGATTTCATCTTTCTGCCCACATTTCCTCCTGGGGAGACACTTGCTCAGTGCCCCCACATCCCTAGCGCCCCATGCACCCCCTCAGCCCCAGCCCCAAGCCCCCCTCACCCTGGCTGCTCAGAGCCTTGACTTCGACCTCCGTGCTTGCCGTGAAGTTGCTGAAAGTTTCCCTCAGAGCCTGCAGCTCCCCCCACAGCTTGGAGTCTGGACGGGAAAGAGTTGCAGAGAGCAAAACGAGGGGGCTGCGGGGGCCATCGCAGCAGCCAGCCCTCCCACCTTGCCACCGCAGGCCCCCCCAGGGCACTCACTCTGGGATCCGATGACGCAGACGACCACCAGCAGCAGGACACTGAGGCCCAGGGACAGCAGGAGGAGGCAGGGTCCAGAGCAGAGCCTCCTCAGGAGTGGCTGGGGGGCGGGTGGCACTGCAAGAAGCCCGGGTATGAGGATCCCTGGGACACACGGGCGGCTCTGGGGCCCCGGGCGGGAGCGGGGGGGGGGGGGGGGGGGGGGGGGGGGGGGAGTGGCGGGGGGGGGGGGGGGGAGCGGGCTAAGGCTCCCCCTCCTGGCCCAGGAGGAACCACAGAGATGAGGAAGGCTGGGGTAGGAGACCCTGAGGGGCAGGGCAGCTGTCGGTGGGCGCCCAGCGGGACCGCCCCGGCCCACCCAGGCCCTGGGCCGTTGCTGACACCTAGCGGCCACGCTGTGTCACCGGAGCTGCTGGACCTCCCCGGAGCTGAGGGCTGAGCCTGGGTGGGAGTGGGGGTGGCTGGGGTCACTCCCCCCACCAAAAGGCGGGAAAGAGGAAGAGGTTCCTTTCTCCCCCACCCCACGAATTCCCCTCCTCTGGCTGGGTGCTGGGAGAGAAGACGGAGTAGCTGGAGACCATCAAGGTGCTCCCACCTGGGGAGGCCTCCCCTGCAGCCCACCCCCCCCAGCCCATCCCTCAGGACCCTCCTGCTCAGCCCCAACAGCACCCCCGCAGGTGGGAGAGAGAAGGGGGGCTTGTTTCTGTTGGATGAAGGCCTCCTCCTTCTTGGATACTTTGTGCCTCGGCCTCCTCACAGAAGTCTGACCCCTTGACCCCCTGCACTAATGCTCACACACACTCACTCACATCAGGTGTTAGAGGAAAGGAGGGGGACCTCACCTCTCTGAGTCACTCCTGGGCCCCTGGACCCTCACCCTTCCCAAGCTCTGAGCAGTGGGTGACACGGCAGGGTCAGGAGGCACTTAGTGTCCCAGGACGCCTGCCCCAGAGAAAGGGACTCGGGCCCACAACCCACGGAGGGCACCTCCCCGAAGAGGGGCGGCTCAAACCATCCTCTTGTGCACAGGGCAGACCAGGGACCTGGCGGTCACAGAAGGAAGCAGGGGCTGAGGCAAGGGGGCAGTCCCATCACGCTCACCTTTCAGAGATGGAAGGAACCCTTACCTTGTCTGAGGTGATGGTCATTGTCCTCATTGTCCAGATGCTGAAGATCCTGATAGTCATTTGTCATGGTAGGGCTGGCTGGACCCGGGCCTAGGTCAAGGTTGGGGTTAGGGCTGGGACCGAACAGAGCCAGGGTGGGAGGTCCAGTCGGTCTCTAAGTGACCACTGGCTACAGGAAGACTTCCTTTCTCCTGTTCCCTGTTCGCTCCCAGGCTTGACATCCAAACTTTGTCCTCTGAAGTACTCCTGCCTGGCCCCCAGCCCAACCCGGCCCCTGCCTCTGCTTCCCCTTTTACTTGCTGATGGTCTTGAGGTCAGTTCCTGGATGCCTCAGTGCTGTGCAGATCGTAGCCTAAAAAGGAGGCTGAAGCCTGGAGACTTGGGGTGCTCCGATAGCCCTGGAGGATGGGAGGGGAGGGTGCAGGGCCCATACGAAGGCCCTGAGCGCTGCGCAGCTGCGTGTCTGTGTGTCCGTGTGTCTCAACACTCAGAACCTGGCATCCCCAGGGCCTGGGACTTTGGACAGTAAATAGAGGTGAAAAGGGATTTGGGACTCAGGGGATGTGTGTGGGGTAGGAGTGGGGGATGGGTCGCCATTGCTTCCCCCCCACCAGGGGGACTCTCCTGGTTTGGCCCCCTCCCCCTTGCCCCCCTGCTGGTCACCTCACTCATCACTGGTATGGGGAGCCAGGCCAGGAGGGGCCCGGGGTGCACACTGCTGTTTCCTCCTGCCCCTCCCTCCTTTTACTTCCTGCCATCAAATTTCCCAGAATTGTTGGTGTTTCCAAATATCCCTGCCCAGGATCAGGGGGCCCTGTGCTCTGCTCTTGCCCAACCCCGGCTCTGACCCTGGCATCTGAGCCTGGGCCCCTTCCTGCAGAGGCTCTGCAGCCAGGCTCTCTGGCTTGGGGCTTGCTGGCTTCACTCCCCCAGGGGGCAAAGTCCTCCAAGCAGCCTGGGGTGGTTGGGGGAGAGACAGGAAAGCAGGTCTTTCCCACCCAAGCCGGGACTGGTGCCAGCAGGCTCCCATTGGCTCCCGCTGTGTGTCTGGACTTGTCATCCATGAACTCCAGAGGCCGGATGAGGAAACCGGCCCCCCAGGCAAGACGTTCCCCAGGGTTATAACAGGCAAGGAAGCAGCAGAGAGAGGACTGGACTGTAATCCTCCTGGCCCCAGGACCAGAACAAAGAACCACACCCAGAACCAGGGATCCCATACCACCACCATGGCGGGGCCCTGGGGTCCCCAAGATGCTGACGCACAGACCCTCACAGTCCCACGGGGGATTCTGGCAGGAGTGTATGCATTCAAATCCTGCCAAGTTAGAAATCAGGCAATCCTAAAGATGTTCACTCATCCCAAATGCCAAGTCATGCAAACCCTACGTTACAGTAATTTATTTCAATGACAGAACTAGACTTCATCATGAGAGTTCTATATGTCATGAGACCTTCTGGAACACAGTCCTTGCATGACATGTGAAAAGCCCGGGCACACCCCCATCATCTGTGTCCTGAAAAGCCCCCTGTTGTGTGTATGCACTGGGACTGTGGCCAGTCCTTTTGGGGACTTTTGGACTGTTGGTTTAGCATTCCCTTATATCATCACTCACAATCTG
The DNA here is from genome assembly GCF_018345385.1 of Vulpes lagopus. Taxonomy (NCBI): domain Eukaryota; kingdom Metazoa; phylum Chordata; class Mammalia; order Carnivora; family Canidae; genus Vulpes; species Vulpes lagopus. Next base: position 58,541,095 of record NC_054833.1, read on the forward strand.
GTTTATTCGGGCAAATAAACCTGTGCTGCTTTGGGCCCAATAGTGGTTTACTCTTGCAGACACAGTGACTTGGGGGGCGGCACAAGAAGGCTTCTGGGGAACAGAAATGTGCACATCTTGATCCGGATGCCAGTTGCATGGACATGCTCCAAACTGCAGAAAGCCACACGCTCAGGATTTCTGCATTCCTCCGTTTGCATGTTATATACTGAAATATGATGTTTCTGAAATCTGTTTTCTTATCCATAACCGCGTTCCCCAAACCCACTGGTTAGGGAGCAGGAAGCGGAGCCATGCTGAAAAATGCTCTCCAAAGCCAGTAGCTTTAGAATGGGAGCCCTCGGTGATAAAACAATGTGAAGAAAGCCAGACGAACCACATGATACACTGACCAATCGGGGCACTAACTTACAAGCAAGCCTCTTGCAAAATACCAAAGACAGTCCTAAGAAATGAAAAAGTAGCCAAAAAGGAAACTATGCCCCAATGATGGTGTGTTTATGCTGAGAACTCACCCACCTCTTACACTTATTCCTTTGATAATATGTATCTTAGGGCGCCTGACCGGTAGAGTGTAAGACTTGATCTCAGCATCGTGGGTTCAAGCCCCTGTTGGGCATGGAGCCTACTTTCATATATATATATATATGATATATATATATATATATATATATATATATATATATATATCTTAAATTATGCAAGGTCTTCAGGGGACATAGGGCCTCACCTGTTTATTCTGTACTGCTGAGTAACTAAGTACCACAAAGTTAGTGGCTTAAAACAACACCTATTTATTAGCTCGCAGCTCTGTGGGCCAGAAGGCCAACTGCTCAGATCTCACAAAGTTGAGGTCAAGACGTAGGCAGGACTGTCTTCGTTAATGGAGGTGAAGAAGAAAAAGAACGTGTTTCTAGTATATTCACATTGCTGATAGAACCTAGTTTCTTGTGGTTGTAGGACTGAGGTCCCTCTTTTCCTTGCTGGCTGTCAGCCAGGAGCTGCCCTCATCCTTGTCATGTGTGGCCTGTCCACCTTCAAAGTCGGCAATAGCACATGGACTCTTTCTCCAGTTTCAAATCTGACTCCCTCTGTGCTTTTAAAGGGGTCCACGTGGTTAGATTAGATCCACTTGGAAAATCTTTTCTTAAGGTCATCTGTGCACACATGATATATGGTCATATATAAGGTCAACTCTATAGGGGCATCTGGGTGGCTCAGTGGTGGAGCATCTGCCTTTGGCGAAGGTTGTGATCTCAGGGTCCTGGGATCGAGTCCCGCATCGGGCTCCCCGAGGGAGCCTGCTTCTCCCTCTGCCTGTGTCTCTGCCTCTCTCCCTGGGTCTCTCATGAATAAATAAATACAATCTTTAAAAAGAAAAACTTTGGGCAGCCCTGGTGACCCAGTGGTTTAGCGCCACCTTCAGCCTAGGGCGTGATCCTGGAAACCCAGGATCGAGTCCCACATCGAGCTCCCTTCATGAGCCTGCTTCTCCCTCTGCCTGTGTCTCTGCCTCTCTCTGTCTCTGTCTCTGTCTCTGTGTCTCTCATGAATAAATTAAAAAAATCTTAAAAAGAAAAAAAGTAAACATCTTAAAAAAAAAAGAAAGAAAAACTTTGACAGAGGCTGCAGAACTCACTTCAGGGACGCTCACTGGTGAGTCCAGGCTGGCAGTCAGCAGGAGGCCACAGCTCCTCACCAAGTGGGCCTCCCCTGGGGGCTGCTTGAGGTCCTGACAACCTAGCGGCCACTCCCCGCAGAGCAAGGAATTCAGGAGCCCAAGGCGGAGCCACGGTTTCTCCCCTCAGAGTTAACTCTCCATCATTTCCACAATATCCTCAAGGTTACACAGGTCAACCCCACCCAGTGCGGGAGGGCACCACACAGGGTGTAAATACAGGGAGGTGAGAATAATTGGGGGCCATCCTGAGGGCTGGCTACATGTCTAGCATTCATCAGTGGGTGAATATGCCCTGGGGGACACACGGAGGCTCAAGAACACTTTACAGTCTGGCTATAGACTCTGAGACCCACAAAGAGTTGCTGGCAAGGCAGGTCTGTGAGCTCAATAGGAGCCTGGCCTCGGGGTGGGTGGTGGGTCCAAGATGGGCTGCCAGGACGCAGGGCGCTGGATCCCAGTGAGGATCTGTGAGGCCGGAGGCCGGAGAGGGAAGCCACGTGGGCAGAACTCTAGCAGAGGGTGGGATTGGACCTCGTGGCTGCTGCATATGCATGATGGAGAGAATCGTGGGGGGTGGGCAGGACATCGGTGCAGGTAAGCAGGCCAGAAGGTGGCCAGAGATGGCTCTGGAGTCCACGGAGATGCCTGAGCTGGAGACACTCACCAGAGTGCAGAGTGTGGCCCAGGTGTGACCCTGCAATGAACCCCCCTCCCCCCCAGTGACAGTCATGGTGGAAAGGAAGTAGATGGGACAGGGTCCCTGCCAATGGAGGAAGCCGAAGAGAGATCGCCGGCGCTGCCAGTCATCCAAGCCAAGGAGTGGGGCTGACCTTTGGGCCAGCCCTGGGGACTCCAAGGGCCAGGGTTAAGACCTCCAAGGGGAGATGGGTAAGGGCCTCCCATTGGGGTGAGCCAGGAGAAGGAAGGGTTTCTGGGCAGGTGGTGAGCAGAGAACAGAGAGCATGCAGGTGCTGGGAAGGAAGGGCGCTGAGGGCAGGGGCGCTGGGCAGCACAGTTCTGGGTGCTGAGCTCCCTTGGGTTCCCCCACTCCCTCTCAGAGGGCTTTCAAACTCAAGCTTGGGATTGACCTCGCCTGGCCCTTCGTCGGAAGGGGCACTGCATGCCAGCCCAGAGTCACCGCCAAGGTCAGGAGAGAGAGTGAGGGAAAAGTGCTTAGCGCCGGGCCTGGGACACACTAGGTTCTCAACACCTGCTGGCTCTTCGGGTACTGTTCTCATCACCAGCAGCACAGCTGAGAGTGCAGTAAGCCTCCCCACCCTGGAGCCTGCGAATGTGGGGAAGGGGGAAGGCTGGGGTCAGGACAGCAGAGCACCTGTCTCCCCATCTCCCAGAGGGGGGTTAGGAACTCCCCTGGGGCAGAACTGGGGACCTGGTGTGTTGGCTAAGACAGCCCCTCCCTTCCCATGCAGAAGACCTGGGTGCTGAGCCCCCTCGGGTTCGCCCACCCCCTCTCAGAGGGCTTTCAAGCTTGAGCTTGGGACGGGCCTGCCTGGCTTGCGCCCTTGCCACCACCCCAGGGTCCAGACAGCCCATCGCACCCTCAGGCTGCAAAGTCAGACACCCAAGAAGCCTCTCCAAGAGATGACGGGAAAAAAGGCAGAGGGGGGAACAGAAGGCTCAGTGCTGACTTTCCAGACAGGGTGACCTACAGCTCCCCAAATCCAGGAGAGGCTGAGCTGGGCCTGGGTTGGAGATGAAGCAGGAGGGGTTAAGGGAGGGGTGCACGGGCTGGAGGCCCAGTGCTGGGAGCCCCCTGCAAAGGAAGAGGGTCTCCAGGGGCGGCAAGGAGGAGGTTTCCAGCAAGAACCCACAGAGCCCACTCAAGGGTATCCAGACCCGAGGCTGCTGGGCAAGAACTTCCTCATCCTGGCTCATCGCTGTTGGCACAGCCAGGATTCTGGGACCCAGGACCCAGCCCACTCCTCTTTCCCACTTTTATTTACAGTTGTACGTTTAGGAAAAAAAAATTAAACGCCACGTTTCCAGGTTTTATTTAACTAAAGAACAGACCGGGAGGCAATGGCACTGGTGGTGACCACCTGCTGGTGGGCGCAGGGCTGTGCGCAGCGGGCCTTGCGTGCGCCACGACCAGCGAGGTGAGCAGTTACTATTCGCAGCCCCCACCTAGAGATGCGGTTGGCCCAATTTGCGCTCTGAGCCCCGGCCCAGCGCCCGGCCACCCCTCCCCTCCCCTCCCCGCCCGGCCTCACCTCCCTGCGCCGTCCGTCTGGCTCTCGAGCGCCCCCTGCCGCGCCTCCGCCCCCCCCCCCCCCCCCCCTGCGCAGGGCAGCCCCGCGGAGCCCACCTGCCGCGCCCACCTGCCAGCTGTGTCGGGCGCTCTCCCTCAAACCCACAAGTCTCTCGCTTCTCTGACCCTCTCCCGTCTCCGTCTCCGCCGCCCGCTCCACCCCAGTGACCTCCTTCCCTTCTGTCCTCCAGCATCACCGGCTTCTTCCCACGTTGCCCTTCCTCTGTCCATCTGCCTTTCCTCTCTGTCCATCCGGCGCGCACCGGACGCCCCAGGCTTTGGCGCCCTGCAGGCCTCAAGCCCAGCGCTGCTCCGAGAAGACGCCTCCCTAGTGACCCGTCTGACCCAGCGAAGGCGCTTTCCCTTTCCCTGCGCTGCGCTGCCATCATCCTTTCCCTGACCCCACCCGCGTCCCTTCACTTCCTGGGCTCTGCACTCCCCACTGCAAGGACCCCACGGCCCCCTGGGGGGCCGGGATGTTGCACTCCCAGCATTTCAAACACTGCTTGGCACCAAGGAAGAGCCAATGAGTATTTGTTGAAAGAAATGGCAGGGAGTGAAGAGGAGGAGGCAGGATTTGAACCCCAGTCGGCCTGGGAATCCAGTGCGCCTATCCACTCAAACATTCAGTCTCCGAACCCGGCCAGGGAAGAGCTCTTTATAGATTTGGAAGAACATACCACAAACTGCCAAAACGCTTCCCTCTGAGGAGTGTGTGGAATGAGATGGGGAGGGAATTTTTTTTTAAACCATATGTATTTCTATATTTATTTGAATTTTTATAAGGTACATGTATTACTTTCATAATCTAAAAAGTGATGCATGCAGAATGAGGTGACTCTACCCCTTCTCAGTGAACTCTCCTTAACCCCTTCGATCCAGGCACGTTACCTGCACACACCTTCCTCAGCTCACAGATTCCTCCCTCTGGCCGATGGCAGAAAACACCAGCATAGCCTCAAGCCATCTGCTCCTACGCAGAACCAAGCTAAAAGAAGGATTATGTGGGGGGGAATAAAAGCCATCCTTGGAAGCAGTGCTTCTGCACCCAGCAAGACATCAGAGTCACCTTGGAGGTTTCCCGAAATGTAGACCCCCCCCAGGATTCGGTTGGCTGGGTTCTTTTGTCTAGAGCCTGCACAGAAGTTTGTAGGGACAATCCAAAGAGGACCGCTGGTTTAAGTGACACGCGGCTAGAGATCTGTACCCGCTTAGGTTGGGCCAATCCCACCCTCCCCAGAACTGCTGCTCCGTGGGGGCAGTGGAGGGAATCTTTTGCATTCAACTCTCTGTTAACCTGGGGCAACAGAAACTGCCCTTCTGCACTGTTTGGGGCTTAACCATCTCAAGTCTGTACCCTCCACCTCAGCCTCCCCCCACACACACACCTTGGGACCCCTAAATCAGAGGGAGAATGGGGTAGTGCCAGCAATGGCTCATTAATTGCTGCAGCTGAGGCCTTTCTGGCGGAAGGGAGCCTGTCAAGTGCACGAACAGTGGCAGAAGAAAAGCCGAGAACCAATACTCTACATAACAGCATCTGAGAAGCATCAGCAAGGCTTGTGGTCAGGAAAATCTGACTCCCTGAAAGAACCAGAGTTCTTTGATCTCCTTTCTAACAATGAACTACATGATGGGCTGCTTCCCTTTTTGCCCTGTCTACCAGGAGGCTCAGAGATCCTATTTCCCCTTCTAGCTACTGGAGATGTTTTTGTTTTTGTTTTTGAATATATCGAGGTTCCATTTTCCTACCCTGGTTAGTGGCAAAGCTGCTTCAAATCTCTCTATAGAGATGGGGTATAAAGGAATCCCACAAAAAAATATTTCCACAGCATTTCTTACCAGCAAACCTGTGTAAACATCACTGCCAGAGCCCAGCTCTGTCCACAAGTCTATGAACCTGAACCGAGAGTTTCCTCGCTATTTTCCCTTAGGGAGTGTCATGCTGCCCAATAGGACCCAGGCGGCCCAGGGGAGTGATCAGGGCTGGGCTAAGTTTGTAGGGACATATGCCAGTCCAGCCTCTTTCCAGGTCTGTCAGTGACTTTGGACAGATGGCGTATCCAGCTCGTCCCAGGCCCACACTTCACTACCAACTTGGAGTCCCTGGTTTCAGGGTCCTTCCAAGACCCCCTGTAAGCCATCCTCCCCTCTTGGGCTGGTGTGAAGAAGGATCTGACTACAAGAGTCGTCCCTACACTCCCACCCTGTCTCCCTCCATACCCAGGTCCCAAATAACCAGGCCACACACCAGGTTTCAAGTATCTGTCTCTTCCTTTCACTCTCTCAAAAGAAAAAAATAAATAAATTGCAGAAGGCGGCAGCATTTCCAGTCTTCCCCTGGCTCCCAGACGCACAACCCCCGACCCCTGCCCCCCACCCTCCCTCCCACGCTCCCACTCCCTAGACCCAACCCTCCCCTTTCCCCAAAAAGAAAAAAAAAAAAAGGAAAAAAAGAAAAAAAGAAAAGAAAAGAATCCCAGGAAAAAAAAAAGCCACAATTAAACCTTCCATTCATGCAAACCGGCAAAGAAAAAAGGTGGGGGGCACGTGGAAGGCAGGGGGCCCACAGCGGGGTCCCCCACTTATCCCCCCAAAAAAACCACCTTTGAGAAGAAAAAAAATGGGAAAAAAATAAATGCTAAACCAAGGGACCTGGGGAGTTATGACAGGGGCAGGGGGGACCCAGGCCTGGCCTCAGGAGACAGAGGAGGCCTGTGCCCTGCGTCCCTGCAGCGGGGTGCTCCTTGAGGGGGCCCTGACTTCTGGAATGTGTGTGGGAGGAGGTGGGGGAGGGCAGGTGGCCCCCGATGGGCTCATGTGTGCGTTGGGGGCGGGCAAGGGCTAGGGTCCTCAGGAGCACGGGCTTGGGACCAGGAGCCCGGCTCCCCCCCAGACCCCAGGTTCCTGGGGTGCGGGGATACATGCAGGGGAGTGTCCCCCCTCCAGGGCTGGATCCAGTGAGAAAGGAAATAAATAAGAAGGGACGGGAGGGAGGCTAGGGGGCGTAGAGGGCTTGGGCAATTCAGTCCAGACCAAGGGGCCCACGGGACGGAGGTGGGGCAAGTCCAGGCCACAGCAGGGCAGGAGTCAGAGTCTCTCTCGGGCCGGGACCCAGATGTAGGGGCCTGAGAGGTCCTCGATGACACGCTTCACCTTGTGGTAGATCTCCTCAAAGCTGTCGCCCTCCACGATGGCTGGGGGTGGAGCAGGGAGTGAGGCCAGACCCTAGCCAACAGTGGGGCATCCACCCAGGGAAGCCTCCTTCCAATCTGTCCACCCCACGGGCCTCACCTGAGAAGCACTCTGTGAATTCCTGCTCCAGCTTGGTGGCTCTGTCGAAGGCTTTGCGGGCTTGCTCCTCTGTGATCCGCTTGTTAATCTCTCTGTGGACAGCGAGACAGATGCAGCCCTGAGCACAGGTCCCACCTGCCTTTTACCTCCTTCATCCAGGGATGTCAAGTGGCCACCAGCAGGTTTTTGTTTGGAGCACAGAGCAAAACACACGATTCCCAGGATCCTCTTGGGCTGCACTGACCCCTCCACACACACCCACTCCAGGACCCACCCCAGCCAGGTGTGGCCACCCTGGACCTCTCCAGAGTCTCATCCTTCTGGCCTTCAGCCCCAGTGATGGCACTGGGACTCTAACCCCTGACAGCCTAGCCTGGAAGGCCCTGGCTCACCCTGGCAGGTGTAGGCCCTGGCAGGTGTACCCCCTGGGGGCTTCTGGGATAGGCAGTCTTGCCCAGTCTCTCCCTGAGGCTGGAGAGGAAGGGAAAGGCCTGGCGGGCCTTGCACCCTCTGGGTTCCAGCTCTCGTGCAGATCCCCATCCAGGGCCAGGGGAGAAGTCACCAAAGGCCCTCTGAGGCCCGGGGCCACAGATGCAGGGGGTGGGGGCGGAGGGGAGGCCTCCCCCAGGGACCATACTCACAGCACATTCTCCAGGGAGCGGGGGCGGATGAAGATGGCGATAGGGTGCAGGTGGGCCGCCTGCAGCCGCCGCACGGCATTGGCCGAGACATCGAGGATGCAGTGCTTCCCCTGGGGATGGGCGGAGTGGGCGGAGGGGACCGGCAGGCGGGGGGCGGGCAGGACAGATAGAGGTGCCAGGCAGGACACGGGACATGGGACATGGGACGTGGAAAGGTGGGGGACGGGAGGTTGGCCAAAAGGGAGGTGACACGGATGTCAACAGACACGGGGGCAGAGAGTCAAGGTGGGAGGCGTTGTGAACAGAGGGAGTGAAAGACAGAGAGATAAAGGAAGGGATGGACAGAGCAGAGAAAGAAGCCAGCACAGAAGGAGAGGTGAGGGGCAGGTAGGAAGGGGACCCAAAAGGTGGGGCAGCATGTAGGGTGGGGGTGTGAAGGGCAGCAGAAGAAAGGAAGTAGGATGGGGGGGACAGACAAAGGACAGACAGATGGAAGAAACAAGGAGAGACAGGTGGGAGGGAGGAGAGGCAGATGGAGAAGGGAGCCACAGGGGGTGAGAAGGCAGGAGTTGGGGGCAGCAGGGGAAAGGAGGAGCAGGACAGGGGGGCAGAGACCCCGGGAGAGGCAAGGGCCAGGGGCCACAAGGGAGCAGGGCAGAGGGAGGGTCCACATTGGAGAGGCCAAGGCCCCACAGGCAAGACCACAGGAAGAGACGAGAAGTGGGGCAAAGCACAGGGAAGGGGAGGAGAGGGAACAGATGGTGGCATGAGTTTGGGGTCAGGAAACAAGCAAGGGAGAAAGGGAGGCAGGGGAGCAGGTCGGGGAGCAGCCAGGGAAGCAGGTGCGGGGAGCAGGCAGCCAGAGTTGCCCCAGAGGAGGAGGAAGAGGCGGAGGAGGGAGTGGAGACCCAGTGGGGAGAGAGACAGAGAGAGAGAGTTAGAGAGAGCTGGGGAAGGCCATGGGGTGGGGAGAGGGAGGGGAAGGGGCCAGCTGCCCACAGGGCCTTACCTGCTCGGCCACCTCCCGCACGGACTGGACACTCGTCCCGTACAGGTGGCTATTGTACTGGCCCGCCTCGATGAACTTGTGCGCCTGGATGTCCTTCTCCATCTTCTCCCGGGAGGACACGAAGTGGTAGTCCCGGCCGTCTATCTCGTACTCCCGCTTGGGTCGAGTTGTATCTGCCAGGAAGTCACCCAATCCCCCGAAGATCTAACCACCAACCCTCATCTAGGGAGACCAGTACTGCAGGGGCTGGCGGTGCCCGTCAGGGCCCCCCTCCTCTGAAGACCCGTGTCCTCCTACACCCCAACTCCTGCGGGCCCACTGCCTGAGACCCCCCCATGGGCCCCACTGCCACGCCACCTCCCTGCCTCGCCCCAGGGGCCCCACCCGCACTCACGGGGAACACAGGATCCGAACTTGTCGGGGAACTCGGAGAGAAGGTCATCGTTGGCTCGGTCCTTGGTGGGCCCAAGGATGATGATGGGGCGAGCATAGTGAACTGGGGACAGAAAGCCAGCTCAGGTGGACGGCTGGGCAGAGTGCGGCAGGGGTGCAGCAGGGACAGGGCCGGGGCGCAGCAGGGGCCAGGACTCACCTTCCATCTGAGTCACTGTCTCATAGCTCAGAACGGAGTCTTCTCGACCTAGTGGGAGGCAGGGCGTCTGCGAGGGGCTCGGAGATGGGACTCGGGACCCCCTGCCACCTTCCTGACGCTATCAAGAGAGGCTCAGGGCTCCCTCACCCCGGGGTGCCGAGTGGACCCTACCTACCCTGTGATCCAGAGCTGGAGCCCCAATCCTACGGAGAAAGAGCAGACCACGTGTTGGTGGAGTACCACCTGCCCCGCCCCTCCCCGCCAAGCTCACTCCCGGGACCTACCTTGGCCTTTAACCTTGACCACTCCCGTCGTTCAACCCTGTGGGGAACATGGAGGGATGGGCAGGTAAGGAGATGCCAGGCACCCTCCCTCCCAGGAGGTCCTGGGGCTGCCCACCCGGGGACCTCTGGGCCTTGAGTGCCTGTGGCAGGAAGGCTGTGGGCCTGGGAGCCTCACCGCCGTTTGCTGGGGATGAAGCCGATGTCATCCGTCTCACTGTCAGAGTGGACCCGCCGCGCCTGCCACCACTCTTCGTCGCTGGCATCGATGACGTGCAGCACGTCCCCAAAGCGGAAGCTCAGGGCCTGGCTCAGGAAGCCGCAGTCCTTGGTCTTGTCGTAATCAAACAGGGCCCTGGGGGGCAGGCAGCCATCCATCAGAGGTGGGCCGAGGCCACCCCTGCGCCCCGCACCCCTAGACCCGCCAGACAAGCACAGCGGCTGACAGCCTGCCCACAGGGGCCGCGGACTCCAAGGAACTCAAAACCTGGGAGGACCGAAAGCTCTACTATTGAGAGCTACCATCAATACACTCAATACATCTGCCACTCGGTCCACACTGTGTCAGGGACCAGAGCCACTACGGACTCAGTGCAACTCCTAGAGAACAATCTGGAACACCACCCTCCCATGGAAGCAGTGTGCAGCACGCATGCACAGGACAACCAGAGGTAAACCGGAATCGGCACAAGGTCCTAAGAAAGAAAAGGACCGCTGTGCTATCCCTGATCAGCCCCACCAGTATCGAATTCCTATCAGCCTACCACGACCCCTGGGGTCAGGCCAGGGGAAGGACCACTGAGGCAGCCAAGATGCAGAGCACAGCAATGAGGTGAAAGGGGAGACGCTCTGGGACCTGGGACGGCGTGGAGACACCCGGAAGCCAGAACAGACCAACCCAGGACATGGCAGTGGGGGGGGGGGAGGGGGCACCAGAGCCCAGCAGGCAGGGCAGGGCCAAGCCAGGCCCCCTGGAGGCAGGAGTCTGGGCGGATGGGCGCCAGTTAACGGCACCAGTTAGCGAGGGAGAAAGCTGGGGCAGCAAGACAGAGCTCCAGGACATGGGAGAAAGAAGTGAGCCCCCACTCAGGACATGTAGAGCTAAGATGCCTGTGGGACATCCCGGGGGAACGTGTCCAGAAAGCAGATGGCCAGCAGTGCGGGCCTGGGCCTTGGGGAAGAGGTGAGGTGACAGTTCTGAGGACAGCAGCGGAGCCCCGGCAGGGGAGGCTGGGGAGGCAGAAGCCATGGCGCCCACGACACCAGGCACCCCGCTCCCCTGGGCCACCCCCGGGGAGGTGCCCGCGCAGGCCACAGTCCACCCAGCCCAGAGGCCCCTGCCCTGCCAGCCAGTGACCTGCATGTCACCAGATTGTGGAGGTCTCAAGGGGAAACGTAGGGGCAACCAAGGGCCAGACGGCAGCAGGGGAACTCAGCCCAGAGGCCCCCTTCCGGCTGATACAGAGTATCTAAGGTCCCTAACCTATACGGCTGAGCCCATGGCCAGAGGCAGAGCATCAGGCCCAGCTGGGAGTGGGAGGTAGGTAGGGGTGAGGAGAAGATCTGGGGGGCAGTGGCAGGGGGCAGAGAACAAAGTCAAGCCTGGCCCGGAAGCACCCCAACCTGATGTAGAAACCCCTTTTGGGATTGCTCCGCAGGGAGGCGGTTCCTGAGCCGAGGCTACTGTTCATGAGCTGCTCCCGGAGGTCATGGATCTTGGCCTCGAATCGGCTGTACTCTAGAAGGGACCAGAAGGTTCCTGAGCTGTGGCCCCGGCCTTCCTGCCGCCCTTACTGGGCCTGGCAGAAGCCACAAGCCAAGGGGCTGGCACCCGGAAGACCAGCTTAGCCACAGGCTGGGGTGCTTCAGGCCTGGTACCTTCTGGTTTATACTGGGCAATGATGGTGACTGTCTGACCCGCGTTCTTCAAGGCGATGGCAGCCTGCTCGTGGCTGGCACTGCGGAGGTCCACGCCATTCACCTAGAGACAAGGGAGAGGCCGGGTTGTCAGAGCTGGACCCCAGAGTTCCGCGCTCTGCCCCAGGGGGCGAGGGGGGGTGCCCAGTGGTGAGGGGGCAGGGGCAGGCCTTCCCTCACCGAGAGGATCTGGTCGCCCTTCCGCAGCTCCCCGCTGAGGTCTGCAGGGCCACCGGCCAGGATAAAGGAGATGAAGATGCCCTCACCGTCCTCGCCACCCACAATGTTGAAACCCAGGCCCGTAGAGCCCCGGTGGATCACGATCCGCCTCGGTTCCCGGGGAATGTCTTCCTCCCCCAGGAGGTCCTTGGCCACCGGGGAGTAACGCCGAGGAGAAGTGGGGGTCATGGCTGTGGGGTAGTCGGTCCCCAGGTAACTGCTGTGACTGATCTCATTGTCCAGGTGCTGGGAATAAGCTGGAGAGAGGAAGACGTGGGAGAAGGGGTAAGATCAAACTTCGAGAAGGAAAGCACCCACCACCCCACCTTCTCCCTAGGGAACCAGGAGGGAATCAGGAGAGTGGGCTCAGACAGGAGAGTGGGGTGAAGGGGGCATCACATCCCAGCAATTGTGGGGGGCAGGATTCACAGGCCATATCAGGGGCTGGTTCTCCCAGGGGGTCATCGATTTGAAGGTCACATGTCCTCGGTATGCCTGGGGTGCTCAAGTCAAGGGGAATATGAATACCAGGCTTCGGGACTTTGGGGGTTTTCTTTTGGGTGCTGTTTCTGAAATATCTTAATCTATAAAATTCCTGCCTCCCTCTCTCTCTCTGTCTCTCTCTCTCTCTTCCTTCTGTTGGCCATCCGTTGGTTGGGAAAACTAGGTCATCTAACAGAATTTCCCATTTTCTATTAGGCTGATTCTAATGGGGAAATGACTGCTTGCATCTTCGGTGGTGTTAACATGTGCCTCTGCTCTGTTTCCAGTAAACTGGTAATTTGTCAGACTCAAGCTCAATTTTTCAGGGGCACAAATACTTCATCGACAACCCAGTAGAAATGGACAGCTGTGCAACAGGAGACAAGACTATCTGGTGATCTTAGGTGAAACTACCTGGCAGGTTCAGAGGTGGCCAGCTGATTCCCCCTCCCCCCAGCCTTTCACCCAACAGCTTTAGCAGCCACTGAGGACCACTACCTGGTTCAGATAGTTCATTGGGGATTGCAAAATAGGGTATTCTACTTTTGTTTTGGAGGTAGAAGCACTTATCAGTAGGAATTATTCTATAAAAAAAGAACCTTCCCTTGGGGCACCTGGCTGGCTCAGTTGGTAGAGCATACAACTCTTGATCTAGGGGTTGAGTTCAAGCCTCATGTTGGGTGTAGAGTCTACTATAAATAAATAAATAAATAAATAAATAAATAAATAAATAAATAAATAATAAGTTTTTAGGGACACCTGGATGGCTCAGTGGTTGAACGTCTGCCTTCGGCTCAGGTCATGATCCCAGGGTCCTGGGATCGAGTCCCACATCAGGTTCCCCTCAAGGAGCCTGCTTCTCCTTCTGCCTGTGACTCTGCCTCTCTCTGTGTGTCTCTCATGAATAAATAAGTAAAATATTCTTTAAAAAAAATTTTTTTTAAAAAGAACTTTGCAGGATGCCTGGGTGGCTCAGTGGTTAAGCGTCTGCCTTCAGCTCAGGGCGTGATCCCGGAGTCCCAAGATCGAGTCCCGTATCGGGCTCCTTGCATGGAGCCTGCTTCTCCTGTCTCTGCCTCTCTCTGTGTCTCTCCTGAATAAGTAAATAAGATCTTTGAAAAAAAAAAAAAAAAACTTTGCTACATCAATAATTTGGTAATTCTGAGGTGTCATTTGTATAGGAAAGGGAACGTAAATACCTCACTCTTTCTCTGTGTTTGCCAGGTGTCAGAATGAATGGGTCTCCTAGCATCCTCCAAGGACACCCAATTATTCTTACACATCATTATGATCTCACAGACTTTCACATATTGAATGTTTTGATGGCAGAGCCAGTAGGAGCCCATCCTGTGTCATTAACACAACCTAGCAATCTTGAGTATCTCCATCACTTTCTAACATAAAAAAAAAAGTTACAAGCTCATCTCATACATTTCTGGCCCAAGATTGAGAATTGGCCCCTTCTCCAAGGAGCCAAGGATCCTCTTGGTAGGACAACTACTTTTCATGTACGGAAAATGTCTGCATTCCTCATTTACTAAGCTTTCACATGAAAACAGACATTGCATTTCCTCAATGTCTCTTCCCACGTCTAGTTGAAGGAGCTTACAATTTTAGTCTCTCAAACAAATATTAAAAAGTTTCCCAATACACGGGCACCTGGGTGGCTCAGGGCATCTGCCTTTGACTCAAGTCATGACCCCAGGGTCCCAGGATCAAGTCCCACATCGGGTTCCCCAAAGGGAGCCTGCTTCTCCCTCTGACTCTATCTCTGCCTCTCTCTGCGTGTCTCTCATGAATAAATAAAATCTTAAAAAAAAAATAAAGTTTCCCCAAACAGAACCATCTTTAGTTTTCTGAAAACAAATGCTATTTTGTAACGTTATCCCCTTAAACCGCTGCTAAGTTTATCAGTACGTCACTATAAACTTTCACATCTCTATTCAGAAGCAAAATGAGGCCTATACTCTCCTTCTTTTACATCAGCTTTGCGACCATTTGAAGTGCCCTCATAAAATAAAACGTGAATTTTTTTTAATCTTTTCTCTTGCTCAGAAGGAGCGTAAGAATAATCTCTCCCCCCCCCCAAAAAAATTAAAAAATTAAAAAAGAATAATCTTCCCTAGAGATTTGAAAAAATGAGCCACAAAACCATCTGGGCCTTGTGCCTTCTGGGGAAGAGACTATTGACAATCTTTTCTGGGTTTTCTGTGGTGACTGATTTTTCCATCGAGTCTCCAACCACAGAACATGAGAAGTGGTTTCTATTTCGTGGGAAGTATCCGAAGAGGAACGGGGCCCTGGGATGTCACAGGAGTAACTGGGACGGGGTCATGGGGAGCTTTGAGGTTTGGAGGGCTCTCACAGGTTGTGATGTCTGGGGGAGCATAGCTGTCACTCAGGTAGGCATTGCTGGGCTTGGCCACCTTTAGGTAGACAACGTCATATGTGTTTTTCAGGGCTGCCACGGCATCCTCATGCATGACGTCCTCCAGCCCCACACTGTTGACCTAGGGCCAAGGAAGGAGAGCTCAGATGGGGCCAGAAACAGCCCCATGACAAACATGCTGTGGGGACGGTGATGAGGAAGGCTGGGCCTGCCGGGGGGCCGGGAGGCGAGACTCAAGCATGAGCTGGGGGAATGATGGAGGTCCTCACCGCTAGGATCTTGTCCCCAATCTGCAGCCTCCCGTCCTTGTGGGCGGCACCCCCTTCGATGATCTTCGTCACATAGATGCTGTTATCTCCAGGGATGTGCTGGTTCCCTACACCCCCCGCGATGCTGAAGCCAAGACCTGGAAGGAGGCAGGACAGAGGTGGGCGCCCAGTGCCGGGGAGCAGGCCTTGGGGCGGGGGGGGGACCGGTTGGGCTGGGGGAGTTGGGAGATGTGACAGATTACTACCTTTAGGGCCCTTGATAAGCTTAATTTCCATGAGCTTCTCAGCTGGGGGCTTCCGGCGCATGACATAGAGGCGGACAATGGAGCCCGCCTCCTTGAGGGCCTCCACTGCAGCGGAGTGGGTCACCTCCCGCACGTCCACTTCATTCACGAACAAGATGCTATCGTTAACCCTGGGGGCAGCAAGGTGGGCCTGAGCCAGGAGCTTCTGCCACCAGGGCCCTCCCTTCAGAGGGGACCAGCATTCTGACCCCCATCCTCTCTCCCCACCTGAGGCGGCCATCCTGGGCTGCAGCCCCGCCAGGAATGATCTTGGTGATGAAGATGGATGGGTCGTCGCCAATGTGTGGGTTGTCGGTGCCACCTGCGATGCTGAAGCCCAGCCCGGAGTTGCCCTGGGCAGAAGGAGGGGAGGAGCGTCAGGCCTCCCCCCAGCTGCCTGCTGCCTGCCTGCTCCGGGCAAGGTGAGGTGGGGGGGGGGGCCCGGGAGCCATGAGCAGGGACAAAGCTGAGAGATTGGCCCCGACAACAGCCCCCAGAGGGAGGCAGGGGGCTCTCGGCATGGGGAGCCTGCTCACCCTTTCCAATGTGATCTCTTCGTATTCCATTTCCCCCTCCGTCCCGTTCACCTGCAACTCCAACATGGATCAGAAACACAAAACCAGTGAGATGGGCACCCCTACTGCAGAACCAAGGACCAGCCCACACCCCACCCCCTCCCTCCTTCCTCCTGCAAGGGCCCTAAAATCTAAACAACTCACATAGCCTGGGGCTTCTAGGGTGTCTGTGTTGACAATCACAGGAGGAGAATTGGCCTGTGAGGGGAAAGGAGATGCAGGGCTGCCTGAGTCTTGGCTCAAAAGGAAGCCTGTCATCGGGGGTCCCCACAGTCCGGCTACCCTTTCAGCCTCCTAACCAAGCCTCCTTGTGAACCACTCAAGGAGCCAGCTCAACCCCTATCACAAACACACACGCACATGTGCCAGGCCCTAACTCTGCCCGGCCCAGGCCCCCTGAATATGGAAGGAGGTGTCTGAGAAAGCAGTAATGGAGGGAGTGACAACCAGATGGGGGAGCAGCAGATGGTAAAGGGGGGGGCAGGCGAAGGGGGTAGTTCTCACCGGATGTAACACCACAGGGTGCTGCTGCCTTATGTGCTACACACTTACACCCCTGGGCTTCTATGTCCACCGGGTCCTGCCCCCCATCCTGCCCCTATCCCTGCCCCTGTCCGCCTATATACACCCAGAAACCTTGAGAAGCTGCCCTCAGATGTGCCCCTCACCATCACACACATTTGCCCTAACCGGTAGGTCCCAGGAATCCGGGGTTCCCCCAGCTGCAGGCCCCTCCCTCCCCCACTTCCAATCCACCCCTTCCTCTAACGACTCTGTTGCCTAGCAACGGTATCTAAGCCCAGCCACGGCCTGGGGAGACCCACCTCCAGAAGGCCCTGTCGCCAGGACAACGGGAGGGGGGGAGATGGGCGTGGCCTAGGGGGGACCAGATTCCCGAGGGAATCCGCTAGCCCCGCCTCCTGGGCCCTGGCCCCGCCCCCCCGAGAGCCCGGTGAAAGCGGTCCAAGCCCAAGAGGTTGGTTCGCGCAGCACATCCTCAAGAGCCCCTGGCGCCCGTCCGGCGCCCCTCACCCTACGCAGTGAACAGGACGTCAGGAAGGAGTGGTGAAAGACATCCGGGTCCTATCTCCTCATCTACTCCCCCCCCCCACCCCGCGACACGCGGGAGAGGGTTAAAGCCGGGCGTGCCCAGGTCCTGACGTCATCGCCCCGACGCAGCAGGGTCTCTAGACTCTGGGGCGGGGCCAGCTTCAGGCCGGTCCTAGGGGCTTCCCCAATTGCCAGGGCAACCGAAGCCCCGCCGCCATGGCAATGGGGGAGGCGGGCACGAGCTTCCTTCCGGGGTCCCCAACTTATCTCCTCCTTAAACAAACATTTATTTGGAGCCTACCAAGCGTGAGGCACTCATCCCGAATTCCCCAGACTCTTCGATCTCCCCCTCCAAAGGGGCCCCTCCTCTCTCCTACTGCTATTTCTTGACACCACACGTTACCTCTCCAGCTCTGTCATAGATTTCAGCTCATACCCATAAATCTATTAAAACCACCAACCTCTGACCCTTCAAATCTCAGCAAATGCTGCTATCCAACCAATGGCCCCCGGGGTACTAAAATCTCATCCACATGTCGGTTCCCCATCCCACAGCCCATCCCCCATCCCCACCCCATCCTTATCCTAGAGCCTCCTTCCCCAAAAGCCTTCTTCTCAACTACCTTCACCTGCTTCCCATCCCTTTCTACAGCATCCCACACCCTCCACGGTATCTCTGTCCCACCCTACAGTTTCCACCTGCCAACCCAGCCTGTGTCCTAGTCTTGGGCCCCTATGGCCCCTCCAGCCCCACTCCTCCTCTCTGTGGGGCCCTCATCCTCCATTCTGATTCCCCGGAGAGATCAATCACCACCAGTCTCCCTTATCCCAGCTTCAAACCCTCAGGATTCTGTCCCCAAATCAGTCCTTCATTCTCACCCCACTCCCCATCTCCTCTACCAATCGAGGCTTCTCCTGTCCCCCAGATGCTGCCTCACGGGATCGGGGCCTCCAGCACTCTCTTCTCCACTTTCCTTGCTTCCAGAGCCCCCACTCCCGATCCCAATGCTCACTAGCCTCAGCCCACTACCTTCTTGCACACCTTCCTCTCCCACGTCTCCTCCTGCAGGGACCTAATGGCCCAATCCCGCAAAAAGCATGTCCAGTCGGCCTTCCTGCACTCCCACGGATACCCCGTGCTGTTTCCTCACCTCCAGATGGGCCTTTATTTCCATTCCCTCCATCAGCTCACCCGGGCCCTAACTTCACAGGCTTGCCCAGCCCATCCTCGCACCAGGGGCCTCTGACCCTTCTGTGGTCTCTCCATTTGACTGCGGGCCACAGAATGGTCTTCCCTTCCCTGCGGACTCCTCATCCTCACGCCTGCACCTACTGCCGCCCCCTCCCTGCCTCCTCATCTCCCTCTTCTAGTTGCAGTGTCAGCAGCCTTGCCCTTCCCAGGACATCCCACAAGATTCTGGAATCCCACCCCTGCCCCTCCCGGATCACCTGGTGTCTCCATCTCAGTGTGGCCCTGAGAAGGGAAAACATAGTGCGAGCACGTTGGAGGAGAAGGGGCAGGAAACAGGTGGCGGTGGGTAATAATGAGGGGACAGGAGGGACCCGAAGAAAAGAAGCACGGTGGCAGTGAGGGCAGTGGCGGTGGCAGTGGGATGAGAGAGAGGTGCGGCAGGAAGAGTAGAGGGGACCACGAGGGAAGGGTAACCACGGGAGGGAGAGCTGGCTGCCCCACGAGGAGGGCCTGAGCTGGGGCTTGGGGAGGCAGCAGGAGAGTGTGTGGGAGGAAGAGAGAGACAGCATCCAGAAGCAGCAGCCAGCCAGCCAGCGGGAGGCAAAGGCGGGGAGGAGGGGACCTGAGGCTGGGGCAGCCAGGGGCCGGGGGCCAAGGCAGAAAGGCCCCGTGGCTGCCGGGAGGCTGCCAGGAATCTCCGGCCAGACAGATAGAAAGGGCTGGAGATGCGGGAACAGCGGAGAGCCAGGCTCAGAGGCCGGAAGTGGGGGGAGGAGGCCGAGAAGGGACTGGAGCAAATGAGGGCAGCAGGCGCTCAGAACAGAGCTCAGGACACAAGGAACGGAAACGGAGGTGGGGGGTGTGAAGGAATGGAGAGGACCTGGGGCGGGAGCATCCTGGAGGTGCACGCATCTCTGCCCCGGGCTGGCTGTGAGCACGCACATACACCCTGGCTTTGGGCTGGCCCCCTCCCACTCGTCAGGCCTCTGTTTCTCCTCTGGGGCATCAGGTGTCTCTGCTCCCCCGCCAGGCCCCAGCAGCCCCAGCCCCAGCCTCGCAAGCCCACCTACGGCTGTGGCCCTACCAGCCCTTGGCGGTGGCCGCCGCTCCGAGGTTCCAAGGGCCGCACTGGGGAGGGGGTCGCCCGAGTCTCCTACCTTGAGGGGGGAGAGGTGGGCGTGGCCCACGACCCCGTGGACAGCCTCGAGGTGAGACAAGTTCCTCTCTGCCACGTGCACCAGCTCGGGGGCGTTTACCTGGTTGGGGAGGTGTGCCGGGCTGTGCTCCAGAGGGGGCGTGTCTTCATCTTGGTAGCGGTATTTCTGGGGATGGGGACCAAGGCGTCACTGGGGCCGGCCCAGGGCCATGGGCTCCAGGCTGCCCGCCTGGCCACCTCCTCTCCCCACTCCCATCCCCACCCCCCTCCAGTGCTGTGCGGAAGGCCACGGGGCCAGACCAGTTCCTCCCCCCTCCCTCCAGCGCCATTGGTTCTACACTCTCCACCTTCCCCCAGCCCCTGTGCCGCCTAGGTTGCCAGCTCCCAGCCGAAATCCCAGCCCCCATCCCCACGTCCCAGCCCCCAGCCGCCCACCCACCCTCCCCACCCCCTTCCACACCACACACCCCTTCCTCCAGCCTCCATCTCTCCCCCCTTGCCTGGGCCGTAGGCATCAGGTCCCTGTCACACATCCTGTCCCATCACCAGCCCTCTGACACTTGTACCTCCATTCTTCTCCTCCTCTTCACCCCACTCCCCCCATGTCTGTAAGCTCCCCCCCTCCATAGCGCGCTCACACACACACACCCCACATCTCACACACACACACACACATACCCCACATCCCATCTCATTCCTGCCCCACCCTCCTCCAGGCCTCAGTCTTCCCACTGCAGCCTCTACCCCAAGAGCGACTGGCTGTTCCAGCACTGGCAGGTACTTTGCATCAGCCCCCCAGGCAGGACAACACTAAACTAGTTCAGCTCCTCTTCCACTGGCCCAGCTGGTTCCCAAGTAGTCCGCAAAGGGGCCCCCAGATGCCTGGCCCCATCCCTACCAATGCCCACAGCCCAGCCAGTTAATCGGATATACTAGAAGGGGATGGGGGAGGAAGGGGAGGAAGTGAGGCAGTAAGGCTCGGAGGGCGGGCAGGAATGGGTGTCAATTCCAGGCTGGCTGATGCGGAAGGGGGTAGAGCGCTGAGTCTCAGAGTCCATTGCTGGTCCCCCTCTGGCCTTCAGGGGGCAAGACCCAACACAACACCTGACTCCCTTCCCAACCAACCACAGCCATCTCACAGACCTCCCATGCTAGCTTAACAAGGACACCAGGAAAGGAGATTAACTGGGGGCCAGAGAGAGAGGAACAGCGCAGGTCTCCAGCTGGAGACCGCAGAGAAGGTGGCAACTCTGCCAGGGCCCTCCCACATCGGCCTCTGCCCTCACACTACTCTCTCCCCAAGCAGACCCTCCCAAACTCCAAGCTCAGGGGAGGAGGAGGAGGGTACCACAAGCAGGGCTCCCTCGGGGACTGGAGAAGACAGACGCCACCCCACCCACACCCACCACCGGACACACAGATAATAAGAGAAGACAGACTTCCTCTCAAAAAAGCATTTGAGAAGCTGTGTACCTCAACATGTGGAGGGCACCAGTTGCGAGATCCAAGGTCAATGCTTGATGCTAGAGTGGGATTCTGTAAGTTCCCAGTATGTGACCCACGTCTGGCTGTAGCTAAGTGGGCAGCAAGAGAACGGGAGGGACGTGGGGCCGCCGACAGGAAGCCTGTCCCACCTATGACAGAGATGAGGGGCAAGGAGTGCCTCTCAGAAGGAAAACAGGGGTTCATCAAGATACACTCCACCTTCTAAGCCACAGACTCATAAAGAAAATCCTGAGCTCTGGGTTTCAAGCCCATGGGCACAACAAGCAGAGAAGAAGGAAAAGTTGGAGGTGGGGGGTGGGGCTAAGTTAAATACACCCAAGGCTGGGGCCATCTTGGTAACAGAATAACGAAAACTGAAAGAGGATGTTCATTCCACATCCTGAAAAGGTGGTCTGCAGCCTGGACTAGGGGTCCAGGGGGGCAGGGAGGAAGCAGCTCTCCTGGCTGTGCCGGGTGTCCCCATACCCTGCGGGGTGCGGGGCAAGGCCCCAGGGTGGAAGCTTCTAGCCTCTCCCGGTCTGGGGGAGGGTGGGAGCCCATGGCCCCTCCATCTTCAGCCCACCTCACAAAGAAAGATCCCCGAATGTGATGCAGACATATCGGGGTGCACATAAGGAAAATGGAATTGCAGAAATTCATCATTTATTCTAGAGAGAGGATGAAGGCAAATTTTTGTCACAGTGAGACTGCAGCCGGCTCTGCCTGCCTCACCCCCACGGTGGTGGTGGGGGGGGGACCATCTAGGACAAGAGAAAAGACTTCCCTGCCTTAGAAGCCAGCGTGAGGGAAATGGGGCACAAGGGGAGGATACCAAAGTTCCCAGAATGTGGCTGATGGAGGTTAGGCCCTATGTCCATTCCTGGGAAATTTTCAGAGTATTGGACATGTAGTAAGGGGTGGAGGGGAACCGTCTGAAGCGATGGGGGGATACCACTCATACCTGCTAACTGAGAGATGGGGGTGGGGTCAGCACCTCTTTGGGCCCAGATTACCGGTCAAGTAAAGCAGGGCAGGCAGGAAAGGAGCATCCCCTCTTTTACCCTACTGGGACTCTGGGCTGGAGCAGCAACAGCGCCAATGCCACGTTGGGACCAAGTCTGAAACCCCAGTGCGTTAGGGCAGGTAAAAGGCCTGGGGATCGCTGTTGCTCCTTCCCCCCTTGGCCCTCTCATCACTGGAGCCGCAGCTGCATAGAATGACCTGGAACCGAGGCTTGCACCCCCGAAACAGAGGGGTGTGAGTGGAAGTGGATATGTTGATAAGAGGGGCGACCCACTGCGCCTGTCTGCGAGACACTGCAACCCAGGGACCCCGCGCCAAGCAGAAGGAAGAGCGACAGCACTTGAAGCTTGCACCCTGAGATTTGGGGGGTCCGGGAAGAGGGAAGCGGGGTCGGAGCCCGTACCGCGGCACGTACCACGCAGAGACACATGGAGGCGAATCTGTTCCGAGCCGACATGGAGAAGGGGAGGGGGACTGAGGGGATGGGGGCGGGTGGGAGAGAGCGAGGGTCCCAGGGTTGGGGGAGGGGGAGGGGCAGAGGGGCGGGGGCTGCGGCGGACGCGGCGACTGGAGGCTGCGGCCGGAGGGGGGGGGGAGGCGCCTGCGCAGTGCGGGAGAGCGTCACGATGGGAGAGAGGGGGTGAGGGGAGACCCTCTTAGCTATCAACTTCCAGGGTTCCAGCGGTTTCTCTGTGGACTTCACCTTGCACAGGACACTCCCATTACGACCCCTCTGCACAGACACTCCTGAGATTTACCAAATTATAGCTGCAGTTCTCACCGAATCGTCTACCCCTAAAATCACCAGACTCCTAACTACTCCCACACTTCACTGGACCACTCCTCTCTACTGGACGCCCGAGGCTCCAGAAGGAAGAAGTACTTCCCTCTCACGGCAGAGGGACCCCCAAACTATCTAAAATGCCTCCCGCAAGCCCCCCCTCCACAATCCCCTCCACAAAGACGGTTGATGTGGATCCCCTCAGATGCCAGGACAGCTACTATCCTAACCAGCAGTCCAGCCAGCCCCACCTGAGAGAACACGATGCTTTCCAAGAGTTTGAGAACCACAGGTACTGGCTGTCCCTTCAAAGTAAACTACCCTTTAAGTCATCCCTTTCAAAATCATATCCCCTCATCCACTCACAGAGACCTTGAAATTAGTGCAAATATCACCCTTGCTCTAGTGCAAACAACCAAATAAGCATTCTTCAAATCCGTTTGGGGTCCCCTGGCCACATCTCTACATCTAAAGAGACACTCATGATTTTCCAGGATGCAGGTCCAGGGACCACCAGTGGGGTCTCTGGCTGGCTCAGTGGGAAGAGCATGCAACTCTTGATCTCTGAGCCATGAGTTTGAGCTCCACATTGGGCGTAGAGATTACTTAAATCAGTAACTTAAAAAAAAAAAAAAGGAAAAACTTAAAAAATATATATCACCAGAGCCCGATTTCTGGGAGTCCTTAATGTGTCTTAAAGCTGACCCTCCAAATTCAATGGCAATGTCTTCAACTTATTCCTAAACCTTTAAGTTGCAAGATACTTCCCTATCTCCTTTCTTCACTCAAGTTCATACATTACTCCTTTTTCTGGCTGCCCTTCCTACATCTCAACATCATCTTCCTGATTCCGAATTCCAACTTTGTTAGAAGAGTGCTCCCAAAAATATCTATCTCCCCCACATCCAAGCCTCAAAAAAAATTCATCTAAAGTAAGATCTGGCCTGCAATTTGCAGTGACCCACAAATCCTCCAGAACACCCCCAAAACGACTGCCTCTCAGGTTTCCATTTTCCCCCCAAACAGCTGACCCTGAAAGCAACTCTTCCAAATATTCTATTAAACGCCCACCCTCCCAACTCTTAAAGCCCAGTGAGCAGTCTTCTCAAATCTGCTTCTCCTCGGGCCTATCTTTAATGCCCACACAGGGCAGTGAGGACGGACTGCCCTAGAACCTCGCCTATGTCACTCCCGTCCCGTTGGTCGGAATCTGCGGGATACGCCCCCAAGATGACCCCCAATGCCCTAGTTTTATATCTGTATAGGATGCTCCGTTCCTCAGAGGGAGCCCGAGCTCAAGGAGCTGGACTCGAAATTCCTTCTAGAATAGAAAATGCACACTCCCTCGTTCTCCACCAGTGGGCGCTGTGGCCCCTTAAGACCCCCCCCTCCCATCCCCCATTTCCTTTTTCCCTCCATTTTCCGTTTCCCTGTTGCCTGGCAACGCAGCAATCATGGACTTTGCCGTCGCCTAGCAACCGTCTCTCTGGAACAGAGAGCTGAGGTAGGAGGTTGTGCTCTGATGAAATCCGAACAGGCCTCCATCTTAGGAAAAGTGAGACGTCAGATCGCCCAGCCCTTGGATTCTCCTTCCCAAAGACCCCCGCACCCCGCAGCCCCTTAGACTGCAGGCCCTCAGACCCCGCGACTCCTCTCGGCACGGGAGACCACGCCACGCCCCTGCGGGGTCAGCCCCGCCCTCATCCCGGTCGGGGTAGCCGGCCTCAGGCCCCGCCCCTTCCCGAGGGGTGCCACCGCCTCCCTCCACGGAGTAAGCCAGACCCCACCCACCTGCCTCCGGGAGGCCACGCCTCCGTCCACTTCCCGCCCATTCGCTCCCCCGGCCTCGCCTACACTGGCCCTCCGCCACGCCCCTGGCCGCCAATGAATGAGGCCTCTGGCCACACCGCCCCGCCCCCGGCACCTCGGCAGGGCCCAATGAGGACCACCCGGAGGGTTTAACCGCTTCGCCTCCGGGGCTCGGGCCAAAGACACCCCCCCCCGCCGGCCTAGTCTTTCCCCACTCCCCCCTCCCCCGCCCGTTCCGCTCCGCCCTCCGACACCCTCGCCCGGCCCCTCCAGTCGGCCACGCAACCACAGTCGTCGCCGGTTGCCATGGCAACGGCGGCAGCAGCGCTGGGAGCACGGGGAGGGACGGGGGCGGAGTGGGAGAGATTCTCAGAGACCGACGCCGGCAGAGACCCCGGCGCAGAGTAAGACCCAGGGATCGCTCTGAAGGCAGGAGTTAGCACAAAGCACAGGGCCTGGCGCATGGTAGGCATTCCATACATGTTCCCCAAATTACTGCGGCACGAATCTAAATATAGGCAACGGAAGATGGACGACTCCCAAACGGGGCTGGGAAACGCACCGACCGCAGAGCCTGAGCACCCCACCCAGAGTCTTTGGGGCGGGGGAGGGCGCTGGTGGGAGAGGCGGGGGGGGGGGGGGGGCGGGACACTGGTGCCTCGTGCCCCCTGCCGGCTCCTCCCGGGGCCACCCTCCGCTGCCCTGGATAGAGAGGAACCACAACTCCCAACAGCCCCGCGGACAGCAACCCTCTACCACTGAGGGCTCTGGTGCCTCAAGGCCTTATGGGAGTTGGAGTCTCCGTCATCCCGAGACTGACAAGTTTTCTGGCCAAGGAATGTGGCAAGCCTGGGTCTCCTCCACGCCTCTGTAAAAGCCCCCAAATGCATGATTGATCCTCTCTGCGCAAGGCTCCTTCCTTCGGGGACGCTCACCCTGGGCTCCGTCGAAGAAGTAGGAGTCTGGAAGGGAGATGAAGAAGCTCCCCCTCCCAGAATAGCTGCCAGTACAGGCAAGCCCCTCACCCTCGCTTGCATATGTATGTTCCCATGTTGGAAGCAGAGCCCACACATTCCACATTCCAACTGGCTTTCTGGGTACACCTGTACGCAGGGGACCACAGCCAGCAAAGCTGAGGCCGCCAGGGGCACGCTAAGGGCAGGAGACAGGAGAAGCAAAGGATCAGACAGACATTAGAGGAGATGAGGCCAGAGTAAGCGAGAGGCAAAAATCCACTGCAACTCCAGGGCATGGGGGAAGTGGCAGCATAGGAGAAAGCCTGGAGCCCACAGAACTGGGCCGGGGGGGGGGGGGGGGGGCAAGCAAATAGCTCTGCAGAGGGTGTGGGGACTCCAGACCCTGAGGTCCCCAGCCTCCAGTCTCTTCCATCCATGCTCACACGTGCACGATGCATGTGTACACACATGTGTGAGTTTGTGGCAGGGAACATGTGTGTCCTCAGCTCCCTCCCCTGAGAAGCTGCAGTTCCCACTAAATATAACCCCCTCCCCAGCCTGTGACTCACCCGGACCCCGCCTCCCCGGCCCCCACTTCCTGTCCCACCCCCCAACCCCCAGCTGCCTGCCACCCGCCCAAGCTCCCTCCACACACCAGGCATCCAGCTTGCCAGTCCCAGAGCCTCACAGCCAAGACCTAGGTATTCTGCATCCCACCAGGAGCTGGCCTGTGCTCCCCATCCAAGCGCTGCCCTTTCCGGCTCCAACCACGGGGACCCCCTCTGCCGGTCCTCACTGCTGCCAACCCTGCCCTCCTCCTCCAGCTCCTTTGCACCCTGGGAACCTGAAATCCAGGTGTCCTCCCCCACCTTGATGCCAAGTGACAGGGGTAAGGGGAACATGCCCCTCCATCTGCTCTTCTCCTTTCTCAACAAGGGGTGGATACAGTGTGGGAGGAGACAGGGATATTGAGCACCTGCCTGGGCCACCCCCAAATTCTGCACCACCCACCTGGTCCCCTCCTCAAATCCCCTCTCTCCCCAAAGCTCTCCTCCTCCTCCTCCTCAGGGTCTGGCATCCTCCACTGCTGCAAGCCTCTCCTCCCAAGGGAGCACCCCAAATCCTCACCTCACCTGGTCCATTCCCTCAGGTGATCCTGTGTCAGGCGCTAGCCCTCTGACAACTCCCAACTATCCCGCTCTATAGGATCAAACCCTGAATTCCCAGTTCCCCGTAATTGAGCGTACCCCCAAATGTATCCACCACGAGACGCTTGCTCTATAGGTTGAAGGCCCACCCCTTCTCTGCCAGCTAACACCCCCAGACCAGTCAGGCACTCACAGCCAATAACCATCTACCCCCATGCCAAGAGCCCCCTGAAATTGGACGAGACACCCAGAAGCCAGTTTGTCCCTCAGGAGGGAAGAGAACCCCCCCTCACACAGTCTACCTTCTAATGCACAAGAGCAGGACTCCCATGTGAGCCAGGCTTCTCCTTAAATAAGTCTCCCTCAAACATCATTGGTGAACCCCAAAACCCATCAGCCCCCCCAAACCACAAAACAGCCCAAATTTTCCATTTCTCTACAGGTACAAAGAGATCACTCCAGGGGGCACCTGTGGCCAAACCTAGCACGATCTCAGATGTGAACCCCCAAAGTAAATCATGACCGCCCAGTACACTCCCAGCCCCCAGCCCCAGATTAGGCCTGCCTAACCCCTCCCCACAAACTCATACCCTCCCCCCAGTTGAGAGCCCCCCTATCGTGCTTACCTTGGTTGTCACTATACAGAGACAGTCCATGTTGGGGGGGCTGGCCGCGGCGGCGGGTAAGGGGCTCTGACTTCATCGGAGTTTCGTTCCTCCCCTCTGTGGGTTCTCACCCCTCCCCCCTCCGCACCCCACTTTTGCAGGGGGGGCCAGGATGGGGGGAGGGGTGAGAGGGGAAAGAGGGGGTTGGAGAAAGGAAGGGGAGGGGTGCGTGGGAGGGAGGGGAAGGGGGCCCTAGAAGGGGGTCCCCAGTGAAGGGGAGGTGGCCTGGGGAGCACACCCCGATTCTCAGGAGGGGCGGGGGCACCGGGGGCTGGCAGCCCCGGAGTTCGGGGGCTGGGGCATGAGCTGGGGTGGGGGAGGGGAACTGGATTTCAGGGAGCCCCGGGGTAGGGGAGGGTCTTGCCTGCCGGCCAGGGGCTAGGGCCGCGGCGGGGGAGTGGGGTGGGGGGGTTGGAGGCGGCAGCGGCCGAGGGAGCCTTGGAGCCGAGGAGGGAAGGGGAGAGAGGAGGAGAGAGGAAGCAGGGGGAGGGAGGGAGGGAGCGAGGAGCGAGGATGGGGGGGGGTGCCTTGGCAGAGTTAACTGCTTCCGTGCCGGCAGGAACCCGGATAATGGGAGAGGAGAGCAGAGCGGAGGCAGACAGGCCCCGAGGCAAAGATGGAGGCCTGGCCAGGCACCAGCGCCAGAGATCAGGAGGCCTCCTGGGTCTCAGGAGAGGAAGCACCCGCTGTGGGGCTCGGAGCACCCGTGCTAGTTGCAGTGCTGGCTGGCGGGAGGGGGAGGTCTGGGTGGGCAGGTGGGGGGGGGGGGGCAGCTCTCCCTCAGGCTGCACAGGAGGAAGGATGAGAAGTAATTCTGTGCTGGACTCCTTATGCCCGAAATTGGGGCCAAGGGAGGAGGGAGGCGGGGAAGCAGAAGGGGAAAGGGACCAACAGGACCCAGGAGTCTGGGATTCTCTGCACCCTGGGCTCAGAAGTCTGTCTTCAAGGCCCCCAAGTGTGGGGCAGCAGCTCGGCCCCTGTCCTGCCTGCCCCTCTGGGGAGGCGCCCCACCTCACCCCCTTACCTGGCTCTCCGAGATGGAAGCCTCATAATAGTCCAGGATGTCTGTCACCAGAATACAGCTGAGTTACCCTCCCCCACCCCATCTAGGGGGGCTCCCCTGCCCCCACAACCTGCCCTGACTGCTGCTGGCACCCCAGGGCCTCCTGGCTGCCAACCCGACAGTCCCCCAAGTGTGTTCACTGCCCTAGCAGGCCCAGGCCAGCCCTTCACACCCCAGCCTCCCCAGAGAATCAGGGCTACTCACCCAGCAGGGCCTGGAAGAGGTCACTGTGCAGGACAGCCAAGAGAGGGGGCGCCCATCGCAACAGTGGGGGGGCCAGGAGCCAGAGGGCTGACCGGGGAGCTGGTGAAATGCAAGCAAGGGAGGAATGGGACGGGGAAGAGACCCATGGACCAAGGCGCGGCTCACTCGCCTCCCCTAGCCTGTCCCCTCTCCCTGGGCTTAAGTGGGGTGGGGAAGGATCAGCCCGAGGGTCCTCAAGTCCCAGCCCCACTCGGCTCCGCCCCCAGGCCTTTCCTCCACGGGACTCTCCAGTTTCACCTCTGGGTTTCTCGGACATCTCTCCTCTCTGATTTTAATCTCCCTAATCCCCAGGGTTGGAGCTGAGCTGCCTCCCCACCAGGTTCCAGCCTTTAGCCAGCCACCAAAGTGGGCAGTCCTGTCCTAACCCCCTGGGTCGCCTGGCACAATGGTCTCTCTTCTCAAAGCCAGGGGTGAGTTTGCTGCACTTTTCAGAGGAACTGGGCACTGGGAACGGGGGTGGGGGGTGGGGGGGGGTGGGGAGGTGTCCCCAAGGAGGCTCCTGCAGCCCCAGCCCAGACCTCTCCCCACTGGGTGTGTCCTCAGGGCAGGAGTATACATGACCTATACATGACCTGGGACTCCTTGACCCAGGGCTAGGGAAGTAGGTGTGTGTGGCGAGAGTGGGCGGGAGGAGAATCCCTACAGTTCCACTCCCCCTGGGAAGAGTCCAGGATGTCACACAGTCTCAGGAGGAAACAAGGACAGAGAAAGAGACACCTGCTGGGGAAGGTCTCCAGCGCCCCAATGGGGAGGCGGTGAATTTGCAGAGGGGAAGGGAGGGGAGGGCCCTACGGTGAGAATTCAGGTGTTTCTAAAGTTAGTGACACCTCAGGTCTCAGGAGAATATGCCTGGGCCGCCCCACGCCACCATGTCCCTCCCTCTCGTGTTGATGGAGATGGGTTTCACAAGGGACTCCATAGAGTCGTCTGCCCCTGCTTCTGCCGTCTTACATTTTTTTTCTCCCACCTCTCCTTTCCAACTCCACCGGGGAAGTCCTCCTGTTGGCCCACCCTCCATTCCTCCGGCTGCAAAAGCCTGAGCTCCTCCTCCTTCCGCCCCAGCCTATCCCATCGCCCCTTCCGAGGGCTACACTCGAGTTCGGCCCGGTGGGACGAAGGCGTTTGGGAGAGACGGGAACATCTGGAGATAGCCCTAGGTTAACCAGAATGCAGGGGCGGGGTGGGGGAGGCTCCGCCCCGCCCCGGAACTACATCTCCCAGCATGCGCTGGCGGCCGGAAGCCCAGTCCCCCCGGTGCATTGTGGACGATGAGTCAAGACCGGACCAGGGCAGCCAGACTTTGGCAGACGGGTGGACGGCGTTAGGTCTGCGCTCAGGTCCGCGGCGGCCGGAGTGGTTGGGAGATGCAGGCGGCACGGATGGCCCCGAGCGTGGGGCGGCAGCTGCGGAGGCTGGGGGTCGGAAGGTGCGAGTCAGACAGGAGAGCAGGGCAGGGCCGGGGTGGCAGCGGGACCGGGGACCCGGACTGAGCCCCTCCCTGCTCCCCACAGCTCGCGGCCCAGCGCACTCCTGGGGCAGCCCCCGTCCGGTCCGGTCCGCCGATCCTATGCCAGTGGGGCCGCTCAGGTGAGTGACGGCGGCCCGGGACGCGCGGAGCGGGAGGGGGAGTCCGCCTCGGCTCCCCCTTCCCCGCCGCCGGCAGGGGTCTCCCTCTCCGTCCCGGACACCTGGCGCCCGCGGTGGCGCCGAAAGTAGGGGAAAGGGCAGGCCAGGGTGCCCTGATGATGGAAGTAGGGGAAAGGTTGCCGCGTCCGCCTCCGCCCGCACCCAGCGCTTCCCCTGTGGTCTCCAGCTCCTCGGGAGCCCCTTACCGGGCCTCGCTGTCCCTTTCCCCAGGCGGTTCTGGAGAAGTCAGATTCCCACTCCTCTGAGGCTCCGACCAGGGACAAGCAGGCCAAGGCGGTACGTGGCCTCCATACCGGGAGGACCTAGGCCAGGGGCTCACCCACTGCAGCAGACAGCTCGCTGAAACCCCCTTCTCCCTGCGCAGGAATCCAAGTCCTTTGCTGCGGGGATGTTCAAGGGTCAGCTCACCACCGATCAGGTGTTCCCTTACCCATCTGGTAAGTAGTCGTCAGGGCGGGGCAGGGCAGGGCAGGGCCTCGCCTCTCCACTTCCCCAGTGACCTGACCAGCCTATCCTTCTCCCCCACAGTACTCAGTGAGGAGCAGATCCAGTTTCTCAAAGAACTGGTGGGGCCTGTGTCCCGTTTCTTTGAGGTGAGGAAGGACAGGGGTTGGGGACAGAGGGCTTCAGTCCCTGATGGGATGGCAGAGGTGTTCAACAGCCTAAAAGGAGCCTGGATACGACATCCTGTGTCTTCTCCAGGAAGTGAACGATCCTGCCAAGAATGACACGTTGGAGAAGGTGGAGGAGACCACCCTGCAAGGCCTCAAGGAGCTGGGGGCCTTTGGTCTGCAAGTACCCAGCGAGCTGGGTGGTGTGGGCCTCTGCAACACCCAGGTGAGGGAGCCCTGGTCACTGCCAGCATCGCAGGCTATTCCAACGTTGCTGATTAAGCGCCTTCCTCATGTGACCTAGAGTTTAGGTTTGTCAATTAAGGGGAGCCTGTGTGATGTTGACTGTGCCAATATGTACATCTTTCAAAACAAAAAACATGGCTCTGTTCCCAGTACATAACACATTTCCCAACAAAATACCAAACTATATGATATCCCTCTGGGCCACAGAATTCACCCAGGCTCACATGCCCTAATGGTAGGTGGGAAGCCTCCAGACCAGGGTCCCATTCTACCATGGGAAGATTCTCTCCAGTCACTATGTAGGGATGCCCCTATTTGGCCCTGCCAAGACCCCTCCCCCCACCACACAGTCAGTTAACCCCTGACACTGCTTTTCCCCCCAGTATGCCCGCTTGGTGGAGATCGTGGGCACGCATGACCTTGGTGTGGGCATCACCCTGGGAGCCCATCAGAGCATCGGCTTCAAAGGCATCCTGCTCTTTGGCACAAAGGCCCAGAAAGAAAAATACCTCCCCAAACTGGCATCTGGTGAGGCGGCTCTAGGAGCCCCAGCAACTGGGGGTGTCCCGGGCTGGGTACAGATGCCACCACACAGCTGGGTGGCTCAGTACATGGGAGTTCTGGGAAGGAGTGAAGCTGAGCATTTCCAGGAGCACTGAGGGAACAGCTGCAGGCAGGGTGCAGACAGCAAGGGGCCTCTGCCTGTCAGCACCCAGTTTAAAGGTGCTCTCACCCACAGGGGAGAGCATAGCTGCTTTCTGTCTAACGGAGCCCTCCAGTGGGTCAGATGCAGCCTCCATCCGATCATCAGCTGTGCCCAGCCCCTGTGGAAAATACTATACCCTCAATGGAAGCAAGATCTGGATCAGGCAATCCCTCTACAACCCCCATACCACCCTGTCCTCTCCCTCCACCTCTTCCTAACTTCAGGCCCCCCCCTGCTCTGTCTCCCACACCCTGATAGCCCCTCGTTTTTCCATAGTAATGGGGGCCTGGCAGATGTCTTCACGGTCTTTGCCAAGACACCAGTTACAGATACAGCCACGGGGGCTGTGAAGGAGAAGATCACAGCTTTTGTGGTGGAGAGGAGCTTTGGAGGTGTTACCCAGTGAGTGGGTTTGGGGAGGAAGCAAGCAGTGGAGCCAGGTGGGGGCAGCACTGAAGTCCAGGGCAGATGGTGTTACAGGTCACCCTGGGGATGTGTGCAAAACCCCAAGTAGCTGGATGGCTTGTTCGCTTTGGGATTAAACTGCATGGAACTAATATAAAGCTTTAGCTTCCACAAGCAGTGAGCCCAACATACAGTAGGACAGAAAACCAGGCATCTACCCTGTGAGCATGGAAGCCTATTGCCTGCACCCTCTCCTATGCTGGCAGCTGCGATTCCTCCCTGGCTCCTAAGAAAGGTATCCCCCCCCCCCGCCCCACCCATGGCTACCTGTTGAGCACACCTCTGCTTCCCTGTCCTGCCCTGTCACAGCGGGCCCCCTGAGAAGAAGATGGGCATCAAAGCCTCCAACACGGCAGAGGTGTACTTTGACAGTGTGCAGGTGCCAGCAGAGAACGTGCTTGGGGAGGTGGGGAGTGGCTTCAAGGTCGCCATGCACATCCTCAACAATGGAAGGTTCGGCATGGCCGCAGCCCTTGCGGGCACCATGAGGGGCATCATTGCAAAGGCAGTAAGCATCTTCCCTTCCCCTGGCACCCAGGTTTCTGTGGGCCCATCCCTCTCAGCCCTGCCCCTTGTGTGTGTGGGGGGGGGCTACAGAACCACAACGCAACACATGTGCCCTCTTCCAGGTGGATCATGCTGCTAATCGTACCCAGTTTGGGGAGAAAATTCACAACTTTGGGCTGATTCAAGAGAAGCTGGCCAGGATGGCGATGCTGCAGTATGTGACTGAGGTAAGGCTCTCCTTCTCCCCTGCCCACCCCCTCCCTGCCGTCTCCCCCGGCGGTTGGACTACAACCCCCAGCAGCACCTGGGGCAGTGGGTCTCCAGCTCCACACCAATGCCCTAGGGGATGCGGGGGGGCGCAGTCGGCTCGGGAAGCTGTGCTGATCTCCCAGACCCACTCAAACTTTATTCCGCTTGCCCCCCACCCTTACTTCTTCACCCCTTTCAAACAAGTCACATGGCTACAAGCCCCCGCTGAACCATCTCCGGGGACCAGATATTTCACCAAGCCCAACAGGTGGAGCTAGAAGGTGAAGGCGAGGGGAGCTACGGCAGACTTGGTCCTGGGGGCTCTGGGCCATCAGGGCCAGTCTGACGCCGTCCTTTTCCTTCCTGTGTCCCCACCATGCGATCTCAGTCCATGGCTTACATGGTGAGCGCCAACATGGACCAGGGATCCACAGACTTCCAGATTGAGGCTGCCATCAGTAAAATCTTTGGCTCGGTGAGTTCTGGGCCTACAGGGCGGGAGAGCCCAGTGTGGAGCCTGGTTCCAGGACCCATCTCACATGGTTCTCTGTCCCCAGGAGGCGGCCTGGAAGGTGACCGATGAGTGCATCCAGATATTGGGCGGCATGGGCTTCATGAAGGTACCAGGTGGATCTCTGCCTGGGGTGGCCACGGTGGGGATGGCAGGGGTGAGCGGGCTTTTAGGGGCGTGTGCTCTGGCTTCCCCCCACGGCAGGAGCCTGGAGTGGAGCGTGTTCTCCGAGATCTTCGCATTTTCCGGATCTTTGAGGGGACAAACGACATCCTCCGGCTGTTTGTGGCTCTGCAGGGCTGTATGGTAAGAGGAAACTGGGGCCCGGGTGGGGACAAGAGCACACCCTGACGGTTGGGCCCTCTTCCCACACAGGACAAAGGAAAGGAACTTTCTGGACTGGGCAATGCCCTCAAGAATCCCTTCGGGAATGCCGGTCTCCTGCTAGGAGAGGCAGGCAAACAGCTGAGGAGGTAAGCTTTGAGCCCAGGGCGGGGCAGGGTGGGCTGGGGCAGGGTGCGGCCACTAACCAGTCACTCTCCCCCTTCTGTGAAGGCGGGCAGGGTTGGGCAGCGGCCTGAGTCTCAGCGGCATCATCCACCAGGAGCTGAACCGGAGCGGCGAGCTGGTAAGCCAGCAGGTGGGCGGCCAGCAGCCTGCATCGGGCAGGGGCTGGTGTGGCTGGGCCACCTGAGCCCTGGGCGCCTGCCCTTTGTGCAGACCGTGCAGGCTCTGGAGCAGTTTGCCACTGTGGTGGAGGCCAAGCTGATAAAACACAAGAAGGGGATTGTCAGTGAGTGAGCCCTACCCCATCCCCACCAGCTTCCATCCCCACCCACTTCCATTCCTTCCCTCCTTCCCTTCCCGGCTGTCACCATCCCAACCCATCCCATCTACCTGACAGATGAACAGTTCGTGCTGCAGCGCCTGGCAGACAGTGCCATTGACCTCTACGCCATGGTGGTAGTTCTGTCCAGGTGAGGCAGCAGTGTGGAAGGGGGGGGGGGGGGGTAGTTCCCAGGCCAGGCTCAGGGAGGTTCATGTTCCCTTCCTGCCTCGCACCAGGGCCTCCAGATCCCTGAGCGAGGGCCACCCTACAGCCCAGCATGAGAAGATGCTCTGTGACAGCTGGTGTATCGAGGTGAGGTTTGGGGTTACCCAGGGCAGGTGTGCGGCTCAGGGCAGGCGTGCGCCAGCCTGAACACCTCCTTCCCTGTCCCCAGGCCGCAGCCCGGGTCCGGGAGACCATGGCCGCTCTGCAGTCTGACCCGCAGCAACAGGAGCTCTTCCGGAACTTCAAAAGCATCTCTAAGGCCTTAGTAGAGCGAGGTGGCATGGTCACCAGCAACCCCCTCGGCTTCTGAGTGCTCCCCGCTGGGGCCTGGCCAGGCCCGTGCCTTCTCTCTCCAGCCCGGCCTGGCCCCGATTCTGCCTTCAAGAGGCCCTGGCCCCGGGGCACTGCTGCTCTCGGAGGCCCACTTACAGCCTCTCAAGTAAAGATTTTCACAAGCCACACTCTGCTCTCCTCTCGTCTTTCCCTCGCTGCCTGCCTCCCTCCCAAAGAAAGGAGCCAGAGGCGGGGGGAGTTTGCCCCTATTGCTTTATTTGATTTTATACAAGTGACTAAATAAATAGAGTAACAAAAGCAGCTACGTGGGCCCCCAAGACCAAACACCCCAGCTTCCTCTGACTGCCGGCTAGGGTGCCCACCCCTTTCCCCTTTCTCCTCCCAAGGTACCACTGACCACCCCCCACCCCACGCAGGGCACAACTGACAGGGCAGACAGAGTGGGAGATCACGTTCTGGGGCTAGAAGAAAGGGCCCAGGAGACAAGGATTCTTCATATAAAAGTGGAAATATCTACTAAAAAAATAGTCCAAAAAGTGTATGAAAGTCTATTTCAAACCCCCCAGAAGTCTTACAAAAACGGTAAAGCTAAAAATAACCAAAGGTCCCTTGTACACCCCCGAGGAAAAGGGGAGGAACCAGGCACTGCTGGTGAGAGTCACAGTGACAAAGACCCCAGCGGGTGGCTAAGCCCAGGCCCTAGAGGCGTGATGGGCAGGTGACCGATGAGACACCCAGTCACAGGACAGAAGCACCAAGGGTGGACTGGATGGGCCAAGGGAGGAAACTCAACGCGGCCCCCGCTGCGCGCCCTACATAACGTCCACAAAGAACTCACTAGGGTTGCCCATGGCCATGTGGAAGCTTTGTCGGCTAGCTGTCAGTTCTGGGGGCACAGAGCCCAGGTCTCTGACAGGAGGGGCCCCTGGGGGCTGCACTGCTGGTGGGACAGGGGGTGGAGGGGGGGGCATCATGACCACCATCATGGGATTATAGGGGAGGGCCATCCCCGGGGGTGGCCCATAGGGATGGAGCCCAGGGTGGGCTCGGAGATTGGGGACACCCCCTGACGAGCCTCTGGAAGGGGGAGGGCCCCCATCACCAGCCCCACCCGGCTCCCCGCCCCGCCGGAGGCTGCCCCCACGGCTGGAGGGCTCAGACTCACTGCCGCTGCCGGACTTGGACTCAGGGGCCCGTTCCTCGGGCCTCCCTGTACGGCCTGCCCCCCCATCGCTTCGTGTTGACCCACTGCTCCGGCTCCCTGTGGAGGTGGAGGGGATGGAGCCGCCTGAGCCCTAGCCCAGGGTCCCTCGGCCTTCCCAGTCCCCTGGGCCATCCCCACCACCAGTGCTACCCGCTGTCAGACCATGACTTACCCTCGCTGTGCTGGCTGCTGGCACTGCCGCCACCATAGGTGTAGGATGACAGCTCGTGGTAGGGGGGCGGCTGCGGGCTGTATGGGTGTGGAGTTGGGTACTGGTAGGAGAAGGTGGGCAGCAGAGGCCATGGGGTCGCCCCAGGCAGAGGAGCCAAGGTGTCCTGGTCTGAAGCCCCACTGGAGCCATCGTTGTCATTCAGAGACAGGTTGACCAGGTCTGGAAAGCAAGAGAAAAGATGGAGAGTTGCTGCTTCAAGAAGCGGGGATGTCAGGCATCGCAGAGCTGCTGATTCCCTGAACCATGCATGATGGAGGTGAAGACAAGGACCTCCAACAGAACACTCCTCGTGTACCACTGCCATTGCTCCCAGGGCCACAAGTACCACATGCTCTTGTGAGACTCCAGAAGAGACAGCACCCCCCCCTGCCTGGGTACCCCCAGCCCCGCACCCAGGGCGCCACAAAACACAGGGAGACGTTGTTGGCCAGGGCAGGTCCCAACGCAGGACACACACCGCTTAACAGTGGCCCTGGCTGGCTACTGGAGGTGGAACGAGGCAGCGGGGACACGCAGACTCACAGCTCTCACAGCCGCCACTGAGGTCTCCAAAGACGTAATAGCACTGCTCAGAAAACGTGATCTTGTTCACAGTGTGGCGGATGAGGCCCGCCTTGAGCAGCCCGCTGGCATATTTGCGGGCCTCCCGCCGCTCAGGAAAGCCCTCCACGTGATGGTAGAGCCAGTCGACCACGTCCGAGCCTGAGATCAGAGAGCACTCAGGTTCTCCTCTCCAGCTCCTGCCTCACCCCTGCCTCACCCCTGCCTGGCCACCGCTGCCACCTCATCTTCATGCCACCTGCCTGGGGCCCAACCATACCCAGAAAGGCGTTAGGGATGGTGATCTTGAGCCACATGCGGTCTCGAACTTCCAGTCCAGACTCTGGAGCTGCCATGGCCTTGGTGACAGATGCCATGTCCGTATGGATGGACAGACCCCGGCCCTCACAACCTATCGGAGAAGAAATGAGGAGTAGAGACGGGGCCACACACTGCTGAAAGGCCTCCCAGGGCGGGGAGGGTGAGGTGGACTGGGCGCTCACCCTCGGGCAGAGAAGACCCGGATGTCATGGTGCTCATGGACGAGGAGCCCGGGTAGGTAGGAAAGGTGCCAGTCAGTGCAGCTGAGTGAGACACCCAGGCAGCTGGGTCGATCGGCTGGATTGGCTCATCTGGGACAGAGAAGGTCCCCGCAATGATAGTTTCCCTGCCACTCCCCAACTGAGACCCCCGACCCCCATCCCACCTCTGCCCTGACCCTCCTCCACCCCTTCCTGTCATCCTCCTCCCCTGTAGCACTCACTTCGAGGAAGAGTGAAATAGGCCTGGGGAGACGGATCCCAGCACTTGGCCACAGTCAGCACAATGGGGCTGTGGGGAGGGGGAGAAGCAGTCAGGCAGGGGCAGGGGGGATGGGGCGAGGCTTTGGGAGGGTGGAGGATGGACAGAGACACAGACGGACCAGGCTGGATAGCTGAGCCTGGAGGCATCAGTGAGGGTGACCCACTGACACAAACAACACTAGAAAGGAGGCTGAAACATAGAATCACACACACTCTATGTATGGGTCCATGCAGAGCCAGTCCAGGTCAGAGAAGCTGAGCCCGCTGATTGAGGTTGGGGACAGACACATGCACATGGACACACACACAAGGGGAGGGGAGGCAAAGCAGTGCAGTGGCAACAGATGACAAAGGACGCCAGGGCAGCGCTCCCTGCCAGGGAGACTGGGGAGGGGATTGCAGACTCTGGAGCACAACCCCCCAGCTCACGATCAGGTGGGGGTCATGCGGGCCATCCTCTGCCCCACGGTGATGTCACGTTATGGCCCAGCCCCTCTGGACACGCACCACCACGCCCATGCTAAGGGTGGAGCCACGGGCACCAGGAGAGCAGACGAGAGGTGGCTCACCCCGGCTTGTGCACGATGTCCCGCAGCACCCGCACTGCATCATCGTTGCTCATGTTCTCAAAATTCATGTCATTGACCTGGAAGCCAGGTTGGCGGGTGAGTGTGGGTGAGAGCTGGTGAGACGCACCTGCCCCCCAGATCCCCCACAGGGCACCTGCAGCAGCATGTCACCCGGCTCGATGCGCCCATCGGCTGCCACCGCACCGCCCTTCATGATGGAGCCAATGTAGATGCCGCCGTCGCCCCGCTCATTGCTCTGGCCCACGATGGAGATGCCCAGGAAGTTGTACTTCTCTGCAGAGCAGGCACCCATGACAAGGAAGCCAGCCAGCGTTCCCCGGGGCCCCCGCCCTGGACCCCCAACCGGGGCCCCCTCATACCCATGTTGAGTGTGACCGTGATGATGTTGAGAGACATGGTGGAGTCAGTGACGCTACTGAAGGACGACGCCTAGCGGGGAGACAGGGAAGGCTTGGGTTGCCTCCAATGACCCCAGATTCTCACTTTCTGGGCCCACATACCCCTGACACCAAGGCCCCCTACTCCTGCAAGATGCGGCCATCCCGTGAGCTCCCCTCACCCTCTCCAGGCGGGGTGGCCGCTGTTTCCTCCG
Source organism: Vulpes lagopus (assembly GCF_018345385.1). Taxonomy (NCBI): domain Eukaryota; kingdom Metazoa; phylum Chordata; class Mammalia; order Carnivora; family Canidae; genus Vulpes; species Vulpes lagopus. The sequence goes on from NC_054833.1 coordinate 58,579,841, forward strand.
CCGCCGGTGGCGCTTGAGGAGGCGAGAGGCACTGCTCTGCTCCGTGGAGCTGCTGAATCTGTCCGGAGGAGAGGAAGGGGAGTGCTGGCTGGCAGGCTGGCAGAGCAGGTGGGGGGGGGAGGGAGGCAGAGACCAGCTTGGGCCTGGAGGACATCAGCCGGTGGCACTGGGAAGTGCAGGGCTGGGTGCCACACCTGCTCATGGTGTCATCCTCATCGGAGTCCCCCAGGCTAGTGCTCTCCAGCTCGCTGGTCATAACAGTTGAGGAGCTCTCATACCCGGCCAGGTGGCGCTCCAGCCTCGAGGGTCCACCGGGCCTGTGGCCCCCTGCTGTGAAAGAACAGAACCATCAGGGACCTGGCCTCAGGCTGCCACCCCCATCACAGGGGGGCCTGAGCCCAGCTCCCAGCTCCTGGGCTCCTGGGCCCCCCTCACCACCGTGCTCACTGCTATCTCTCCTACGAGGCCGTTCCCGCCGCAGGGACACCACCGATTCGGTTTCCGTCTCGGGCTCCAGGTTCTCCCGGCTGCTGGACACGTTAGGGCTGGGTGGACAGAGATGGCATGCAACCGCGTCAGGGGGATGGGGCTCCGTGTCCTCAACCTCCCCCTGCCCAGGGGCTGGGGTCTCCTCCTTGCCTCCCTCCCCCAGACTAAAGAATCCCAGAGACTCACTGGAAGGACGGAGGCCTAGAATCCCCGATGCCGCTGGTCCTCTCCGGTGGCAGGGGGGGTAGCGGTGGGGGGGGCGGTGCTAGCTCTGCCCGGGGCTCGTGGGCTGGGGGAGCCATTTCGGGTTGGGGGTTCTCTGATGACACCAGCTGGAAAGATGCAATGACAAAAACTGACTCAAGCAAAGAGGGAGGCATCTGAGGTGGGAAGACAGGGAGAAGACAGGGTCTGAGCAAGCACGTAGCCTGTGAAAAGCACAGGGAAAGCAGGAGGGAGCGGTAGATGCTCCAAAAGAAGGCTGAGGAGCTACAGCTGGCTCCCCAAGCAGGTGGAGTGGTGAGGACCCAGACTGACAGGACCCTGGTGATGCGGGATGGACAGGGCTGCTTACCCAGGACACCACCCTCCCGTTGAAGCAGGGAAGGCGGGCGTTGTCATCTGAAATCTCCTCCTTCACCACCCTGCCAGGAGGGACAACACAAGAACCAGTGAGATCGGCCTAGCGCCCCCCACACGCACCCCGACTCGAGGCTTCTCATCTTCGTCCAGCTCGAGGACGAGGACTTTCGTGCAGCCCGGCCAGGCCCTCTTCCCCAACACCGAGACACTTCACTCTCATGCCCCAGGAGTCTCCAAATTCACTCACCCCCTTTCCTTCCTCCTCCTCCTCCTCTCCCCAGCTCATCCTCGGCTTTCAATGCTGGTCCAAAGATTTCCTAGAGTCTGAGTCAAACCTCATTCTCCAATCTCAACGACCATCCCACTCCCTCAGTGACCCCAGCTGCCCCAAAGATCTCTAACCTTTGGGGTCTCTAACAGCCCAGAATGACTCCAAACCTCCCTGAGCCCTACCCTGCTCCTCAAGGCACCGTCCCCAAACCCTCTGAAGTCTCTATTCTCATGCTTTCTTGGTTTTCTCTAAGTCATGTTCAAAGCCCTAGCCCAACATGCTACCTTTCCCCCATGAAAATATACCCATGAGACCCAAAGATGAGACCTCCTCGCTAGGCTGAGCGAGGTGAAGCCCACCTTCCCCTTCCCCCGGGGCTCATCTGGCACAAAATTCTACACTGAGCAACCTGTTCTGCCTGACGCACCTCAAAGCCCAGCCTTGGGGTCATTCCTCCCCTGGGTTCCTTCGGATGGACAGGACTTTGCCCCTTCTTCTCAACCACCACGTGGGATCACCACAGCCTATTCTGTTCAACACCGCATCTTGGTCACACAGCAGAGACCCTGATGGTGGTGAGGTGAATGTTAATAAATATCTGTTGAATACTGTTAACAAGTATACTTGTTGAACAAGTATCTCATGAATAAACACGAACTGTGAGACTCTGGGCATTGAACAGAAAGTCTCTCTCATACTCTCACATCCTCACCTCCAAATTAGGACAGGCTGTCTGATTAACCCTTTACCCTAATATGGTTCTAGTAGCCTGGATGCGTGACAACTTAATCCCACTTGTTATCGATAGGGCCACTCAGCCCAATCCCTACCACTGCTCGGTCTCGATATAATGCTGGATTCTTAGAGATGTAACCCAGTCTCGGCGGAGCCCAGCCCGGCAAATGATTCCACTCTCTAACACCATAACCCCGTTTACAGATTAGCTGAGCTCGACGCTAGCGATCATCACAACTCGCAAAAAAATTACTGTGCATCGCTTACCTATACAAAGTTTCTTCCGCCAACTGTGTCTATCTCCTGGGTCACATCATTGCTAACAAACAGGAATTTCGATCTAAATCAAAGGTAACTCCCAACACAGTCCCACCTTCCTCACGTCCAACAGTCTTTCTCAGTAGAAGCCAGTCCATTCAGCTATCCCAGAACACGGACTGTCTCAGGCCAATCCAGCCTGCCTTCAAGAGCTGAGGCTGGCTACCTGGAGAGCTCAGCCTCAAAATCCATAAACAAATTTATTATTAAGAATCCAAGTCTGGCCCAGCATGACCCCAAACACTCCAGAATAGCCATATTGGTCTATTTTAGCAATGACCTACAACGTCTCCACACGCAGCCGTCCATACCAATATAGACCAGATTATCCCAATACAGCTGTCTGCACTGGCATAGCCTCAAAAACCCTGTCTGCCTCTCTACAGAGCGTCCCCATGAAACACTTCACCCCAACAGAAACTTAAGATCAACCAACACAACCCAGAAGAGACAGAACAGCAGAAATTCTTCCGAGAGAGCCTGGTAATCTGCTCCAAAGCAGCCTAGAACATCCCAACACACCCTTCTCTGCACCAGAACAGGCCAGATGTCCCCAATCTTATCTGCTCTAGGATGGTCTAAAATGCTCTAAAGCACCCCAACACGGCCCAATCATCCAGAGATTCCACAATACTGCCCGTGGGCTGCAGGACTGCTCGGAAGGCATCGGATTACCCAGAATAACTCCCAAATAAACCAGTGTGCCCCATTCTATTCCAGGACAGCCTAATCTTTCCTGATCTGGTTCGGCACGGCCCGGTGTGTCGTCCTGGAGCTCCGTGCGACTCGATTTGTCCAAGCGTAACCTTACCCAACCTGGGATGCCCAATCTAACCCCCGCATAATGCCCTGTCCAGCACTCCAGCCCAGGAAAACCCAGCGTGGCCTAGGGCCGAACTGTGCCCCTCAGCAGTGGCCGATCCACCGCCGCGCAGCCCCCACCGGTTCCAGCCTAGGCCTCGCGCTCACCCGAAATCCTGATCCATAGACTTGAAAAAGTACTTAGCACCCGCGGGCCGCTGCAGGACGCTCTTGAAATCACCGAGGGTGATGCGCTCGGCCGGTACCGGGATCTTCACCAGGTAGGGAGTCTCCTCCTCATCCAGGTGGTAAATCACCTTCGTCTCCCCGACGCCGCCGCCCCCCGCGCCGCTGCCCGCCATGGTCTCGCCCGCGCGCTCCCGGGTCCCGCCGCCCACCCAACCGGGCGAAGCGCCCCAACCGCGCCTGCGCACACCCGCACCCCGCCGCGCGAGCGCGGACAAGATCGGCCGGGCGCCGGAAAGGCGCGGAGGGAAGGCGGCGGGGATCAGCGGGGTGGCGGCCGACGGAAGGGAAGGGGGCGGGCCGGAGGGCTCGACCCGATGCCACAGACTCGGCCGCCGTCGTCGCCGCCACCGCGCGCCACCGCCGCCGACGTCGCGGGCGCCCTGCAGCACCCCGCCCACCTCTCCCCATGTCACGTGGCCCGCCCCGCCCCCATCACGTGACTCCCCCGACCACGTGACCTACAGGCTCCGCCCAGTGCCATCGCCACGTGATCGTTGCTTTCAGCAACGGTCTCTTAGCCCTCGACGGCCCCGCCCCCAAATGTGTCCCCACCCGCGTCCTCCGAGCACCCCGGCGGAGGCCAGCACTGGCCTTGGGGGGGGGGGGGGTGGCCAGCGGTACCCATCCCGTTTGGCCCCACTCGGGCAGAGAGCTCCAAACAACGCTGATTCCCTGGAGCGTGTGTGTTGGGAGATAGGATGGGGGTCCTGGGCTGGGGTGCCCGGTGGAAGCAAACCGACTGAGGGCCAGGCTGGGGGGTGGAGGCGCGCAGAGCCGGGTGGTTTTCTGCTCTGGAGGTGGGCTTCAGCCCCCCGCGCCTTCTGCTTTTCCACCGCGCCCCCACCCAAGTAGGACAGTCAGGGAGGGCTATAAACACAAAAGAGCCCACTCTGCTTTATTTACAACACGCAGGCTGTCTGTACAAACAGCTGGCCAATATTATTAAAAACAAAAGAGGTGAGCGAACATATCGTCACCTGTTTTCCTTCCTCCCTTGGCCAGACCCTGGTTGGTACTCCACCTCCGAGCTGCCCTGCCCAAAAGGGGAAGTCCAAAATTAAAAATACAACCGGTGTAGAATAAATGGGGAGATAAAAGAAAAGATGAAGGGGAGTGCTCTATTTACACTAGAGTTTTATAGCCAGCTGTCCCATTCCACCCCAATTCCAACCCTGGCCCAGAAAGTGAAGGGTGGCAGGTCTAAGGGACAGAAATTATGTGTCTAGGGACCAGCCTCTCACCCCCAACTGCAGCAGGTCCATATTCAAGTCCACAAGGTGGGAAGAAAAGGTAAGGTTGGAACGTGAGACACTCCTTTCCAAACCAGCCTCCAGTGGGAATTCCTGCCTTGCAGTGGGACAATACCCAAGCTCCAGGGGGACAGGCCGAAGACCCGGAGGCTCAGCTCCCAAGTCATGCTGTCACATGGAAGTCCCAGCCTAGGCACGGCGATGTCAGGGCTCTCCAGACTTGGGAGTACCCCCTAACCGCCGGGCCTCTGGCCGCAGTTCCTTGCATTTCTGGCAGTAAAAGAAGTCAGGGACGTTGGTCTTCTTGATCTTAGCACAGGAGAGGTGGATCCACGTCCCACACAGGCTGCACTCAATCATGGGCCGCCCTGCAAAGGGCTTTCGGCAGTAGCATGTGATCAGGTCCCATGAGTCATCACCTGGGGAGAGAAGGTTTGCTTGGTGTTGTCTGCAACAGCCCCAGGCCCACCCTCCAAGCCAAGCCTGGGTGGCCCCAAACCTCACCTGATTCTACCATGATGTCCTCATCCATGACCCGCATCTCGCCTTCACTGGAGCTGGCATCACCATCCTGGCTTGTTTCAGTGCTGCCCACTTCCTTGCTTTCACCGTCGGTGGGAGGGGCTCCTTCGGGGTGCACTGTGGCTGGAGGCCTAGAAGCCTCAGGGGGTGTTGGCAGCACGGGGGCTGGGGCTTCCCCCCCTACCATGGCTACCATGTCTTCCTCTTCTTCCTCTTCTTCTTCTTCCTCCTCCTCTTCAGAGTCTGTGTCACTGGGGGGTGCCCGGGGAGGCCCAGGAGGTGGGAGTCTATCTCCTCGGTCTGCCTTTTTCAACTTCCGTTTCTTGCTCTTCTTAATTCGAGACCTTTTTTCCCCGTCCCCAGGAGCTGGCCGAGGCCTCCTAAGCACCCCAAAGCCAGCCCCCCCTCCTGGCCCCAACTTTCGGTTCTTCCGGTCCTTCTTTCGAGGGGGCTGGGAGAGGTCTCCCTGGGCAAGGGGTACTGGGGTGAGAGCAGCAGGGGGCCGGGAGGCGTGTGTCAGGGAGGTGGGGGACAGTGGGGACGCCACTTTGGGACCATCTAGATCAAAGAGAGAGTCCTTGAGCTTCATCTTCTCGAGCAGAGTTGCACTGTCAGGGGCCTGCAGACGAGAGAAAGTGGACCTTGGAGGTCCTGGCTGAGTGGGACCCCCCTGAGCTGCCCTCCTCTTGGATGACTTTGCTTTCTTCACAAACGTCTGGATGGTTCGGAGATCTGAGGGGGCTGAGTCCCAGCCATCACTGTCTGCCGCACTCTCACCGCGCAATGGAGAGCTGGAGCCAGAGGCTGGCCAGTCACTTTCCTTGAAGGGGGTGGCAGGGAGATCAGCGTCAGCAAGCTGCCCAGTGGCATCTCAACCCCTCTACAAACCCAGCTTAAAAACCAGGGTCAAGATTGACCCCAAAATATCCTGCCCAAGCCACCCAAGATCACTATACTCATAATTGCCCCCCCCCAATTCCCCTTAGTATCTCCTCTTGGCAATGTTACCTCTGCCCTCACATCCTGGCTGTCTCCCCAGAACCCCCTGCCTGACAGCACTGTCTCCCTAGACCAGAGCCCTCTTTCTTTACCGGTTTTCCTAAAACCCCATTTGTGAACCACTTTCAGCTTCCTCAAAGGCATGAGAAGGCTCTTCCATGAACACCCCCCATCCCTAGGCCATTCACTGCTACTCAACCCACCTATCTCATTAATACCACCCCCTAGGGCATTTTTCCCACCAGGTACCCATTTCACATGTGGTAGATTTCTCCTATCAAGGAAAGCAGTCCCCGTTGCTTCGCACCCTTCCAAGGTCTTAGCACACCACCCCTCAGCTTGTTGTCCCCCAGTCCCTACCTCTTTACTAGGGGGGATGTAACCGGCATAAGCCAAGACAAAACTGCAGAATTTGTTGAAATCTTCAATTGTTCTCCGACGTTTCTCTGGAGGCTGAAAGGAAGGAAACCTATATCACAAGGAATTTAAGAGGGACCTTCCCGAAGAAGGCACAGTTCCAGTGGTAGGCGATCTAGAACCAGCAGGAGGAGGAGGAGGAGGAGGAGGAGGAGGAAGAGGGAGGGAGGGCCACCGACAGTAATACCGGCTTGCAAAGGTAAAGGAAAGCTCACCTGAGTTTCTGGCTTCAGGGTCGGAGGTGGATCTGGGAAAGCAATAAAAGCTGAGTCAAGGCACCAGCAGAGTCCGTGCGAAGCCCCAGCCCTAAACCTCGAAAGTCCCAAGCGAACCGAACCCCCTCTCGCCTCCGGTCCCCCCGCCAGGCCGGCAGGTCCCCAGCTGTGCTGGACCCGCCCCTGCTCCCCCTTCCGCCCTGTGAGGGGCGGAGTCAGGGCGCGACGCCCTCCCAGGCCTCGCTATAGCGCTCCCCTTCCCCCAACCGGAGGCCTGGCGCCCCGCCCCCCCAACTCACGGTTTCTCTCGACTCCAGTCTACTCGATCTCTTGGCGCCCCACCCCGCCATACCGCTCCCCGGACCGAGCCCCGGCCGTCGCGTGCCCTGCCCTTCCCACGCGCCCAGCGCCTCGCGCTCCCGCCCGGCTGCGATCCGCCGCCCGGGGCCCTCGGAGCCCGCACACGCAGCCCGCCGGCCCCCAGGGTCCAGGATGACCACGCCGAACCGCTCCCCGCCCTCCGGCCCCTTCTGCCCGAGCACGAGGCCCGGCGCGCCCCTCATCCCTCCCCCCCAACACACACAGGCACACAGAACCAACGCCACTCTGCGGCCGGGACGGACCGGAGAGCTCTGGCTCGGACGGCCCCACCTGCCCCTTCCGACCGCTCTCCCCACAATTTCGCCGTCCCTCCGCCCCCATCCGGGGCTTTGGCCCCTCCCCGTCTCGAGCTCCTCGGGCTCCCCGCCGGGCCCCCGGGCCCAGTTCCTAGCCCTCCGGCCGCCGCCCCCCCTCCGCCCCCGTACTCACCACCAAGTGACTAGACTGCGGACCCCTAAACTCTGGCCGCCCACTCCCCCCCCGCTACTCTCTCCCTCCACGGCAACCCCCGCTGCTGCCGCCGCCGCTGCCCCCCTCACCCTCCGCAACTCTCAGGCTCCAGCCCTCGCCGACCAACACCCCTCCCCAACTCGCCGGTCTGAACACCCCCCCCCCCGCACCCCGCCCCACCGCCCCACCGCCCCTACAACTACCCGGCTCTCCTCGCTTCCCGGCGTTCTGTCCCCACAACTACCCGCCCTGTCCAGGTCTCCCTAGCGCAGACAATACCCAGAGCCCCTCTTCTCCCCACAACTCTGCCCAGCCCTCCAACAATCACCCGGCCACCTCCAGCGGCAACTACCCGGAGCTCCGGCACCGCCGCCACAAACTCCCCCACCTCGGCCAACTACCGGGCTCCTCACTCAGTCCTCCTCTACATCCTCCCTCCTCAACAACTCTCGGGCTCCCGATCCCCCCCCCAACCTCCCGGCCCCAGGGCCCCAACGTGCTGGAGGCCCTCTCGGCCCCTAACCCCCGGAGCTCCGGGGCTCCGGCTCCCACTCCCCACCCCCCCTAACACACACATTCCCGGTGTCTCATCTCCAACTACCCCCAGCCCGGTCTCCCACTCCTCTTTCACCAAGGTCTCTCAACTCGTCCCTCTCCCAGCTCCAGGGGCAGGCCCTCGACCCCCCTCCCCGCGCTCCCCCGCCGGGCTTCGGGGCTCGACCTCCAAGTTTGCCAATTGATTCCTCGCCCGCCCCCCCTCCCACCGGCTCAGCGCTCCGTGCCGGTCGAGAGCTCACCTTCGGGACTGGGCTCCGCCATGGCTTCCAGCATCGCCCCCTCCCCTCCTCCCGGTCCGGCGCCCCCCTCCCCTTAAGCCGGGGATCCCGGTGCCGCCTCCGGTGCTCGGTGCTCCTACTGCCTCTCTCCACAGAGGTGTCTGCCTCGGCCCGGTTATGACTCGAGTCCGCTAGCCGCTGCCGCCACCTCCCTCTACCCCTGCCTCCCGCACTCCCGGACCGGGCCCCCTCCCCCCGCGCCGCCGGCCGCCTGCTCCCTCCTCCTCCTCCTCTTCTCTCCTCCCTCCCCTCTACCCCCTCCCTTCGCGGGCGACGACGCACAATGCATCATGGGGCTTGTAGTCCGTCCGGGGCCAGCGGAAAAGGGATCGCATAGGCCTCTGGAACTTCACTTCCCAGCAAGCCAAGGAACGGCGCAGGCGCACTAAACCGCTCCCCTCCCCCGGGGAGTGGCGGGGAGATTGGGAGCAGAGGGCAGAGCGGAAGAGCGCGCGCAGGCTCCTGGGAAATGTAGGCTGGGCGGGACTAAGAAAGAAGGAAAAGAAGGGATTAGAACTCTCGGCCACCATACTGCCTCATTCTGCGGCTTCTTTCTCCCCCGGGGGACCGCCCCACTTCCGGCCAGGCGGAGAAATGCTTGCTGGGGGATGAAGTTCTCCTGATGATAATGGCTCCCTCCTCCCTCCCTTAAATTCCACCCACTGGCACCAAGTCTGGTCAAGTGAATGCAACCCAGGACAGAGTCCTCTGACTGGCTCCCACGCACGAAAATCTCTTCTTTCATCCAAAAGCTGTAACAAACTTGGGTGCATTTATCTAAAGTGGATACTTACTTTCTCCCCAGGAACCCAAAGTACAAAAAACAAAAGCCACTGTATTTTTTACATTGGGACCCAATACACACATATATAAAAGTACAGTTTCGTGACCCGATACTCGGAAGTATTCGATTACAACAAAAATATTTTTGCGCAAGCAGTAACCCAATATCAACAGAATAAACCAGAATGTAGGATTACTGCCCCTCCAACCTCCACTCTCCCCACCAGAGGACAACTAGGAAAAAAGGGGCGGGAAGCAACACAAAGTAAAATCCAGTTCAGCTTGGTGGTTTCCTCTTTATTGATGTGCCTCCTCCCTTCCCCCCAACAATTTCAGTCCCTTCCCTCTACCCCCAAAAATGAAGGTAATGAGAGGAAGGGAATGTTGGGGTTCTGAGCCCCTTGGGCAGTTAGGGAACAGAAACCAAAACAATCACCGGATGTGACAGAGACGGACAATCAAGAAGTCTAGAGCAGAGTGGGAAAGGTCGAAGAGGAAGGGGAGAAAGGAGAGGTCCAAGAAGCCACCTCCCCCATGAGCCTGGAGGAGAGCCTCAAACATTAGGAAGTGCAGGTCCCAACAAAGGGAGGTGAGGGATGAGCCCAAAGAAGGAGTAGGTCGAGGATGGGGGCCACCTCTGTCTTTGTAGAACAGGACCCCCCCACGTCAGGGGCAGCAGCTTCACAGACCGTAGACACTTTCATCACTGTAGGCGATGTATAGAAAGAAGTCTTCTTCGTGGTGTTCCTGGATGGAGGCAGAAAACTATGGCACTCAGACGTTGGGGCTGTGGGCACGTGAACCACCCACTGCCCAGACACGTTTTTTGGAAAGCCCGTTCTTTCTGAAGACCCCCAAACACTAGTGCCCTGACTCATACTCACTCATTTGCTCCAGGCCGTAGCAACCAACAAAATTACCCCTGGCATTAGTCCTGGGCAAAAAGATCTCAAACTGTTTCAAAATCTGCTGCCTTGGGATGGTGGGGAAAGTGGACAAGAGAGTGGATCCAAAGCACTGCTGTAGTTCTCCCTTCTATTCCCAAAGTCTTTATCCAAGCCCTCAACCTGGGACTACCCTCAAAATTTTGAGGTCACACGTAAAACTGAGAGCCAGCCAGCTAGTCCAAGAACTGCTGACCTGAAAATCTCTTCCAACACCTCTGCGGAGCCCCTGACTCCTTCCCAGTCACCATACCTGGTATAGCTGACCCATTGTGGCACTGGTGGGTGGAATGACGTTGTTGACAAAGAAAAACAAGGCATCCTCAGCCCGGAGATGAATTCGCTTCCGGATCAAGAAGTAGAACTGACCAACTGCCAAAGAGACAAAATACGATAAAGTCACAGAGATCATACAAGACCTCAGAAGAGCAGTCACTACGGGGAGGCAGCATCTTCCCACCGACCCTGCACCCCCACGCACAGGCAGCAAACCTGGGTGTCAGGTTCCCACCTGTGAGATCAGAAGGCACCAGATATTTTTTTTTGTCCAGGTCTCCTATCCGAGCTTTGGGAGCCTTTTCTACTATCACCTAGAAAAAGAAAGACGGAAATTAGGAAGCATCGAGGGGGTACAGCCCCACAGTCACCCCGTCGAGAACTCCAGGAACAAAACTGCTAGCACCCCAAGCCATCCAACTCGTTTTTCTTTGTCTGGGAACACGCGGTGCAGCCTCAAGCATAGACATCCTGACCCCGCAGCGTCAGGCTCACCTCGATATCCCGGATCCCCCGGCTGGGCGTCATAATAAACAAGGATCTTAATCAGGCAGGCATAGCTCGTGCGGGCCGACGACAGCGTCGGCCTCGACGAGCCGGCCAGCTGGGAGGTGGCCATGGGAAGCCCCGACTGTCAAACTCCCTGCAGCCTCCCCAGCACTCCCCACGTCTCCCTCGGCCAGCAGCGGCCCCCGACCCCCAGCTCCCTCGCCGCCCCGCTCCTTCCAACCTCCGCTCCCGGACACGGCAGCCCCTGGCCCGGTCCCCGGCTACCCCCGCCAGCAGCCCGATGCCCGCGCTGCTCCGCCGGACCCCAAGCCGGGCTGTGGCGTCAGAGCCAGCGCCCCGCGTCCGCGGCCCCGGCTACGGTTCTCACCGGAACCCGGTCCGGGTATTTCTTTCGGATCTTCTCGCCCTCAGAGCGGCGTTTCTCGAACGGATGCTCTTCTTTATACACGAACTTCATCCTCCCGGGGACCGGGCTAGACCGGGCTGGGCTGAGGGAACCCGGGGGGGGCCGGGACGGGGGGCGGCGGCGACGGCGGCGACGCGCGGGCGGACTCAGCGGAGCGATCCCGGGACTTGCGCCACTTCCCTATTCACCAACCCCGCCCCCGGCCGTCGGGGCCGCCCCGCCCGCTGGGTTACGCTACTAGAGTAACGGCCCTCACGCCGCCGGCGTAGCACCACCTACTGACCGCCCCCCTCACGCCGCCTGCGTAATCGCTTTGGAATCAGCTTGAGGGCTACGCAGCCGACGTAGCCAAGGTGGTTGGTCTGGGCTATGGTCGAAAATAACCGAAAACCCACATTCCGCCATGCCCCACCGAGCTGGGCACAAGGGCTCGGAACTGCCGATTGTATTCTGAGGCTTGGTGCTCCGAAAAGTCTTTTCGGATACAAGGTGAAAAGGGGCGGGGGGGAGCAGAGAATTTTAAGGACAGCTATTCACGAAACGCGTCGGTACGCCGAAGGCGGCTACTGACTCCAAAACAAAGTAGTACCCAAACGGGGAAGCTGGATCTCCGGGAAAAAAAGGAGGGCAGACACGAAACAGGTATTCGCAGAAACGCACAGAACGCCTAGGTTCCAAGGAGGAGTGGACCAATGGGGACCGGAGAGGAGGTCCGAAAGGTAGGGACTACGTCAGCGCGGAGGAACACATTCGGCACTGGCAGCAACGAAAGTCATGTGATCTCAGAGAAGGGCGGAGCGTCACGTGGCGGCCACGGGAAGTAGAGCCGGCCGCGGGGGGAGGGGCGCCGGCGGGAGTGGAGGGGGCGGGGCCGAGGGCCGGGGCACTCTGCGTCCACGTCGGTGCGCGTGCTCACGGACCGCGGCTTCTTCCTGCCCTGCAGCTCCGGTTCTCCGGGACCCACGGCTGTCCCTCCGACCCCACCCAGGGCACCCATCCTGCGGCCGAGACCCTTCCCGCCAAAGGTCGACTCGTTCCCTGCTCCTTCCTCCGGAGCCAGCACCGCTGCTCCCTGACCCTCGGGCCTCCTCGGGCCTCAGCCTCCGCTTCGGAGGGCCAGGGTGGATGTGAACAAAGACTCCTCCCCTCATATCCCAACCCTGAGAGAAGGACCTAGGGCAGCTTTGGTTTCAAAGTTATAATGCATGGTTTAAAAGAGGAAAGAAAAAGGGAGCGCGCCGGTTACAGGTCTGAGAGAGTATAGGAAGAAGGGAATGTAGAGGGAAAGGTCGGGGGCACGGGGACAAGTTTGGGGAAAATCCAGTGGCCCAAAATCCCAGTTTCCCACCCACAGCCCAGCCCTTGGAGTGAAGAATTAGATCAGTTTTGTACAAGAGTTTTTAAAAAATCAAATCACAACAAAGCTGGCTTGGCTTTTCTTTGAGCCTCCCGGATTACCGAATGTCTGTGTGTCATTCTGGCCAGTCCTGTCTCCACCAGACAGTTTGGACTCTCCTGGGTCTCCGCTTATGTCCCAGTCTGGGGTTTCCAGGGAGTGCGAACACGAAGTTAGAGTGAGGCTGCTGCAGAGTCTGACCCATGTGTCCATCCAAACTCCATGTGGAGTGCAGGGCTCCCAGGGCAGAGAGGGGCAGGAGGGGCAGACCCTGCCCAGACAGTCCTCACCATGGGACAGGGCATCAGACGGCATCCCGAGTGCTCACCCTCCCTTTCCCCCCCACCCCAACTCAGGTGGAGGGGGAGCAGCTGTCACCAGAGCCGATGTTGGTGAAGGTTTCGGCTCAGCACAGAACGAACATCAGCGGTGAACCTGGGACGACAATAACTTGCATTGGTAGAGTCCTCAAAACACTAGCGTTAGGCAGCCTCATTGGAGATGTGGGGCAAAATGATCACTTTTCTCACATGAAACTGAGGTCCAGTTTGCCCAAAACCCACTGGCTAAAAGTGATGAGCTTTACTGTAAGAAGGCCTGGGTTCAAATGCTAAGTTCTTAAGGGAAAAGAGATAAATAAGTCAAACAGGACATATATTTATTCCCTCTTGGGATCCCCCACCTCTTTTCCTCAGAAACCTAAGTGTCTAGCTTCCCTTACCTGAGGGCATCCAGCATTGGAAGCAGGTTGAGAAGGGCGGTGTCGCTGGGGTCACTGAACCAGGATTTGATGGGGATGGCATTGTCTAGGACACATGAAAATAAATGCACATGAGAAAAAACAGTTCAAGAGACAGGCTGATTTTCCTTTTTTCTTTTTTTTTTTTTTTTTTTTTTTTGATTTTTCTTTTTATTTGGGAATGGGGATCATTGCTTTCAAATAGGTTCCTCCCCTGCCCCCCCAAACTCAGCAGCCTAAATGAAACCTTCCTGATTCATCCTCCAAAATAAAACTAACTTTAAATCACCATATCTCACATTAGCGTGAGGCTGGCTTCTAGGCAAACTCATTGTCCCTGTGTCTCACCTGAAGCAAATTTGGACTGAGCAACATGACCTATGAAAGGGATATATCGGGGAAGAGGGACATCTCATGTAAAAGAAACCCCTTGCATCCTGACCTACAGTAAACCAGGAATCCCAGGCTCCTGGCTTTCAGAATGCTGCCTCAGAACCACTTGCAGTTCCTACCAGACTGGCCGCCTTCTTGCATACCTGGGTGGCTCCTATAGGCCCCTGGGGAGTTATCCAGGATGACGATGCTGGAGAGGTCACTGTGGACCACAGAGAGGTCTTTGATGTAGCTGCCCAGTTCCAAAGTGCAGTGCTGGAGGGAAGGGCGAGCTGGGCATCAGGAGGAGACTCGGCCCTGTGACTGCTGCCCAGTCCCAACCTCGCCCTCGGCCAACCCACTCCCTCAAGGGAATTAGGTGGTATATGCCTCCCCCTGCCACCCTCCCTCCAGGATCCCATTCCAGGGCAGCTGCCTCAAACTCAGATCCTTCCCTGGTGGATTGCCTGCCAAGCTTCCTCTCAGCCCCTCACCTGTCTGTAGTATCTCCTCTTGAGAATGCTCCTGCTGTTGTCCAGTTTATCTGCCACAGCAGAGCCGTAAATCTCCATGCTTGCTGTGAACACCACCAGCTCATACCACTGACTCACCTGAGATTGAGCGGGAAGAGGGAGGCGTCAGAAGAGGGGACTGTTCCTCTAGACATACAGTTCTGCACTAGGTTTCCCGCCTGGTTCTTGGGGCCTCTCAACGACATCAAACATCTCTGAGAACACAAAACTCTGAAAACCCCCAAACTCAAGAGTCCTAGGCACCGTGCACCCTTAAGATTCAGGGATGCAACAATTAAAGAGCAGGCAGGCCAAGGAAGAACAGAATTACATAAGCACAACAAATGAACCCAAACTGCTGAAAGCCAGCCAGCCGTCCTCTAACCTCCTCTGACTGTCCCACAACCTCTCCTCTCTAAAACTGTCGTACCCATTTCTCCTTAGCCCGTGCTTCCTCCGAATCAGCTAAATTCACAGAGCCCTAAAACCATTCCTTCGTCACAGAACTCCCTGTATTTTCTACAAACTCACCACTTCCAAGAAGAAATCCACATGGGGCCTCTTATGTACAAAAAACCGGACGGGATGTTTGTCTATTACCACCTGCAGAGAAACAGGGAAGGGCTTGGGGGATGGTCCTGAGCACCAGAGCACAGGCCCAAAAGACACCCCCACCACTCCATTGCCTGCTTCCCTCATTGAGGCTGCCACTGCTGCCGGGGGACAGGGACAAGATGCTCTGGGATTGGCAAAGGAAGCCCAGGTCTGAACGGGTAACAGACACAACCATTGCATCACTTCCCATCCCCACATACCTTGAGGATGAAGTCAGGGGGCGTTCCGGGCCGGACTGTGGGCCTCAGGACCCCATCATGATGGGAGTGAATAAGTGTCTCATCCAGATCCAGCACCAGGATCTTCCTCTTCACCTGACCTGAGCCACAATGCCAAGGATGACGATAGCAACTAACCTCCAGCCCGCATCTTGAACCCTACCTCACCCTAGAGGAATCTTCCCAGCCAGCACACTCACCTAGCCGATTCCGGGACACGGGAGATAAGGGAAGGATGTCATATCGAACAGTCTGGTACTGAATTACCTAAAAATATCAAGAGAGGGAATTAGAACCCTTGACAAGGAACCTTTACCATATGATAGGCATCCTGAAAGTGACTGAGGATTATTTCATTCAATCCTCAAAACCGTAGTAATAATAATGATAATACTGATAACAGCAGCATCTCATCTCCGAGGTTTAGCCAGGTTAAATAGCTTGTGTGAGACTGCAAGCTAAGAATGATCTTATCTGGTTGCCTGTCCCCCCATTTAGAATGAAAGTTCCACAACATGCATGTTGTCTCTATCACTATTGTATCCATGAAAGCACACATGGTGTGAGGACATATGCACAGATGCTCAGTTAATACCAGGGTCCTTGCAGGGGTGGAGGCGGGATGACCCCAGTGCCGTTCGACCCAGGCACCTGCCCTCTTGACCACGATACTAGTGTGCTGTGCCAGAACAAAGAAACGCATGGCCCTCTGCACTTCTAGCCCAAGCATTCTTTGTGACAGCTCCCATTACCTCCCATTGGGAACCTTAGTGGCCTGAGAGGAAGTCTTTGGGTACCTAAGGGGAAGGGAGGATGAGGGAATCCAGGGGTTGTCAGGTCAGCTAAGTTCCTCTGGCTGGGGGCCACCAGGCCTATTTTAACCAGCCACCTGTCCACTTCTGTCTCTCCTAGCCAAGTCACAAGTGGCAGAGAACCTCAGGCCTCTGACCTGCCTCCTTATTCCGGTACCCAGGGTAAGGCACAGAGCACTGGAAAGTCCCACCCGCCTGGATGACCGACAGGGTATCAGGAAGGCTAGGGTGAAGGAAGGGCCATGACAGAGGTGAGGAAGGGACAAGGACATCATCACCTCAACCTTCCTGCTTCTCCAGGTCTTCTCTAGAGGCTCCTGTTTCTAGCCCTACAATCTCTCCCACGCAAACCTAGGAGATCCCTTCCTCTGCAAATCCTCTTTGGTCCATCCTTAGGCCTGAGCCTCACCAGAACCAGGTGCTCCCCCTTTGTAAACCACAGGGCCCTCTCCCCTTAATGCCAAGGCATCTGCCCTTCTTTTCTCCCTGGGGCTGGGATGAGGGCCGCAACAGCTCGGGTGTCCTGCCCTGCTATCTCGGGTTGCACATGCTGGGCATGTAGGGAATGCTCCAAACATCTGCCAGGAAGGGGGTGGGGGCCAAAAGCAGACTGGGAGAGAAGGAAAGGAAGACAAAAGGCTGTGGGGTCACTGCTGCCCCAGCAAAGAGCAATTTTGCTCATAACTAGCATCTGGATGGGCTGCAGCGCTACTCCCTGCATCCAGGGAGTGGAGGAGAGAAGGGGGTGTGCTCCAAGCAAGGCCAGGCAGAGAGAACAGTAGTTAATGTGTAAAGAGAACCCCAGGAGCTCACATCTCACACACATCTCAGCATCTCTGACCCCAAATTCTTGGCTGCTAAGGTGTCTCAGGGAAACAGCCCTGCCTGAGTATGACAACCTAGAAACAATCTTCACCCTAAATCAGGAAATAGACTAGACTGGAAGGGAGACACAGAATCCCAGACCAGATCCCCTTCCCCAGGTCAGTAAGTCCACCACCTCCACCTCCACCACCACCACCACCACCACCAAGGGCTCTCTGGAAATCCTCTGGCCAAGGCAGGCCCTCGCTGCTTTTATTCTTCTAAGTTTTACTGAGGTCCACCAAAGAGGACAGACCAGAGAACTTCTGCACCTCAGCTTACTGAATTCTCCCCACTCTCAGATGAAAACACAAGAGTACGTTCATTAGATGATGTTAGCTTGTGGAGCTTTGACCTTGGAGAAAAGCTCCAGGGAAGGCAACCCAGAGATACTGGGGCATAGACAACCTCTTTACTGCCCTCAGCATCCCCCACAATTGCTGGGGTCTCCTGGAGAGGCAAGTGTGGCCACAGCTTCCAGTCTACAACTGACAAGCGCTATCTGCCCATAAAGATACCCAAACGTGAAGGTGCTCCCTTCCCTGAATCCTAACATAAAAGCATCTTTCTCCGTCCTAGGGTGTCAATAAATCCAGATCCCTACGCTCTGAAATAAGTTTCCAGGCCCTTTTTGGAGGAGTCCCTGTGAAGCGACCCACAGGGGTCTCTCCTTCACAGCCAAGGCCTGTCACAGAGGCTCTCCCACCCACCCCTACCCTTGACACAGAAGCCTGGCTCTTCCTTGTTACAAGACCTAACACCCACGGAGGTTCCCGGTAGCAGGAGGGTCTTCCGCAAACCACGTCGACACAGCCGGTGCCAGCAAACAGGTGTTCCCCTCCTCTTGGTTTCCTGAACAACAACTCCGGCTTCCTTAAAGGGCGCCCCACCCACCACCCCAGCCCCCGAGAGTTGCCAAATCCTGTCCCCGACAGCACCCCCCATCTCGGTTCCCCTACTGGGGGGGCCGCCCCTTCCCCACGGCACCCCACGCCCGGCTGAGGGTGCCCCCATCCTCTAACGGGAAAAGCCGCCGCCAGGACTCCGTTCCGAAGCCCCAACAGAGGCCCGACACTTTGCGAAACCCCGTGAGCAGGTCTGACATGGGTCCCCCCCCCCCCCGCCCGCCACCAGCGCCCACCCAGGCTCACCGTGCGGATCTGCCTCCGCAAAAGGTAAATGAAGAAGCTCCAGAGCTTGGCGGCGAAGGCCACGAACGTGCGCAGCCCCAGCAGACACTGCGTCCGCATCATCCCGATGACCCCGGCACCGCCGGCCCCGGGGCCCCCGCGGCCCAGCTCCGCCAGCCCCCCGGGGGCAGCCCCCCGCCGCCGGGAGGGGGAACGGGGGCCCCGAGTGGCAGGAAAGGCTGCAGAGAGGGGCGCGGAGCGGGCGGCTTAGAAAGCCACCCCCGGCGAGGGGAAAGCCCAGCGGAACCGGGAGCTGGGGGACAGGCGTGGGCAGCCCGCGGGGGCCCACATGGGCGGGGAGTGGCACCGTCGGCTTCGCGGGGGTTGCGGGCCGAGACGGGTCGGGCTAGGACGGGGTCCTCCGAGACCGGGAGGGAAGGGGATGGAGAATTGGGGGAGGGGGCAGTGGGGGAGGGGGCCGGGGAGAAGGGAGGGAGGGAGGAGGGAGGGGGAGGGGAAGGGGGGGGAAGCGGAGGGTGGCCCGCTGCGCAGGCGCGCTAGGGGGCTGCCCGCGGAAAAGGGCGGGCGGGGGCCGCGGCGCGAGCAGAGCCGCGGCGGCGGGGAACGGGCGGGCTAAGCGGAGGAGCGGAAGGAGGGGGAGGGGGAGCCGAGGGGTGCGGACCGCTGGGCCGAGGCGGCCTCCCCCTCCCCGAGGCCGGGGGTGCCTTAGCCGCTGGGGATCGGGGCTGCAGCCTCTGCAGCTCGATTTCCCACTCTGACAGGCGCCATTTTACTGCCCTGAGGGCTCCCTCCTCCCTTCGTCCCCCCCCCTTC
Organism: Vulpes lagopus; assembly: GCF_018345385.1. Lineage (NCBI taxonomy): Eukaryota > Metazoa > Chordata > Mammalia > Carnivora > Canidae > Vulpes > Vulpes lagopus. The sequence continues at coordinate 58,598,767 of NC_054833.1, forward strand.
CCCTCTGACACTGCTTCCGGTGATGACGTGTGGTCGCTTCACCAGGATTAAAGTTCCCCTGTGAGGGCGGGTCTGGCGAGCGGAACGGGCTCCAGCGAGGCCGCAGAATCGCGCAAGCGCGGAAGGGGGCGGCGGGGCGGGGCCTGGGGCGCAGCGGGACCGGCGGGGGCGGGGCGGAGTGACGTCACTGGCCACCGAGGGGCGGGCGGGCTGACGGGCGCGTGCGGCGTCCTCCCCCTCCCACCGACAACTGCCCCAACGGCTCTTCGGGCCCTAATCGTGGAAAAAATGTCCGGCGTCTGTGCTCTGGAGCTCGGGAGGGGCCCCTCCGCGTGAGCCCCCCCCCGGGATATTGCACATAATCACCTTTCATTCCAGACTAGGCTGTGTCTCAGTAGAGGGAGGATTCATGGGAGCCCCGCCCCTTTCTCCTGGAGGGGGCGGGGCTGTGGGCCGTGACAGCATCAAAGGGCGCCGGACAAGGGTCCCGACGCACCTTGGAGATGGAGTCTGTGTGGGGTGTGGGCGGCCTGGTGCTGCTGCGGGGTGAGGGCCTGCGGTACAGGGGGTTCCGAGCCGGGCTCCCGGGGCGGAAGCGGAGAGGAGGCGCCATGCGTCCTAGACTAGGGGTGGTCTCCAGGGACGGAAACGTCCGCGTTCTCATGCTGTTTCTCCTTCCCCTCCTGTCCCCAGACTCCGTGGAGTGGGAGGGGCGCAGTCTCTTGAAGGCGTTTGTCAAGAAATCGGCGCTGTGGTGAGTATCCCGCAGCTTCTCCCCCGAAGTCCCTGACGGAGGAGGGCGAGGGAGGGCCGGCCCCACTCCGTGACGCTCCATCTCTGCCGTAGTGGGGAGCAAGTTCACATCCTGGGCTGTGAGGTGAGCGAGGACGAGTTTCGTGAAGGTTTCGACTCCAGTATCAACAGCCGGTACGTTGGGAGAGAGTGCCTTGGGTGTGGGGTCTCTTCAGGATATCTGTCTATAGCAGCAAGCTCAGGACCTGGTGTGCAGATAGGCATCGGAGGTGTGGGTAAGGGGCTTTCAGGAGGCGGAGATTCCTAAGAGGTGAGGAGTGGTGAGTATCTGGAGAATCCAGAGAATAGACCGTAGAAGCTGAGAGAGAAATAGAGCGTGATAAAAGGCTGTGAGTTTAGTGTCTTGGAAGATGAGAATGAATATGTTCCGGGGGCCTGGCTGGCTCAGTGGGCAGAGCCTGTGACTCTCAGTCCCAGAGTTGTGAGTTCCAGCACCACCTTGGGTGTAGATATTACTTAAAGATAAAATTTTGGGGCGTCTGGGTGACTCAGTGGTTGAGTATCTGCCTTTCGCTCAGGTTGTGATCCAGGTCCTGGGACCCAGTCCCTCATCAGGTTCCCTGCAGGGAGCCTGCTTCTCCTGCTTATGCCTCTGCTTGTCTCTTTTTTTAAGATTTTATTTATTTGAGAGTGAGAGATCATGAGCAAGGGGAAAAAGCAAAGGAGAAGCAGACTCCCTGCTGAGCAGAGATTTGGACATGGGGCTCCATCCCAGGACCCATGACTATGACTGGAGCCGAAGGCAGGTGCTTAACCGACTAAGCTTACCCAGGCACCCAAAAATAAAATCTTTTTAAGTAAAATGAATATACTCTACCTTTTTTGGGTTATTCAGAATATCATGATGATCAATCCAGACATAGATTCCAAACCTGGATCAACTCTACCTAGCTGCAAGCTTCTGAGCAGTTTGTTCTAGAGGCAGAGGAAACAGCCTGTGCAAAATTAGGGATGTATGTGAAAGCATGCTGTTTGTGGGAGGTGGAAGAGCTTCCTGAGTCCATACAGATAAAAAGGTACCTTGTAGTAAAGGTTCTTAGCGTGGAGAGGAGTTCAGATGTTATCCTAAAGGCAGTGAGAGTCCTTTTGAAATTTGGGAGGAGACTGATAACATCATACCTGTTAGACTATTCCAGTGGCTGATATGGAGACAGAAGGGGACAGCCTGGAGATCAACCAGGAGGAAAACCCCTGCAGTTTTCAGGGTGTGCTCAAAGGACAAGAGTAAAAGGACCCCAGCAGGTGGAATTTCCAGGAGTTACAGACTGATGTGGTGAGGAGGTCAGGAGGCTCCTGAACCCACCCGTGTGCCTGCTTGCAAAGACTACTATTTGGTCTGGAGAGCTCATTAGATTACATCTGTCTGTTCAACCCTAATTTTGAATCAGATCTTGGGATAAATTATGTTAAAATGGCATAAGAGAAGCAAAAGATAGGAGGTGTCTGGGAAGGAGTTCGACCACCACGAATCCTTAAAAATCCCAGGATTTTTTTTTTTTTTAAGGTTTTATTTATTCATGAGAGAGAGAGGCAGAGACACAGGCAGAAGGAGAAGCAGGCTCCATGCAGGGAGCCTGATGTGGGACTTGATCCCAGGTCTCCAGGATCACGCCCTGGGCCAAAGACAGGCACTAAACCGCTGAGCCACCCAGGGATCCCCAAAATCCCGGGATTTCTAAGCCATGCCAGACTCCTTTATCTGCACTGCTATTGTATTAGTACGTAGTTCCGAGTGACTTAATTCTTATGGTCTCTAAGCTGTTTTATCAGCAGGAAGCATGTGTCGTGTTGCCTTCTCTCTCTCTGTCCAGGGAATGATACGTTTTAAGCACTACTCAGGAAATAGTTGATTTTGATGATGATAGCAAATATTTATGAAGCATTTACTATGTGTCAGGCATTGTTGTAAAGATCAAGTGGTGGGATATCTCTATTCTACAAACAGAACCCAATCTCACATTAATTTATCAGGTGACTTTGGGTGCATAGTAAAGCCAACCTTGGAGCTCAAGGCTTTGTGATGCCAAAGTCTATGCTGTCAATCACGACGTTCTATCTTTCAGGGTTACCTTCCACTGACATTTAGGATATTAAGTCAGAAGACCAGAGCCCTGAAGATCACAGGGTGAAGTCAGGACTGAGGGAAGGAGGGCAGTATTAAGTTATTTCCTGTTTTCCCTCTGCAGGCTGGTTTACCATGACCTCTTCAGAGACCCCTTCAACTGGTCACAGGCTGGAGGAGCCCTTCCAGGGGGACCCCTGGGAGCCTTGCGAGCCCTGTGCAAAAGGACAGAGCCTGGTCCTGTCACCATTGCTCTCGATTCACTGAGCTGGCTGCTGCTGCACCTCCCCTGTACCACCCTCTGCCAAGCCCTGTGTGCCTTGAGCCAGCAGCATTCCCCCCTTGGTGAGACTCCCCTTCGTTCTTCTTATATGCCTTCCCCTGCCAAGGAACAAGCCCTTTTCCATCCTAAGAAAAACCATATTAGAAATTTCCAGTTGGGCCTTATTCTATCTCTAATAATTGTTTTCATTCTAGACTGCCACAATTGCCATCTACTGATGACTTTATTTTTCCACGAAGTTCTTTCTTACTCATTGGTTTCATTCATTGAACAGATATGATATCATGTAATATGTCAGGTACAATAGTAGACGATAGGAAGATAAAGGCTAAGTGTAGTCAGATTCCCACTCAAAGTTCCATAAGGGATATAGACAGGTAAATAAGCAATTACTAGATAGTCTGATAGCAGCCATGACGATAGAGGAACAGGCAGTATGTTTTGAGGAAAGATATGTCCTAAAGAGCAAGCAGTTGGCTAGGCAAATTTGGCCAGGCCAGGGGCCCTGGCACTAGCCTGAAGTATCCTGTGGGTTCTGCAGTGGACTTTGGAGCCGGACACCCAGCTTGGTGTTAAGGTGTTTGATATCTCAGTGTTTGAGTTTGCTCTATAAAAGGATGGGGGGGGGGGTGTGAATTGATAGCAATTCCAGATGGTTCATCCTAATACTGTTTCTGCAGGTCAGATAGGGACAGATGTCAAGTGGTAGCAATTTCACGTGGTTCAACCTAAAAATGCTGGGCCTCATAAGGATTAAAACGTGAAAGTATCTGGTACAGTATGTTGACGCGTGGTAGATGCTCCCAGAAAGGGAGGGAGCCAAAGGATCCCCTGGGGAGTGGATCCAACTGGGATCCTAGTGTATAGTTCCAAAGCCTGCAAGTAGCTCTGTGCATCAGAGATGAGGCAGAGATCAGAGGGGGAAGGTGTTAACCGCATCCTGAAGGCCGTGAGGAAGAGGCTGCTGGGACTGAGGTCAGCGTGGGCCATGATCAGATTGGCCCTGGTGAGGTGAGGGCTGAAGGGGTGAGGTGAGACTAGCCCAGGGGAGGCAGGACTGGCAGAGGCGCCATGGAAGGTGGGCCTCACCTCGTGTGCTCCTGCCTTACTGTGGGATTCCAGGCTGCTGTCCTGCAGGTTCCCCACTGCCCTTCGCGCCCTACCCTTCTGCCCCTCCAGGTGGCAGCCCCCCCGTGGAGCCTGTCCGTGTGCTAGGCCTGCTACACATGGAGCTTCATGGCCCAGGCCCCATGGGAGCATTGAGCAGCCTGGCCCAGACTGAAGTGACCCTGAGTGGGACAGCAGGCCAGGCCTTGGCCCACATCCTCTGTCAGAGGCCCCGCCAGCACCCAACCCACCAGGTCAGGAGAACCCCAGGCGACCACTGGAGGTTGGGGTCACCCACAAGGGGCATTCGGATGGGAAAAGCAGTAAGAGCTGACATGATGGAGTACTTCCTGCATTCATCGTTTTGTCATTTTCCTCATTCAATCTTCACAGCTACCCCGTCAGGTCGATTGTTTTATTATACCCATTTAGCAGCTCGGGGAAGGTTACCCAGAGCTCCAAAGAGTAACTGGTAGAGCCGGGATTTGAAGTCAAGGTTGCCTGACTCGGATTCTGTGAGCTTAACCAAGAAGAAGTGTCAGCTTCCAAGAAACGGCAAAGGAGGAAAGACTGGGAACAGTTCCTGGGGAAGGAGGAATGAGTCCCGATGGAGTGGTTGGAAGGAGGGCTGAGGAGGGAAGAGCAGGTGCCATAAGCAGCCCATTACATAGAAGATTGGGGCCTGGGGCCATTAGATCCGAGTTCTCCCTTGTTTGGTTCATAGGGTGGAAAACACCTTTCTGTTAATACTCTTTTTTTCTCCCCAGACTCAGTGTTTCTCCATCCTGCCTGACTTCAGCCTGGATCTCCAAGAGGGACCCCCACTAGAGTCCCAGCCCCACCCAGATCCTCACATACCCCCGGTACCTAGGGGTGCCAGGGCCAGAATAAGGGAATGGAGATGGAGGAATAAAACCTGCAGAGAGGTTGGGGGTGGTCAGGGATTCCAGCATTGAGGCAGAGTGGCAGCATCCTTTGTACCTACAGGTGGAGCCCACAACTCATTTGACCTTTAACCTTCACCTGTCCAAGAAAGAGAGAGAAGCTAAAGACAGCCTGACACTGCCCTTCCAGTTCAGCTCTGAAAAGTAAGGTTGGGGGTGCTAGGCACCTGGGTTCTTGAGTAGAGCCCCACATGTGGGCTTGGGATGGGAGTGATAGCTAGTTATTGATTAACCTCCCAGACTTCATAGGGGCTGAAGTCCACCTCCAGAGACAAGTCTGGGGAGTGGTTCGCTATCCACTCCTACTCCCAACAAGGCAAAGGGGCCTTTATGTCTTTTTTCTGTGCATTGGAGCCTCGGGTCACAGAGCAATCTGAGGCTGGCCAGCCCAGACCCCGGGGAAGTGGCCCTACAGATCTCTAGGCAAGAGTGCTGGGAGGACAGGAAGCTAGATGGGTGTGGCAAAGACAGGTTAATAATGACTTCAGTATATGCCTGCTGTTCTCTGTCCAGTGTGTGGGTGGGTGAAGCAAGAGTGGCAGGATCCTTGCCCTCAAGCTGCTAAGAACTTGAAGTGTCATTAGGAGAGCGGTATGAGTCTCTATCCCGTACCAAATGGTGCTTTGGTACTAACTAAACGGGGAGGTTGGGGAAAGGGACTCGGAGCAAGAAAACCTGGAGGGCAAAGAGGAGGAGTCAGTCACCTGGAAGAGTACACAGATGTGACCCATCACCCACCCTCACCAACACCAATTCTCCCCTTCTCTGTCCTCAGGCAGCAGGCTCTCCTGCGTCCTGGGCCGAGTCAGGCTACCAGCAACATCTTCTATGAGCCAGATGTGTATGATGACTTGGACCAAGAGGACCCAGATGATGACCTGGATGTTTGACTGGCGGGTTGGACTGGCCTAGAATTGGAGGGGAAAGACCTTGGACCCATAACCATCCTTTGGCTGTTTGCTTTGGTCTTGCCCTGTCCCTGCCCCCACCTTGTTCCCTGGTGTGGGGGCCCTGCCCCATGACCCATAAATCAGAGTAGCTTCCCATCAGGACAAAAGGTGGGAGGGGGGTGTTAGGGGAAGGTGAAGAAAATGGGAACCCCTCCCCTCCCCACGAAATAAAATTTTTATTTTTCTACTGAAAAAGCAGCTTTGGTAGCTGTTCAAACAAGAATTGGGAGTGGAAGGGACTGAAGAATGGGAAGAGGTGAGGGAAGCCAAGCACCTCAGTCTTCTAGAGTCAGTGGGCAGTGTTGGGGCCTGAGTGACAAGGAACAGTGGCGCAGAGAGAACAGTACATGTTTTAAGCGGAAGCCGGTACATTTAAAGGTTCCAGGTTCCCCGCAAAGATTTGAGGTGGAAGAAAGTAAAGGCCCTGACCGGGAAAAAAAAGAAACGTACTTTCCAAAACATACTTTTTTTATTACTGTACAAAAAGCACATCCTCCCTTTTTGTCTCCCCACCCCCCCCCCCACCCTGGGAACTGTACATGGTGTGTGGGGTGATGAGGCGAGGCTCCAGTTCCACACCCCACCCATGGGCTGAGCTCTGCCCCAGGTCATTTCAGCACCTGGGCACACCAGAGGCTGCCAGGCTGGGGCTGGGGGGGTCCCAGCTCACACGTACTCCTTGGCAGAGTTGGGTTTAGGGTAGGAGCGGGGTGCACGGTACCCAGCTTTGCTCTCGCTCCCAGGACAGGAGCAAGAGAGCAGGGCACCTCCCAGAATGACCAGAGCAGACCCTGCCCAGCCAATGAAGATGGCAGGACCAAACTCGTACCTACGGAGAGAGGGGGTTGGGGTCAGAAATCCTGCCTTTCCAGACACCAGGAACGTATACCTATGTCCCCTCAGGAGACAGGGCTCTCATACTTACTTAATATTCATGGGGACCAGGGGGTTGTAGAAGTCCGTGACGATCTGGTGGCCGTACCAGGAGCAGGCTACCAAGGCAGCAAGACCTGGAGATAGAGTGGTTCAGTGGTTCGGGTGTATTAGGTGACCCCAAACCAGCACCTGGTGCACCCTTGCTCCAGGACACAAGGGGAAAGCCCTTGAGCCCACCTGGGGCCTGTTGCTCACCTCCCACAATGAAAATGATGCCTCCGGTCATAGCTATTCGGGCCTTCTTCACTTTGTCGTCTCCCCCACAGTTGGTACACTTCATGCCCATCGTGGCCACAAACATGGCCAGGAAGCCCAGCACCAGGGACACCACCATCAGGGCACGGGTGGCCTGCAAGGCCGCTGCGGAGCAGGGGAAAGGACGCCCTCACTGCGGGAAGTGTGCACGGCTCCCGCCTTCGGGCCGCCAGCCTGGGGCCCCTCCGGCCTGGGGCCCCTCCGGCGGCCTCGGACCAAGCGGGTGGATCCCGCCCCTCCCGGCTCCGCGGCCTTCCCGCCCCGCCCCGCCCTCTCCCGGCCATGGGACCCGCCCGGGGCGCAAGGGTTTCGATGAAACTGCCCGGGGTATGGGGGGGAAGGGGAGGACGGGCCCAGCGGAGGGAGCGGAGGCGGTGCCGGAGACCCCCGCGGGCCACACGGTCTGGCCCGCGGCCCAGCGCTGACCCCGCTATCGTGGCCACCGGGTTTGTGGCTTCAGCTAATCGGCCGATAAGATTACAGGCCGCCGGCGGCGGCCCGTCTGACGGAGCGCACGGCCCCTCGCCGACCCTGCGGCCTCCGCCGCGCGCCACCTTCTGTCCCGGAGAAAAGGGCGGGAGGCGGAGGCCGCCACCTGCGCGGGGCGGCGGGGGAGGGTCCAAGGGGCGCGCAGCCGGCCGGGGCGCAGGCCGACGAGCAGCCGCTGGAACCCGGGCCCGCGGCCCTCCCGCGCCCCTGCCCGCCGCGGCCGCTTCCGCTTCCTCCTCCCCACCCGCTCCCCAGCAACCCCGGGCGTCGGGCCGCGGCAGCCCGCACCCGCACCCCGCACCCCGCCCCGGCTCGGCCGCCCCGTCGGCCCCGCGGCCTTACCCGACAGGGCCAGCACCGAGTCGTACATTTTGCAGCTCATCATGCCGGTGCTCTGCGTCACGCACTCCATCCACAGCCCCTTGTACATGGCCTGGGCCGTGATGATGTTGTCGCCCGCGTACGAGCTCATCTGCCACTGCGGGATGGCGGTGCTCGCCACCAGGCCCGCCCAGCCCACCAGGGCCAGGGCGAAGCCCAGCAGCTGCAGGCCCGAGTTGGCCATGTTCGCCCTCGGAAGAGGTTGGGGACGCCGGGTGAGCGACCCTGCGGTGAAACAAAGCAAATTTGGGGGCGGCCCCACGGAAAGACAACTTGCGGCGGAGTCTTAAGTCACCCAAAGAGAAGGTTTGGGTCGGGTGATCCCAAATCTTTTTGTCACCCGGAGAAAATAAATCGATCCTTCCGGCGGGGCGAGGGTCTCAGCTCGAGGAAGAGGCTCCGCTGGAGGACCGGGGGTCCAAAGAGCGATCCGCGAAGGCCGGGCGGTCCCCTCTGGGGCTCTGGGCGACCCTACTCACACAAAAGGCAGCCGGGCAGTGTCCGCGCGGTCCTGGGGGCTGGAGGTCCCCAAAGTGCCCTGGGCGGGAGACCTGGGGCTGCAGGGAGAGGGCGAGGCTGCTCAGCCGCGAGCAGGCAGGTGCGAGCGGACAGGTGCAGCGCACCTGAGTATATGTAGGGCGTCAGGGGCGCGCCCCCGCCGGCACCGGGAGCGCGGGGCAGGCGGGACCGGAGGGGCGGCCGAGGGTGACCTGACGTCACCGAAGGGACACTCACCTGAGCCGGAAGTCCTGGCCCCCACCCCTCCGGGCCCAGGTGAAGAGGAAGAAACCTGAGCGCCAGGGTCACGCCCCTTCTCTGGCCCGGCTCGGGACGCAGGTGGGGAGGAGGTGGAGGCTTCTTGGGAGTTCCACGCTCGAAGTCAGCCCCTGGACACAGGACTTCCCTCGGGAGCCAGGGTGCCCCCTCCCCTCTCCCCAGCAGGTGAGCCTAGGTACTATGGAACCAGAGCTGTGGAGGGACGCTCTGGGCTCCTCGTCTCCTCCTACCGCCCCCCCTCCCGCCGGTACTCTTGGTTTCTACTCGAGGTGTATTCCTGGCCCTGCCCTACTTTCACCCCCACCCTCTGCTCTTTTTTTTCAGTTGGCTATCCCAACCGTCCCCAGCTTCAGGAGCCCCAGCTCCAATCCTCAGAACCCTGCTGCCTTCGGCACCCTCCTGGGAGTCTCCATGCCCAGAGCCACCGCCCTGCACCCGCTGCCCACCTCCTTCTGTGCTGCCCTCCTGCTGACATCCCGCTCCCAGGCAGGGCGCCCCGATACCCCCATCTTCGTGGCTCTCCGAGCCAATCTCTGTCCCTGACACAACTCTTGCCTGGGCCCTTTGCGCCCCACCCCCACCAGCGATCACCGTCCTCCCTGCCTTGAAGCTCCTTCCTAGCAAAAGGACAAAAACTCGGAGGCCAGAAGTTCAGCAGAGGGTGGGGAGCAGGGTAAGGCCTGGGTCAGATTCTTGGCCACACCTGTCATTCCCCTCCCTTGGAATCTTTCCAGAACCCATCCACTTTCTGGCTTCCCCCTCCCTCCAGCCCTACTACACATGTTTCCTTTTCCTTCCAGCCCGGACCTGACTGCGCGCTTCCCATTCTCTGGTGGCACTGTCTCCCTAACACCCAGCTCCCCGGTGGCCTTGGATGCTGCCCTCAGAACCCCAGGTGGCCCTTGGGCTTCTGTTCCCACGCTTCCCAGACTGTTGCCCCCACCACCCTGTGGACATCTCTACCAAGTGTCTCCAATCGCTCATCCCGCCCTCGCCTCGTGTCATCTCCCCTGCCTGCCTTTCCTCCGTCCCATTCCGCACCCTTCTGAGTCGCCCTTGGAGCCCCTTCTCCGGAGCCCAGCTGCACCACACCCCTGCCCCCTCGCCCAGAGCCCTCCGCACCCTCCTCTCCTCTGCTCCCACTCCTGGACTCACACCTTCCCATCTTCTTCTCCATTTCTCTTTCTCTTTACCTCCACTCTCTCCCATTTTCCGTTTTTCTTCCCCTTTGAAACATTTCTCCATAAGGCTCTCCTTTTATGCAGTAAAAATATTAAAGGGCCCCGGCACTGAGCTCATCTCCCTGCACTTCTACAAAATGCAGACTTCGATGAGTTCTTTGTTGTTCGTTTTTATTTTTCTACTTTTTTGATTAATGGTGAGTTGGGTTTTGTTAAGGTGCTTTCCGGCTCCAAAATGATATGTTTCTTGTTACCATCCTATACCCAGTTTGTCTCCAAGCTCACTGCCACTACCTCAGGCCCACCCACTGTCACCCCCTGCCTGCGCACCACAAGTGCCTCCAAACCAGCATCGCTGCTTCCCTGCTGGTCCTTCCAAAATCCATTATCCGGAAGGAAACTTGTGTGTGTGTGTGTGTGTGTGTGTTTCAAACTTAGGTCTTGCTACTTTCAGTTTAAAATCCTTAATATTGGGGCACTCAGGTGGCTTGGTGGGTGTCTGCCTCCAACTCAGGGCGTGATCCCAGGGTCCTGGGATCAAGTCCCTCATCGGGCTCCCCGCAGGGAGCCTTCTTCTCCCTCTGCCTGTGTCTCTGCATTTCTCTGTGTGTCTCTCATGAATAAATGAATCAAATCTTTAAAAAAAGAAATTTAAAATCCTTGAAATTGAAGTGGCCAGGTGGATCAGTCGGTGAAGCATCTGCCTTCAGCTCAGCTCATGATCCCCGGGTCTTGGGATCGAGTTCCACGTGGGGCTCCCTGCTCAGCTGGTACTGCTCTTCCTACTTGTGCTTGCTTGCTCTCTCTCTCTCTCTCTCTCTCTCAAATAAATAAAAATCTTTTTTTTTTTAAATCCTTAAAATCTTCCAATGTCATGCCTCTGCTCCTCTTGCTCCACGGATTTGGCAAATAAAGGCTATATTGTGGCTTATCAGACCGGGCCTCAGCCCCACTGGCCTTCTCTCCACTCATGACATCTATTACTTTCCCACACACCAAAGTACCCTTCACACACCCTGTTCCCTATGCCTGGATACTCTTCTCTGTGCTCCTGACCTGCCTTCCTCTACCCGACTCATCCCTGAGGGATCAGCTCATATATCACTTCTCCTGGAAAGCCTGGCCTGACCACCCGCCCCAGACTGAGTCATATCACCACTACTCCAGCTTTAACTTTCAAAATTCTTATCATATCACGGTTTCAAACTATTTACTCTGCGTGATTATTTATTCAATGTCAGTCTCCCACTGTTGATGTGTCTGGGTTTATCGCCAATAAATATTTGATGAACGAATGAAGAAACAAAAAGTGAACAATATCTTCATTTACTTGCTCAGCAGATATTTTCCGTGTTCCTGGATAACGTACCAGACACCATGCTTGACGCCAAAACAGGAGAGATGAAGACACTGCACTCATGTCACTTAGATTCTAGAGGGAGGAAAGACCACAGGGACAAAAAGAACATGGTGCATGTTTTAAAGGCAATAAGACAGGCAGTGTGATGAGGTTGGGTCCACTCTAGACATCAGGGAGAACTTCCCAGGAAGTCACCATAAAATAAGGAGCCAGCCGAGAGAAAAAACCATGTTGTAAGTAAAGGGAATGTCCAAGTGCTGGGATCCCATGTCAATTTAGCCTTTGCAACTTTGTAGTATTAATTTAAAGCAGGATCTCTCAACCCCAGTACCTTTGACATTTGTAGCCAGATAATTTTTTTGAATTTTTAAAAAGGATTTTATTTATTTATTTATTTGAGAAAGAGAGAGCGCGCACAAGCATGAGGTGGGGTGGAGCAGAGGGAGAAGCAGACACCCCCCTGACCAGGGAGCCAAATGTGGGGCTCAATCCCAGGACTCCAGGATCATGAGCTGAGGCATGAAGGCAGATGCTTAGCCAACTGAGCCACCCAGGCGCCCCAGGGGCAGATAATTCTTTGTTGTAGGTGACTGTCCTGTGCATTATAGGACATTTAGCAGCATCGTTGACTTGCACTGATGAGATGCCATAGAACCCTCCTCTGTGCCCCAGTGTGACAATCCAAAATGGCTCCAGACACATTGCCAAATGTCCAAATGAAGGGACAGGCAAAATGGGTCCCAGTTAAGAGCCACTGAGTTAAAGTGTGACCAGTCAACATCACTGTGGTTGTTTTGCTCTAGTAGCTTCAGGTGAATGGTTGGGTTCAAGGAGCAAATAGATGGATGGGCGAACTTAACCAGGATTGGGATTTTGCTAAGAACAGAGAGAAATGATTTAATATATTTGCATGAGAATGTTTTATGTGTTAGATTGTGGATATAAATTGGGAAATAAGGAAAGTAAGCCTAAAAAAATAAAATTACCAATTGAGATAACCATATAATTTTCTTTTTAATTAAAGATTTTATTTATTTATTCATGAGAGAGAGAGAGGCAGAGAGAGAGAGAGAGAGGCAGAGACATAGGCAGAGGGAGAAGCAGGCTCCATGCAGGGAGCCTGATGTGGGGCTCGACCCTGGGACTCCAGGATCACACTGTGGGCCGAAGGCAGGCACTAAACCGCTGAGCCACCCAGGGATCCCCTCAATTGGTAATTTTAAAAAGCATTTGATAAGGTCCAACACCTACTGATGATAAGAACTTTTAGCAAACAAAGATTAGAAAGGAAATTTGTATACCTGATAAAGAAGTATTAGACTCATCTCTTTTATTTTTGGTAAAAGGACAAAGAAGGTCACTGTTATCCCTTTTGTTTGGACAAAGTCCCAGAGGTCTTGACCAATAATACAGGGAAATAGGGATGCCTCATGGGGCTCAGGGCATGATCCTGGGGTCCTGGGACCAAGTCCGGCATCTGGCTCCCTGTGAGGAGCCCACTTCTCCCTCTGCCTGTGTCTCTGTGTCTCTCATGGCTAAATAAATAAATTCTTTTCAAAAAAAAAATAAATTTTTTTGAAAAGTTAAAAAAAATTTTTTAAATATCTCAATAGGGGATACCTGGGTGTCTCAGCAGCTTGGCACCTGCCTTTGGCCCAGGGCGCAATCCTAGAATCCCAGGATAGAGTCCCAGATCGGGCTCCCTGCATGGAGCCTGCTTCTCCCTCCGCCTGTGTCTCTGCCTCTCTCTCTCTCTCTCTCACTATCATAAATAAATAAATAAATCTTTAAAAAAAAATAATATATATATATATATATATATATATATATATATATATCTCAATAACTTTACCCTCAAATTTGTATGGAGCAGTAAGAGACCACAAATGGTGAATAACCATTGAAAAGAAAGAGTAACAAGAAAGGTCTTGGGCTTCCAGAAATTTAAACTTGCTACAAAGCATCATGAAAAATGACAACAATAACACTGTGTAGTATTCATGCAAGAAAGGAAGGATACACCAGTGGAACACAGTAGGAGTTCAGAGGTAGACACTTTATCAGAATTTGTGGTAAATGTGGCTCAGTAAGAGAAAAATAAATTGGATCCCTAGCACACAAAACAAGGAAGCACTCTAGATGGATTTAAAAGACCCAAATACAGGCATGCCCAGCTGGCTCTGTTGGCAGAGTATGCAACTCTTCTTCTTCTTCTTCTTCTTTTTTTTTTTTTTTTTAGAGATTTTATTTATTTATTCATGAGACACATAGAGAGAGGCAGAGACACAGGCAGAGGGAGAAGCAGGCTCCCTGTGGGGAGCCCGATGCAGGACTCAAACCCTGGACCCCGGGGTCACTACCTGAGCTGAAGGCAGATGTTCGACCACTGAGCCACCCAGGCATCCAAGAATATGGAACTCACGATCTTGATCTTGGGATGGTGAGTTCGAGACCCACGTGTAGCCTAATGGTTACTTAAAAATAAGTAAGTAAATAAATAAATAAATATCACCTGAATATGAAGACTAAAACTGCAGAGTTGTTGAAATAAAATGCAAAAGTAGAATAGTTTTGTGGTACAGAGATGGAACAAAACATTTGCAAATTTTCCAAATCACAAACCATAAGGGGAAAATCTATTATTTAAGGATTTATATTGAAGTTCACCAAAGAATAATTAAGGGGCAGATGACAGAATGAGAGAAAATATTTGCAAAGACCAAATCTGACGAAGGACAGATGTCATTTTTTAAAAGATCTTATTTATTCATTTGAGATAGAGAGAGAGAGACACAGCATGAGCAGTAGGAGATGCAGAGGGAGAGAGGGAAGCAGGCTCCCTGATGAGCCCCACATGAGACTCAGTCCCAGGACCCAGAGACCATAACCTGAGCTAAAGGCAGATACTTAACCATCTGAGCATCCCCTGATGTCATTTTTAAAAAACTTTTTGCCAGTCACAAGAAAAATACTCCCAAGACTGCAGCCCCAGTGGCCCAGCGGTTTAGCGCCGCCTTCAGCCCAGAGCGTGATCCCGGAGACCTGGGATCGAGTCCCACATCGGGGTCCCTGCATAGAGCCTGCTTCTTCCTCTGCCTGTGTCTCTGCCTCTCTTCCTCTCTCTCTCTCTCTCTCTCTCTCTCTCTCTCTCTCTGTCTCTCATGAATAAATAGATAGAATCTTAAAAAACAAAAAACTCCCAAGAGAAAAGGAGCAGAGTATACAACAAGGACATTTACAAGAGAAGAAAGCCAGGATGCTAAAAAGTGTTTCAACAGATTTTCCAAACCATGAGTTACCAGATGAAACTGCAGTAAGACATATCTTTCATCCATTGAACTGAGAAATATTACAAATCCAAAGAAATTTTCATTTATTGTATTAAAATATCATACTCCATTCTGGTATTTATTTATTTATTTATTTATTCATTCATTCATTCATTCATTCATTCATTTATTCATTTATAAAGATTTTATTTATTTAACCACCAGAGGGAGACAGAACACAAGCAGGGGGAGCAGCAGAGGGAGAGGGAGAGGGAGAAGCAGGCTCCCTACAGAGCAGGGAGCCCCATGTAGGGGCTTGATCCCAGAACCTCAGGACCATGACATGAGCCAGAAGGCAGACGCCCAAGCAACTGAGCCACCCAGGATCCCTTATTTTATTTCTTTAATTTTACTTATTTTAGTTTTTGATAGCATGTGAGCAGTGAGGGGCAGACAGAGAGAGAGAACCTTAAGTAGACTGCATGCCCAGCAGGGAACAAGATGTGGGGCTGATTTCATGACCCCTGAGATCATGGCCTGAGCCTAAATCAAGAGTCAGAACCTTTTTTTTTTTTTTTTTAAGATTTGATTTATTTATTCATGAGAGACACACAGAGAGATGCAGAGACACAGGCAGAGGGAGAAGCAGACTCCACGCAGGGAGCCCAATGCGGGACCTGATCCCAGGACCCCAGGATCACACCCTGAGCCAAAGGCAGGCGCCAAACCGCTGAGCCACCCAGGGATCCCCAAGAGTCAGAAACTTAACCGACTGAGCCACCCAGGCCCCCCCATTCTGACTTTTAAAGGCCTTACCATCCCAAGTGTTAGTGAGAGTGTGAAGAAGCGGAAATTCTCACACCTTGCTGAGGGGAATGTAAAATGGTACAACCACTTTGGAAAACAGGTTCATACAAATTTACAGATATGTCTGTAATATAATCTAGTTGTTCTAGTTCTTTTCCAAGAGTAATGCAAGCACAGTGTCCATACAAAGACTTGTACCTGAATGGTCCTGGCAGTTTTATCCATAGGAGCCTACAACTGGAAGTGACCCAAATGACAGCAACAGGTGAATGGGTAACCAGACTGGCTACTATTGATAATTGAATCAATAATCTTCAGGAATAAAAAGGAATGAACTCTTGATACACACAACCACACATATGAATCTCAAAATAAATCCATAAAGTGAAAGAGGCCAGACAACGCTTGGTTTCGGCTCAAGTCATGATCTCAGGGTGGTGGGATGGAGCCCAAGATTGAGATCAGCTCCACACTCCATGGGTAGTCTGCTGCGATTTCTCTCTCCCCCCGCCCCTCCCCTTACTCGTGCTCTTGTTCTCTCTAAAATAAATAACTTTTTTAAAAAGAGAGAGTAAATTCTGTATGTTTCCATTTGCATGAAATTCCAGAAAATGCAAAGTGTTCTGTAAGGACAGCACTGGCTGCTTAGGGTGGGGTGCAAGGGCAGTAAGGAGGGATTACAGAGAGATACAAGGAAACTTGCAGGGGGAAGATGAATATGCTCATTCTCTTGATGACAATTCCATGGGTGTAGACATCTGTCAAAACTTACCAAATTGTACATTTGAACACATGTGGAGTTTATTGTTTGTCAACACCTCAATAAAGCTGTTCACACACACACACACACACACACACACACACACACACACACCCTTATTCAGGGACGCCTGGTTGGCTTTGTAGTTGAGCATCTGCCTTCAGCTCAGGTCATGACCCTGGAGTCCTGGGATCGAGTCCCGCATCAGGCTCCCCGCAGTGAGCCTGCTTCTCCTTCTGCCTGTGTCTCTGCCTCTCTCTCTGTGTGTCTCATGAATAAATAAATACAATCTTAAAACAAAACAAAACAAAAAAAACTTATTCAGTTCAATGTCCTCTAAATCCCTATGAGTGTTACATTATTCACCTTCTCATTTTAAGGATAAGATAAATAAGGCAGAGAGCTCAGGAAACTTTCCCAAGGGCACAGTAAGTGCCCCAGCAGGTGCTCAAACTCAGGCTGTGGGAGCCCAGACCATACTCTTCCCTCTGCTGCTTCAGGCCTGTTGCTGAGAGTCCGCAGTGGCAGCAGGATACTGTCGCCTGCTGACGGATGTGGAGACAGGGACAGTCATTCTTCAGAGCAAGCTGGTAGTACTGAGTCAAATTAGGTATAAGTATGCCCTATGACTCAGAAATTCCACTTGTGGAGACAGACAGAGATAATAATAGACATGCGCATAGGCAGAGATGGATCTCCCAAAGAAGTTCTCATAGGAGCCCATAACAAACCTTGTATGGAATGCGTGTTCCCACATCCTGTGTCACAGGTGGGAGACTGCAGGGGATGCGACGTGGGTGCTCACAGTGGGGATTGCAAGCAACTGAAACGTGGAGTGAATGATGCCGTGGGGTACCGTGCAACGAATTCGATAGTCACCAAGCACGGCTGAGGTTTTATTTTTTTATTTATTTTATTTATTTTTTTTTTACGGCTGAGGTTTTAAAACCACAGTGCTTACTGACAGTAAGGAGGACCAGAATGAAACATATGATGCTATTTACATAAATTAGAAATAGTTGCTAACAAAACACCTGATTTTTAAAAAAATATTTATTTATTTGAAGGGGGAGAGAGGGTGAGTGTGAGTTGAGGGCAGGTGACAGAGGGAGGGAGAATCCCAAGCAGACTCCCTGCTGAGCGGGGGAGCCAGAGGTGGGGCTCGATCCCATGACCCTGAGATCATGACTTGAGCTGAAATCAAGAGTTGGACGCTTAATGTACTGAATCACCCATGTGCCCAAAACAAACGATGTTTTTTGCAAGAGCTCAAACAAAAACAAGCATGATGTGCATTGAGTTGGTTGCCTTTTGCAGGAGATCAAGTGGGAAATGGGTACGGAAATTTTTAAAAATAGGCTTTTTTACTTTGGGGTTTTTTGTATTTTTTATTTTTTTAAAGATTTTATTTATTTATTCATGATAGACACAGAGGGGGAGAGAGAGAGAGAGAGAGGGGCAGAGACACAGGCAGAGGGAGAAGCAGGCTCCTCACCAGAAGCCTCGATCCTGGAACTCCGGATCATGCCCTGAGCCAAAGGCACTCAACCACTGAGCAACCCAGGTGTCCCTGTTTTTGTTTAAGTAAGCTCTATGCCCAATGTGAGGCTTGAACTCACAACCCTGAGATTAAGAGTTACCTGCTCCACTGACTGAGACAGCCCAGAACCCCAAAAGAGAATGCCTTTTATTTTAATTTATTTATGATAGTCACAGAGAGAGAGAGAGGCAGAGGGAGAAGCAGGCTCCATGCACCGGGAGCCCAACGTGGGATTCGATCCCGGGTCTCCAGGATCACGCCCTGGGCTAAAGGCAGGCACCAAACCGCTGGGCCACCCAGGGATCCCCGAGAATCTCTTTTAAAATAAAAATAAGGGGATCCCTGGGTGGCGCAGTGGTTTAGCGCCTGCCTTTGGCCCAGGGCACGATCCTGGAGACCCGGGATCGAATCCCACGTTGGGCTCCCGGTGCATGGAGCCTGCTTCTCCCTCTGCCTGTGTCTCTGCCTCTGTGTGTGTGTGTGTGTGTGTGTGTGTGTGTGTGTGTGTGTGTGTGTGACTATCATAAATACATTTTTAAAAAATTTAAAAAATAAAACAAAATAAAATAAAAATAAGGGGCAGCCCCGGTAGCTCAGCGGTTTAGCGCCACCTACAGCCCAGGGCGTGATCCTGGAGACCCCGGATGAGTCCCACGTCAGGCTTCCTGCATGGAGCTTGCTTCTCCCTCTGCCTGTGTCTCTGCCTCTCTCTCTTTCCTCTCTGTGTATTCTCATGAATAAATAAATAAAATAAAAATAAGGGGGATGCCTGGGTGGTTCAGTCAGTTAAGCATCTGCCTTCAGCTCAGATCATGATCTCAGGGTCCCAGGATTGGCCTTGCGTTGGGCTTGCTGCTTGACGGGGAGTCTACTCATCCCTCTCGCTTTGCCCCCCCCCCCCCCGTTGTGTGCTCTCCCTCAAATGAATAAGATCTTACCAATAAATAAATAAAATAAAATAAGACACAGGTCAGAGAACACAATGCCCAAAGAACTGTGTCGTGAATTCGATCCTCTGCAGATAAGACCCTGATCTAGAGACAACACGAGGCAGAGACAAGGAGGGCAGCGGCATTGCTGGAGTCCAGAAGCAAGGTCGCCCTACAGGACCTGGAAGCAAAGTGGGCCTGTGGAGTAGGAGCCGGAGCCAGTGTGCCTGTAGGGGTCCCCCGCTTTGCTGCCCGCCACCCCCCCCCCCCCCGCCGGCCCCTGCCAATCTCTTACCTGCCTTGAGCAGAAGGCAGTGGTCCCAGGAGCTTGGCAGACAAAAGCCCAAGGGGATGAGGCCACCCCCCGCCCCCCGGGGCAGAAGGCAGAGTTTAGGAAGGGCTGCAGCTGGTTCCATTGAATGAGCCAAGGATCACTCGGCAAGATCCACACCCCCGGACCCCAGGCAAGGTCCTCACCTCACCACCCCTCCCTGCCCTGCATCCTGTGCCTCTCCTTCCCTTCCCATCTTCTATCAGCACCCTCGCTCCCACCTTCCAGGCCATTCTTCCTCCTCCCTGCCAGCTCTCCTGCTCTCTCTCATTTCCTCTTCTACTTCCCCATCACTTCCAAACTACCCTATCTATCTACTTCTAGCTCTGACTTACTTTCTTTGATTCTACTTTTCTGGGGGTGGGGTGGGGAAGGGGTTAAACCCCTAGAAGGGTCGTTGTGTGATCACCCCCCAACCTGCTCTCTTGGCTGTAAGGACCAGACCCCTCATTTCATCCATTCAGCATTTGCTAGGTGCCAACTGCTAGGCTGGGTGCTGGGTCCATAGCGGTAAACAAAGTGACCTTCTCTCAAGGCTGTCCTATTGGAAAGAAATGGTGACACTCTACTACACTGGGGACACATGGTTTGCTTTTTTCTTCTTTCCTTTCTTCTTTCTTTACTTTCTTTCTTTTCTTTCTCTTTCTTTCTTTCTTTCTTTCTTTCTTTCTTTCTTTCTTTCTTTCTTCCTTTCTCCTGGAGGAAGCCAACAAAGATTTCACAAAGGGCATGAGCATGTTTTGAAGGGTGAATAGGAGTCCTCCAGTATTCCAGCCTGAGGCTTTTGTCCATCAGAGGCACTATGCCATCTCTCTTTGTCCAAGAGAGAGATGGCATAGTGTGTTCTGGGTATAAGGAGTTAGGTGTTGAGTAGAACTAGAAGGTGAGGCAGAGATAGGACAAGGAAGGCAGGAGGCTTTGGTCACTCTGAAAAGGGGTTTGAACTGGTTTTGGGGGTGTTTTTTCTAAAAAAAAAATTTATTGATTTATTCATGAGAGACACACAGAGAGAGGCAGAGGCACAGGCAGAGGGAGAAGCAGGCTCCCTGAGGGGAGCCCAATATGGGACTCGATCCCAGGACCCCAGGGTCATGCCCTGAGCCAAAAACAGATGCTCAACCTCTGAGCCCCCCAGGCGCCCCAATGGGTTTGAACTTGACAGTAGGGGCAGCAAAGAACCATTGACTTTTGGGGCGAGAGTGATGAGGTTGAACTTTTTTTTACATTGAACTCAGCCCTCCTCCTAAGGGGAAGGAAGGAGCAGGGGGTCATGGTGGTCTGGATCCAAGTGGCAGCCGTACAGGTGGAGAAAATCAGATGAACGTGAGCTTAGGAGGTCAGCACGCCGATGCGGTTAACAACTGGATAAGGGTGGGGATGGGGGGCAGGGGTGGAAGAGGAGAGGAGTGGAGCTCGACCTCCAGTATTCTCACAGGAGCGACAGGGTGGCCAATGGGACATCCACCGGTGTGAGGACGCTAAGGAGGAGGAACAGTTTCGCACGTGCGGCGCACGCGAGCTGCCGGGTGCAGGTGGCAGCCCAACCCTGGGATCCCGAGCTCCAGATGGAGCACGTAGGGGAGCCTTGCCGGGGAGGACCCGGGAGGGATGCCTCCCCTCACCCTACGACTCTGCCCTCATCCGCGGCGGATCTGCGCTCTCCCTCCAGGTGGCACCACAGTCCCGCGCTTCGGAGGCCGGTTGGCCGCCCCAGGCGCTGCGCTCCGCTCAGGACGCGCCAACTCTTAGGTCGCGCCCTCCTCGCTGCAGGCTCAGACCCGGAGCGGCCTCCAGAGAGCGTGTCTAAGTGGTCCACGCGGCCAGCACGTTCGAGGCAGCTCGGGGACCTCAGGCTGGTGACGTGGTTGGTGTGAGCAGCGGCCTCTCGGGCCGCCCCCAGGAACCAGCGTGGGGAACGCGTGTAAGGGAAGGGACAGACGGGCAGGGCCCGGAGCACGGACACACGAAGGGAGGACCACCGAGCCCAGACGCCCAAGACGCTGGGAACGGAATCTCTTGTGCCCCGGGGCCAGCCCCGCGTGGGAAGCGTGTCTCGGACCCTTTAAGGCTCCGTCGCCCTGCCCTCCCCCGCCCGGGGACAGGCCGGGACACCCGGGACCTGACATTTGGCGTCTCCCAACGTGGGAGCTAAAAATAGCTGCGGGGGGTTACTCCAGGCCAGTGCTCCCCTGCCACCTCGCGCGAATCTTCCCGGGGCCGGCGGACCTGCCGCATCCCCTCCTCTCTGACCCCGCGCCCCCCCAGACCCCGTGCCTGACCTTCTAGGGGCCTCCGCAGGCCCGAGCCCCTGTGCACTCGAGGTGGGGCGGGGCCTCCTGGGTCCCGAGACCCCTGTCCCCAAACTTCGCCGCGGGAGGCGGCCCGGCGCGCGCAGGGCGTGTCTTCCCGGGATCTCTGGGGAGGCGTGGCCTCGAGGGCGGGCCCGCTCCTCCCGGTGCTAAATTTCCAAACCCCGAGAGCGGGGAGGGGCGTGGCTTCCTGGGGTGTGCGGGCTCCTGGCCAATGGGTGTTGCGAAGGGCGTGGCCCGTGGGGGCAGCGGGGGCTCTTCGGGTCTCTCCCCCCAGCCGGGTTCCGCCAGATCCCCCGGAGCCCTGCCGCTCTCTGGATCCTTGGCCCGCGACAGTGGGTCCCGCCAGGCTCGCCCTCCGCACGCCGCTCCAGGACGCCCGGCGCCCCCGCGCCCTTTGCCCGCCAGGCCCGGGCCGCCGACCTCGCAGTCGCCTCCCTGTTAACCGCGGTCCCTGCGCATCGGGTCCCTAAGACAAGATGCCGTCGGGCTTCCAGCAGATCGGCTCGGAAGTAGGGTTCAGCACGCGGGGGCGGGACGGGGGCACAGGGCCACTTTTCTCGGGCTGGGGTCGTCGCTGGGGTCAGCTAGGGGGCGGTCCCTGCGCAGGCGCGGGGGGCAGGGGGGGATGGGGGCCTGGCTATTTATACCCGGGCTGGACAACCCGTGACTGTGCGATTCCAATCCTTCGAAGAGGCTGAGTGGGTCTGGGGGGGCCGTCCGTGGTCACGGGCAGCCGCGGGATTCCCCAAATCCAGGGCTCGCCCCCTTCTCCAGTGTGGGGCACACGGGGATCGGGGACACTCTGCCCCCTGGATCCGGCTGCAGAAAGCAGGTCCAGGACACTCTTGTGCCCCTGGAGCTGCCCGTGTGTCCCAGCTCGCGGGAAGTTTTTCGAGGAGCGGAGGCACCCGTGGGCCCCCACCCCCACCCCTGGCGGTCCTCCAGGACACTGAACTTTCCCTTGGCCCCACGGTTGGTGGAGGGGCTGAGGGGAGTGGCAGCCCCCACCCCCACCCCCCAGCTCAGGTTTCCGCTTGGAGACAGTCTGTGCCGCCAGCAAGCGGCCACCGCCGCCACCGCCCCCATCCCCTGGGCACCGGCGCTCCCGGGGCAGAAGCCCCCCCCCCCCCACCTCCGCGCCCTGCGTCGTCGGAGCCTGGAGGGGGAAGGGAGGCCGGGGCGGAGACACGGGAGGCCACCCCAAGGGCTGAATGCGGGGAGGAATGACCGCGATGTCCTTTTCGGAAAGAAGTACCTCTCTTGAGTCTGTTGGGGGCCTCCGGTGGCGCGCTGAGTGAAGCCCAGAGGGGAGGAAAGAAGACTGACGCCCCCACAATAAGGCACTGGCAGGTTTAGGAATCGAGTGCCATCAGGAATACACTTAGCATTGGGTTTTGATTTTTCTCACTTGCACAGACATCTACACAAAGCAGGCAATACCGCCCACCCCTACCTCCTCCCTTAACACAGAGGAAACCTAGCTCCAGAGCTGGGAAGTGACTTGGCCAAGGTCACACAAATCTGAACTCCAGTCTTAAGGCCAAGCCAGCCCCCAAGGTCACCTAGAAATGGTGAGGCCAAGGCCCTCAAAGATTTCCCAGCTTGCTGGACTCAGACATCCAGTTTCCCCTTCAAGCCTGGTTACTGGGTGCTTCCGGCTCCTGTTTACACTGAGATCCTTGCTCGATTCCTAATATGGTCCAGTTTCCCTCACCCAACGTGTTGGATGGAACCCAGCATCTTCAGGCTCTGGCTGGGCCCAGGCCCCTGGGATGGAGGAAAGAAATCTTGATTCCGTGTGACCTGCCTCCTCTCTGCTTCTGACCCCCCAGGATGGGGAGCCCCCTCAGCAGCGAGTCACTGGGACCCTGGTCCTTGCCGTGTTCTCTGCTGTGCTCGGCTCCCTGCAGTTTGGCTATAACATCGGAGTCATTAATGCGCCACAGAAGGTGAGGGGCTTGCGGCTGGCACAGTGGGCTGGGGACAGCAGGGGACAGCAGACAGGGATGTCCCTGTAAGTGTTCACTGCTCCGTGTCTCCCCACCTCCGCCAGGTGATTGAACAGAGCTACAATGAGACATGGCTGGGGAGGCAGGGGCCCGAGGGGCCCAGCTCCATTCCACCGGGCACCCTCACCACTCTCTGGGCTCTCTCAGTGGCCATCTTTTCTGTGGGTGGCATGATCTCCTCCTTCCTCATTGGCATCATCTCTCAGTGGCTGGGAAGGTATGGGGCTGGCAGGTGAGGGTGGGCCGGGCAGGAGGGGGGCTGCTGCATGGCACCCGAACTCTCCCACTCGCTCTTTGCCTCTCAGGAAGAGGGCAATGCTGGTCAACAACGTCCTGGCGGTGCTGGGGGGTGCCCTCATGGGCCTGGCCCATGCTGCTGCCTCCTACGAGATGCTCATTCTTGGGCGGTTCCTCATTGGCGCCTACTCAGGTACCGACGGGCAGCATGGCCCTGCCCAGCATCCCGCTGTCCTCCACCAGCACTGAGCTTGGGGGTGGGAGTGGCCAGCTGCCCACAGCCCTCTCTTCTTCCCTCTGCTCAGGGCTCACATCTGGGCTGGTGCCCATGTACGTGGGGGAGATCGCCCCCACTCACCTGCGGGGCGCCTTGGGGACACTCAACCAACTGGCCATCGTCATTGGCATTCTGATCGCCCAGGTGACTGGGCCTGGCCTTCTGGGTGGCTAGGCAGGGGGTTGAGTAGGGCTCGGGGCTGAGTGGCCTGCCCTCTTTCCCATGCTTCTCCCACAGGTGCTGGGCTTAGAGTCCATGCTGGGCACTACCACCCTATGGCCACTCCTCCTGGGCATCACAGTGCTGCCTGCCCTCCTGCAGCTGGTCCTGCTGCCCTTCTGCCCAGAGAGCCCTCGCTACCTCTACATAATCCGGAACCTAGAGGGGCCCGCCAGAAAGAGTGAGCTTCCACCCCATCTTGCAAGCTCCTGTCCTGCCTGGCGCCCTCTCTGTCCTCTCAGCCCTGACTCTCCTCCCCTGCAGGTCTGAAGCGCCTGACCGGCTGGGCTGATGTATCTGGGGTACTGGCTGAGCTGAAGGAGGAGAAGCGGAAGCTGGAGCGGGAGCGGCCCCTGTCCCTGCTACAGCTCCTGGGCAGCCGCACCCACCGGCAGCCTCTGGTCATCGCCGTTGTGCTGCAGCTGAGCCAGCAGCTGTCAGGCATCAATGCCGTATGTAGGCGGCAGCCTCGGGGTGGGGCAGGGGTGGGGGGACGGCCCCAAAGATGGGGAAAAGGCAGCAAGCCTCCTCTGTCCAGAGTCGGGGTCAGTGGGGCTTGTTGTGGCTGCAAGGAAGGGACGTGCCCACCATCCCCTCTCCTTCTCCCCCCATAGGTTTTCTATTATTCAACCAGCATCTTCGAGACGGCAGGGGTAGGGCAGCCAGCCTATGCGACCATAGGAGCTGGTGTGGTCAACACAGTCTTCACCTTGGTCTCGGTAACTGCTGACACCCACTGTTGGCTCCACATCCCCTGGCTGCCCCTCCCAGTCCCTCCCACTTCCTGTGCCCTGGAGGCCCCTGCCAAGCCCTGACTTTCCCTGCAGGTGTTCCTGGTCGAGCGGGCTGGCCGTCGGACACTCCATCTCCTGGGCCTGGCAGGAATGTGTGGCTGTGCCATCTTGATGACCATAGCCCTGCTTCTGCTGGTGAGGCCTGGGGAGCGGGAAGGGACCAAAGGCCCAACCCATGGGAACTACCCCAAGAGGCTGTGTCCTTGGAATATGCCTTTGATCCTGGGGCTGGCCTGTGTGCTCCCGAGGGTCCCAGGCTGCACTTCTTGCCCCCTCTAGGAGAAAGCTCTAGCACACTTCTGGCAGCCAGGAAGGAGATCCAGTGTCCAGTCTCAGAAACAATCATTCCTAAGGACCCAACTTCATTTTATTTTAAAGATTTGATTGATTCATTCATGAGAGAGACAGAGAGAGAGGCAGAGCCACAGGCAGAGGGAGAAGGAGGCTCCATGCGGGGAGCCCGATGCGGGACTCAATCCTTGTGAGGGACACAACCTGAGCCAAAGGCAGACGCTCAACCACTGAGCCCCCTGGGCGCCCCTGGGACCCAATTTTAGAACCAAGAGAGCACTGACCATCCTAACATCCAAGAGGGTGTTAACATTGCCTGTGCCCCGAGGAGGGCAATAGGGCAGCCAGCTGAGGGTCAACACTCAGAACTGGTCATTGAAAGGCCTGCTGTCACCTAGGGTGGCAGGCTCCTCTGTGAGCTGCTGGGAGGGGTTTTCAGGTCTCTGCACTGAGGGCAACTTAAGATCCAGAGAGACATGACATGAAGTCCTTTCCCTCCCTGCCTGCCCCAGGAGCGGCTTCCAGCCATGAGCTACGTCTCCATTGTGGCCATCTTTGGCTTTGTGGCCTTCTTTGAGATTGGCCCGGGCCCCATTCCCTGGTTCATCGTGGCCGAGCTGTTCAGCCAGGGCCCCCGCCCAGCCGCCATGGCCGTGGCTGGCTTCTCCAACTGGACAAGCAACTTCATCATTGGCATGGGTTTCCAGTATGTCGCGGTAGGTGCCCTGGCCCGTGTCCCCCACTCCCACCCCATAGGCCAGAGGGCAGCAAGTCACAGCCAGCCCACTTGCTTTCCCCACTCCTGTCTGGGGATCACTTTGGTGGGCCCTGTGGACCCTGAAAACCACCTGCTCGACCACTATGGAAAGAGGGAAGGGGGCTAAAGTATGTGGGCTACTGAGAGAGGGGTGTTCAAGACCCACTGTGCCAGAACGGACCAGAATTACCGGCTGCACACTTGTACTGCGGAGGGCTACTGCTCTCAGGCCAGGGGAGGGTGATACCTTTCTTCCCTTGTTCCTGGGGTCTCCCTTGCCCCACAGAGGAGCCATCTGCCTGTGGAGATGTCTATGGAGTCCCCCTGCTGCCAGGACCTCCCTTCCTCAACACCTCTTTTTCCACCTGTCCCAGGAGGCCATGGGGCCCTATGTCTTCCTTCTGTTCGCGGTTCTCCTGCTCGCCTTCTTCATCTTCACCTTCCTAAAAGTGCCTGAAACCCGAGGCCGGACTTTTGACCAGATCTCGGCTGACTTCCGCCGGACACCGTCTCTTCTAGAGCAGGAGGTGAAGCCCAGCACGGAACTCGATTACTTAGGACCTGACGACGAGAATGACTGAGGGGCCAGGGCAGGGGTGGGAGGGCTATGCTCTCGTTCCCCCCCCCCCGGCCCCCCACCGGAGACCTCTCCTATGCAGCACTTTCGCCCTCTCTTCCCTGTTACTTCCTGATTGAACTGGGAAGCCGGAGGGAAGGGTGGTCTCAGCACCCCCTCATTCCCCTCGTGTGACTCTTGGATTATTTATGTGTCATGGTTAGGCTGTGGCCATCAGGGTGGACCACTCTGGCCACTCATCCCCTTCCTCCTCTGTAGCCCACCCCACCCACACCCGGCCTCAGCTCCAGAATATTCTCGCCCCTTGCTAGAGAAGGGGGCTGCAGGGAGGAGAGGCCTTAGGGCCGACTCTTTGGTCAGGGAGCAGGACTGGTGAAGACAGCTTCCTGCCACCTTGGGCTCCTCCTACTTTCTGGCACTTTCTCTGAATTCTTGCCACATAGACTCTGGGTGAAGGGGGTCCCGTCTTGACCCCTGACAGGCCGTACCCTCCCAAGGCCTCAGTTCACTCCTCCTGGCAGGCTTAGCCCTCTCGCTCAACTGGAGGGCCATATGCCCACGCAAGGAGAGAGGACCTGCTCCCCCAGGCCGCAGAGGGGGAGCCCCGCTCTTGTCCCCTCACCCCTCCTGAAGGGTGTGCAGCCCGCAAGCTTTTGACCAACTAAGGGAAAGGAGGATTTGAAAGGCTGCCTGTAAACACGGGGTAGGAGGAGCCTTCAGATATTTTTGTATATGTTTGCAAAAGGGGTGGGGAGAAGAAACCAAAGGTCTGTTGTACTAAATGTATATATATATGTATAGATGGATATATAAAATCACTGTACGTGATGGCATCCTGCTGTGAGGCACCCAGGAGGGGCTGAATGGACCACAGCGTCTCTCCCCACCTGCCAAAGAAGCCTCTGGATGTGCTCACTCTGCCCCACTTATGCTTCTAGTCAGCCCCCCTTTTTATTTTTTTCAGTCCCCCCTTTTTAAACTAAGCTCCACACTCAATGTGGGGCCTGAACACATGACCCTAAGATTGAGAGTCGACCCCAAGATCAAGAGTCGCGTGTTCCACCAACTGACCAGCTGGGTGCCCCTGATCATTGCTTTTGTTAAAACAGTAAATGCTCAGTAAGTTTAGCCCCAAGTGGCAGAAGCTGCCCTGGGCACGTTCCAGAACCCTCCTTCTGCAGAGGAAAGGTCAGCCCCAGGTTTCAGCTGGGAGAAGTGAATCTCACAGCCCAGAGCTGCAGACCTAGAGACACCCTGGCCCTGCCTCCTGCCCCCCACCACTGCGCCCCATCCTCTGCCACCCCCTTCAGCAGGGAGTTACCCACAATTCTCCACAGAGAAGAGGCAGAGACCAAGACCACGGGGAAAGCCTGTTTTTTGTTTTTACTGGAGGCTCAGGTGGCACATGACAGTTCATAAAATGGCTTCAGAGGTAGGGGCTGGGGTTGGGGGGGGGAGGAGACAAAAAATAAACTGGGATGGGAAAGAAAACAACCAGGAGGAGGTAAGAGCTGGCTGGTTCCTTCTCAGCCTGATTTAGGGGAGGGAGCTGGTGCCTCTGAACAATAGGATGGATCCCTTCCTTCACCCCTTGGTAGGGGAGAGAGAAAAAGCAAAAGGCTGTTGCTTCGGCCCTCCTGAGTCTCAAGGAAAAGGGGAAAACCGGTGTTCTGATGTCATGAATTCTGGGAAGGGGGAGGGGGTGCTGGGTCGGGTAGAGGGCAGCTGGAAAAACTGGCAGATAACCTGAGAGAGAGAAGGACATGGACTAATGTGACTGGAGGACCCCGGCCCCTGTGTGCCCCAGGCTCCCAGCCTGTGACCCCTCCCTGCACCCCAGGGCCCCCCTCTGCTGAGCCCGCCCCAGGCACAGCAACTCACCAGATGGTAGCTCTGGGGGTCCTTCATGTTGGAGTCACTCCAGTATGGTGCGGGGGGGGTCCCCACTGTTGATGGGGGCCAAGGTCTGGAGAGAAGGGGGGCAGTCACCTGAGACCCTCTCGTTCTTGACACCCCCCAACTTCAGTGTTCTCCCACCTTTTTCCTCCCATTCCTCCCTAGTTCACATTCACAACTGGGGCCGTGACTCCAGGGAGAGCGAGAGGGGTGTCTGGGGGTGGGGGGGCGCCTGCTAGATGTGGTGGACCGGGCCACCTGGCTCACTGGTGTGTATGTGTGGGGAACAGGCAGGGCCTTTACTCCTACTCCCCAGTCCTAGCAGCCCAGGCCCTCACCTCTGGGGCTGTGGACTGCCTGGGTCCAGGGGGCTGCTGCTGCTGCCGCCGCCGTTGGAAGTACGGACGGTTTCGTGGGCGCTGGGGCTCAGGCCGGGAACCATCAGTGGGGCCTTGGCTGGGCTTGGTCTCACCATCCCCACCTTCCGTGGTAGGCTGTTGGGGTGGCCTGGGGCGGAAAGGCCTGGGAGACAAGTGGGGGACCCTGGAGGGGGCAGGGAGCCCGTGTGTTCCATCTCCCTCCCAGGGCTTCCCGGGCAGAGGGGGCCTGGCCTGCTCTCCGTCTCCCTGGGCACCTAAGCAGCCACCACTGAGCTGCCCAGGCCCCTGCCACTGCCACCAAGACTTGCTATGCCCCCTCCCACTGGGACCAGTCCTGGAAGGCAAGGGGAAGCTGGGCCCAGAAAGGGGGTCTCACCTTCGGTACCTAGGCCGGAACCTGGAAGGGGGGACCCGCTCATCTACTTGCTGTTGGTCTCCTTCCAATGGAGCGGTCTCTTTGGGCTCTACCCCGTCGGTGCCCTAGGAACACACGAGACCTGGGGGAGCTGGGGCAACACCCGTCGCCAAGGATCCCAGCCTCGGGGACCCATCCTGACCCTCCTCCCCTTCTTCGGGAGCCCCAGAGGTCTCTGTCCTCACGGATGCCCCCTCCCTCCCCAGGTGTGCTAGCAGCTTCTGCGCCCCAGGACTCCCACCTCTATAGGCTGCTGCTGGTTGAGGGGCCGAGGGCCTCGCACAAAGCGCCGGCGGTAGAAGAAGGGAGGTGGGCGCCGCCGCCTGGGCCTCTGCCCAGAGTCCTCAGCTCGCTCCCCCTCGCTGCCTGGTTCTGTCCCACCTGATGGAGCCTCTGCCACCATGGGTGGCGGGGCAGCTGGACGGGGCCGGGGGATGAATCGGCGGAACCTGCGACGATTGGGGGCATAGCGGCTGCCCTTCACTGGCACGCCCCCAGGCCCAGTTACATTGGCAGCTTCTGCACCCTGGGGAGAAAGTAGGTGGGGAGGACTGTGAGTGCCCACTCAGCCACACACACCTCCCCAAACCTGCTTCCCCTTCTTCCAACCAAGGCCCCCATTCAGTTCCTCCTCAGCTGCTGTCTCCTGGCCTCCTCCAGGGGACTTTCCAGGAGGGTAGCTGCTGCCACTGGACCCTTGTGGACTCAGGACCCTTAGGGGACATGGCACGTGGAGAACAGACTGGGAGTGCTTGGTGCATGACAAAGAAACCCAAACGTCATCAAGTGACCAGAGGGACTCAGTCCTTAGGACACCAGGGTGGGGAAGGCAGTGCTGTCCTCCCATGGCCTGGGCTGACTGGCCCAAGGAAGGGGGTTCTGGGGGGGGGCTATCTCCGGCAGCCCGAACCTTCTCTCCCTCCACGACATCAAACTCCACCGTCTCCCCATCTCCGACGCTGCGCAGGAACTTCCTGGGATTGTTCCTCTTAATGGCCGTCTGGCAGAGGAAAGGCGAGGAGAAAGGTGAGGGCAGGGAGCCCGGAGCCTCCCTCACCCCTGCTGGGTCCGCCACCCTGCTCCATTCGGTTCACCAGCGACGATCCCTGCGGCCCAGCCCGAGGGTGAGGGTGGAGGCGGGCCAAGTTTAGTAGGGGATAAGCCAAGACCCAGGAGGCACCTCCCAGCATTGGTGCCCCGAGCCCGGTCCCCAGAACACACTCCCTCCTCCCTTTACCCCTCAGAGGCTCTGAAGAGGGAGACCAGAGACAGGAACTCAGCGAAACAAAAGGCAGAGACAGTCTTAAGTTGCAAAGCCGGCAAAACGCACCATGCTGCTTACCTCAGAGCTTCTGCCACCAGAGTGGTGGTTCTCACCCCGGGGCCTGCATCAGCATCACCTGGAGAGCTCGTTAGAACAGATTGCTGGGCTCCGCCCCAAGTTGGCCTGAGCCAGCAGGTCTGGGGTGGGGCCTGAGAGTTTGCACGACAGGTGATGCTGCTGCCGCTGGGGACACCGCACCCAAGTATCTCTAGCCTGTGTCGGCTCCCTCCGCATGCTGCCTAGGACTCATCCTTGTGTTACCAGGTCCCAGTGTAGGTAGTGAGCATGCCACGGCCAGAGGGCAACAAGTTCATTCCTCACAGACACAACCTGACACAAGTGGGGCCAATGGTGGGGAATACAGGATGGAGGGGGAGGGGAAGCCATTTCTCCTGGCCATGCTGTCGTGAGGGGGAAGAGCAGGAAACCGCTGTGTGCTGCTAAGGATTACAGCAAAGACCTTCAGAGAGAGGGTGGGTTCCCTCCACACCCTCCCCAAACCAACCTAGCTCTTACCTGGTGAACAAAGACATCCTCCTTGGTGTCATTCCTGCAGAACAGGGGGCTGATTACGGGGTGCTCTTGGTGAGGCCTCCCAGCCCGGCCCTAAAAGCAGCAGGCCCACCCTCACCAGCCTCCCCTGACTCCTTGGGGGTAGACGGGGCCCAGAGTGACAAGAGCCAGAGACTGGTGAGAAGTATACCAAAAACCTCAGCGAAAGCCCTGAGCTCCCTAAGGGTGGAGGACAGGCAAAGTCACCTTGAAGAAGTCGGGGAAGTTCTGCACCTGCTGAGGACTCGCCCTTCTGCCCCTGGGGCACCTTAGAGCCTGGCAGTGCTCAGTCTAACCGTTCCAGGCCGACACCCCTCTGTCCCACCCCCCACCATGGCTGCAAAATCCCTCTTCAGCCCTTCCCTTCTGCAGTCAGGAAAGGGGGATAAAGAGCAGCCTGGATAGGGGTGCAGAACAAGTCTGAGAATGGGACAAGTTGGCACGATCCTGCTCGGAACTCCGCCAGGACTTGCTTCTCACCCTCAGCCCGGAGGTGAGCCCCAGGGGCAGGCCCCGCGCTCAACAAACCGAGAGACTGAGGGTGAGAAAGAGTATTGGGCCATTCTCTATCATGACTTGCTCGTTACCCCACTTGATCCCAGCACCCCATGGCAGGGGTGGGGGGATGGGAAGGTTTTCCTTCAGAATGTCCCAGGAGCCCTCAGCTTCCAGAATTAGAGAGGGATCCTTCCCTAGATCAAATGTTCCAGCTTTAAAGCACTTGGAGCTGCACAAAGGTCAGGCTGCTAAGAGGGAACCAGGGCCTCCCAGGAGGGCTGGGCCAGGCCGGCGGCATGGGGAAGGGCCCACTGGGGGAGCCCTGGCTCTGCTCAGAATCTGCCACTACAGCCCCTCCCAGTAGTGATGGGGGTGGGGGGATTGGGGCTGCCCAGCTGAAGGGAACCGGTAGGGCGGCAGGGCTGGCTTCCTTCCCCAACAGCCACCCCCCTCACCAGCCCACAGCCCTGTCAGGTGGGGGGATTCAAATAAGCCAGCAGCCCTCTAAGGGAGATGAGTCAGGGGAGTGCTCCTCCAGCCGCCCCAAACAGGAAATGAGGGAGGATTCCAGCCCAGAGCCCTGAGGCGCAGACAGCAGGTACATTCTGCCCCAAAGGTGAAGCAAACTAAACCACAAGGTGAGACAGGCAAGCCAGGCGGCTCCGAGCCAGGTTTGCCAAGTTCCTAGATCATTAACTCTCTGCTGCCCTCAGAGATGTGGAGGAGGCTCATCTTGCCCCCATTTGTGCGGCGGTTAAATACTTTGAATCAGCATCAGCTGGACATTGCAACCATGTGCCTCAGCAGGGGTAGAGAGGAGGTGGGGAAGGTGTCCAGTCCCACGGGCCAGATTGGAAGACACCCCTGCCACTCCCTCCCTGGGTTTCTAAGATACCTGTTGATGAATCCGTAACCATTCCGGACGTTGAACCATTTGACAGTGCCCAGGACTTGGATTGCTGCCAGGCAGAGATGCAGTGGGGGCAGTAAGGTGGGGGGAAGAGATGGGGTTGGGCTCAGTTTGGAAACACTCCAAATGGAATCTACCTCCCTTTACCTATTAAGCTTAACTTCAAGCCACCGGGTTTCACCCAGTGGCTAGCTTTAAGGCATTCTGATCTCAGGTCCACCAAACGGAGGCGCCCACACAGAGGGGGCTCAGGCTTTCGAGACCTTTCCAACTCTAAGTCACATTTCTCCTGAGCTACAAAGCCCAGCCCTTCACCTAGAACCAGGTACTCACCCGGCCCACCGGTTCCTGCCCTCCCAAAGAAAGGGTTCCCAGTGCACCTGCTTCCCAGGCTGGGATTCGGCTGGGACTAGACCGAGCCTCCCGCCGCAGGGGGCGTGCCCAGGGCACCAGTCGGGAAGGCACGGCAGGATTGCCCACCAGGGGAACCCACTCTGGTCAGCCGCCCCCTGGCCCAGCTAGTCCTTTGAGCCTCGGGCGCCAGGCCAGCCTCTGGCGGCTTCCTGCATCGCGTGGGCTCCACGACGCCCCTCCCCCAGCCCGTCGACCCCGTAGAGCCGCTCTGGCACGCGCCCTCCCCTCACCCAGCACCGGCTTGTCCGCCTGACTCCGGGCCGGGGGCGCGGGGGTCCCCGAGGCTGCCGTCGCCGGGTTGCCAGGGGTGCGGGGACCCAGCGCCGAGGGGGTCCCAGCAGCGGGGCCCGAGGCGGCTCCGACCCCGCCGCCGCCCGCCCCGCTGCCTGCTTTCTGTGGCTCCCCCGCGGGCACCGGCACCACCACCGCTACCACCCCTGCCGCCGTCGCGGGCACCGTCGCCGCGGGGGCCGCTGTCGCCACCGCTGCCGCCTCCGCCTCGCTCATCCCGCCGGGTCCGGTACCGGCCCCCGCCGCCGCCTCCGCCTCCTCCGCCGCCGCCACCGCCACCGCCACCGCCCCGGCCCCTCCCCCCGGCTCGCGAACCCGCCGCCCGGCTCGGTCCTCGCGCCCCGAGCCTCGCCCGCACGCCGCCAGCCGGCCTCCGGCCGAGGCCAATAGCAACCCGCAGCCGCGGCGCGCGCAGGCCCCGCCTCCCGGCCACGGGCCAATTGGAGAGGAGCAGCTCCCCCGGCGCGCACACCGGCCACGCCTCCCGGACTTCGCGCGGAGGCCAAGGCCCCCGGCTCACCGCCCCGTAAGTACACCTGGGCCCCGCCCCTCGGCTGTCACGTGACAGCGTCCGGCACAGCCCATTGGCCGGCGGCCCTTCGCCCCTCCCCCTCCCCCCCTCTCCACCGGCCGCGGGAAATCAAACGGGCTGGTCGCGCCCCAACCGCCACCTGGCTGCTGCGCGCAGGGCGGGGCGGGGGGCGCAGCTCCAGGGTTGCCCCTGACGACCCAGGAGGGGGCTAGGGCCGACCGTCTCGGCTCCGGCTGCGGTCGGCCCCGTTCCTCTCTGCCCTCGCCCTCCAGACGGCGGGTGCCCGCACGCCGCCTGTCCCCGGGGTACCCGCACGCCCCAGCCGCGTACCCGCCCGCGCCGCACAAGGATGACTGCCCAGCTCGTAGCTGTGCTCCCTTTTGCATCAGAGGTAGAATCCACGGAGCAAAATGCACGACTCCGTTGATCCGTGCGGCCGACACCGCGGTCAAACAGAGCTCCCCTCGACCCCTTCCAGGCACCCCAACATCCCCGCGGACCCCGACGGTTTCTGGGTGCCGGTCGCCCCGTCCGGCTCCCGGGCCGTTCCCTCCACCTTCCATCTTTTCCCCCAAGCGGCCAGGCTCTGCGGCCTCTGGGCCTTTGCAGGGGCACTGTCCTCCCCCTGGAACGCGCCTCTGTGCTTCTCCGGGCGGCCTCCTCTCTGGCACATCATCCTTTATTCTTCTCTTTCCGTGCTTGAACATCTGAGCGCCTCCTGCACCTGCCCGTTTATTCTCCCCCCGCACCGCCTTGGCCCCGTGACGCCGAACCGCACGGCTGTAAGAACTTGTCGGCGGCGCGCCTGACGCCCGCAGCGGCCACTCACTGTTTTTTGGAGAAATACATGGCCCCCATCCTGCAGACGGGAAGACTGAGGCCTGGGAGAGGCTCTCCCCAGGTGCCTCGGGAGCCCCGCGGGCTCGCCCAAAGCTGCATTCTCCCTCCGGGCTGCAGAGGTCGCTCCTTCCGAGGGTCGCCCCCTCTTCGGCCCCGCGACCTGGACGGCGCGCGCGTATTTTTAGCCGGGCCTCTGCGCGCCAGCAGGCCTTGTGCCCGCACGCGCCCCGGTCCCGGGGGCCGCTCTTCCTCGGCTGCCGCGGCCAATCCCGGTGCCCGCGCGCCCTCTGCCGGCCGCGCCCGGAGGCACCGGCTCCACCACCCCCCCCCAGTCCCCCGCGGTGTCGCCACCTGCTCCCCCGCCCGCCCCAGCCCTGCGGCCCTTCCCGAGGCCACTGTCCTCTGTCCCAGCGCCTTGGGCAGCGCGGACACAAAAGGCAGGGGATAGGTAAGAAAACGACTAAGTCGCAAGGCAAGGCCGGGATGGACGCAGAGAGGACCACCCCTCCCTTGGGCTAAGGACCCATGCACCTGTGTCCAGCCAGGAGCCCGAGGAGTGCAGAAGCGGGAGGGCAGGGCCGGGCGAGGCAAGCGGGAGCCACGGCGAGGGGACCGGGCGGCAGAGGGAGCACGCAGGAGGTGCAGAGGGCGCGGACTGGTTAACCGAACTGTGAGATGAGAGGAAGTCCCCAGGAAGGGTGAGCCCTGTCTATGATAGGGGTAAAAAGATGTCAAGAGGACCTCCCTGCCCGTCGTGGGGCAATGAGGGACAAGCGCCCTGCGACAGCGCAGAGGCAGGAAACAGTGACGTGCTGTCTATATCCACGGACAGGAATTATCAGATGCCCCAGCGACAAGCAGTCAATGTGCCTGTTCAGTTGGAGGGTTTGCAGGTGTGATTTCCCAGTGATTTAAATATGTTTCAGGGCTAGAACTAGCAAGGGCTCCTGGCCATTCTAGCCAAAAGACTATTTCCTCTGTCACTGCCTCCCCGTTAGCTCCTGTCCACCTAAGTTCACCGTCTTGCTGGACTTGCTCACCGTTTTACTTATTTATTTTTAAGATTTGATTTATTTATTCTTGAGAGACACAGAGAGAGAGGGGGACACAAGTAGAGGGAGAAGCAGGCTCCCTGCGGGGAGCCTGATGTGGGACTCGATGCCAGGACCCCAGGGTCACACCCTTGAGCCAAAGGCAGATGCTCAACCGCTGAGCCCCCCAGGCACCCCATGCTCCCTGTTTTAAAAATTAATACATTAAAGCAAAAGCCCTCCCTCCTTAAATGTTGTCCTTTGCAGCTCTATCAAAGAAACACCAGACTTCCTGAAAGCAGTCTTTAGGGTGGTGTCTACTTCCTCTTGTGTCTTTTGTACCCCACCACCCCAGATCTGGTGTCCGCCCCCCAGCTGTCTTCAGCAGTGGTCCACGAGCCCTTGCTGATGGGGGCAGTCATTGCCTGGCATCTGCTTCTCTTTCTACTCAGTCGGGACAAGTGTTCCTGCTGTGGCTCCCACCATGCCCTCAGGCCTCTCCTTTTGTGGCTCATCCTCTTCCACCAGCCTCAGTCCTTTCTGGACTGTCTTCTCCTGCCACCAGGTCATTCTATTCCTAGTTTGGGCGGCCACCTGCTCCTGAGGACTCTGAAGCTAGTGTGCCCAGCCCCTCCCACCTCCTAGCAGACTCAGAGCCCACTCACTCTAGCTGGTCACCCCCCTCTCCACGCAGGCTTCTGACCCTGGAGGAACCCGCCTGTAAACTCCTCATTCGCCTCCCTCCCACCACTGCTCCCTGAGCCAGTGCCCACACAGGATGGTTCTCTGGGGCCCATCACTCACTTGCAGGAGGCCCCCTGGTCACCCAGGTGTGGCACCACAAAGGTGACACTGTGTGGTATCACCCAAATGGAGACCCTTGAGATTTAAGATACTCCAAATGACCTCTACCTCGCCCCCCGACACACACACCTTCTCCTCATGGCCCAAACCAGAGTTTACATCTTCTCTCCTCCAGCACCTGCTCTGTCTTCTCAGCTGCTGCCAAGAGTCCGCGGACCTACAGCCTTCACCTCATCTCCTGATGGCCCTTGAGTGGCTGTTCCAGCTTTCCAAGCTCTGCAGGCACTGCCAAATCCTTGACCTTTCCTCTACCCTCTGCCTCCGTGTCCCATCTGCTGCCTCTGATATTACTTACCACCTCCTCGAAACCTCCTCCTTGTCTTGTGGGTGGTGGTGGTTGTGGGTTTTTTTTTTAACCAGATGGTAACAAGAGTTAATATTTATTTAGTGCTTAACTATGTGCCACACGCTGTGCTAAGCATTTTAGGCACCCTCAATCATGAATTCTTTACTGCAGCCCTGAGAGGTGGGTCCTGGAGTTGGCCCCATTCTTCAGACAAGGAGACTGAGGTGTGGTGGAGTCAACCAGGCCAAGACCACACAGCTGCGGAATGCACTCAGGGGGGCCCCACAAGCAGAGTAGCCCAACTCCAGGGCAAATCAGTCACCACCCTCCTTCCTTCCACTGTGCTGGGACCATTCTTTTTCAATCCTTCTAGTTCTTTCCATATGTCATGCTTTTCCTTCTAAGTCACATTTCTTGAGAGCCTGTCGGCATTACCCAAGCCCTGCTTCTTCCCTTGGCCTAGTATTGTGGAAACACACAGACACCTGCCAGACCACCTAGTGCAATGGACACCCTGTTTCCTTTTCCTCCTCCACCTTGGCCTATGTGGCAGGTGTACCTGGAGACCATTTCGTTCTCGGATTTCTTCCTGGACTCCTCAGCCTTCCTAAAGGCCAGAGTCCCTAGCTGTTCTTGTCTTCTGACTCTGTGACCTCTCCTTTGGAGAGCCCACCCACTCTCATGGCTTCATATACGACCCTGTGATGGGTCGAATTTTGTGTCCCCTTAGGAGCACATGTTGAAGTCCTAACCTCCACATCTGTGAATGGGACCATATTCGGAAATAGGGTCTTTGCAGATGTAATCAAGTTCAGATGACATCACTAGGGTGGCCCCTAATCTGGCACAACTGGAAACAGCCACCATAGAGGCAGACACGAAGGTAGAGGGCCCGGCGATGACAGGCAGAGCCCCAAGCATCAGGAGCTGCAAGTCGAGGAGCACCTGCGGCCATCAGCTGGAAGAGGCCAGCTCTCTCCAAGGCTTAGCAGAAAGGATTGTCCTGCCAACATCTGGATTTCAGACTTCCCTCCTACACAACTGTAAGCATCAATTTCTGTCTTTTTTTTTTTTTTTTTTTTTTTTTTAGATTTTATTTATCTGTGAGAGACACACAGAGAAAGGCAGAGACACAGGCAGAGGGAGAAGCAGGCTCCCTGCAGGGAGCCCAATGTGGGACTTGATCCCAGGACCCCGGGGTCACGACCTGAGCTGAAGGCAGACAGACACCCAATCACTGAGCCACCCAGGTGCCCCGATTTCTGTCTTCTTAAGCATATAGTTTGTGGCACTTTGTTCCGGCAGTCCTAGGGGGCCAATGGCCAGCCCAATCTCAGAGGACTCCCCCCAGTCTGTGCCCAGCCCAGATCACTTGAGCTCCAGACCCGTGATAGCCAGCTGCCAGCTGGGAACCCCCCGGGCCCCCTATCTTGGCAAATGGCTCCCCTATATCCGGACACAGACGTATGAGCCTTACTGTCCCCATGGGGTTCACACCATGGGAGGCTCTCACCTGCATTCACTTCTGAAGCCTCTGCCTTCTTGCTTTCCTCACCCGCCCTTGGGACTGCCCCCTGGAGTCCACTTTGCACAAAGCACTTCGCCAGCAAAATAGCCTTGGGGACATTCTGTCCTCCCATCCTGCTTGATTTCCAGGACAGTATTTATCCATACCTGATATTTTCTTTTTCTTTTTTTTTTAAAGATTTTATTTATTTACTCATGATAGACACACACAGAGAGGCAGAGACAGAAGCAGGCTCCATGCAGGGAGCCCAACGTGGGACTCGATCCCAGGACTCCAGGATCATGCCTGGACCAAAGGCAGGCACCAAACTGCTGAGCCACCCAGGGATCCCCATACCTGATATTTTCTTGTTTGTAGTTTCTTGTGCTGTGTAAGTTTGAGATCTTATCTGTCTTGTTTACCACTCTCTTCTCAGTTCTTAAAACTGTAGCCGGGGATCCCTGGGTGGCACAGCGGTTTGGCGCCTGCCTTTGGCCCAGGGCGCAATCCTGGAGACCCGGGATCGAATCCCACATCAGGCTCCCGGTGCATGGAGCCTGCTTCTCCCTCTGCCTGTGTCTCTGCCTCTCTCTCTCTCTCTGTGACTATCAAAAATAAATAAATAAAGCAGTGCTCTTTAAAAAAAAAAAAAAACTGTAGCCAACATCTAGGAGCTGAACAGTGAATATTTGTAAAGGAAGTAATGAAGGCAGACAGAGACATCTTTCTGAAATGCATATTTTTTTTCCTGGCAATGCCTAGGCACCTTCAAAGATGTATTTATTTATTTGAGAAAGAGAGAGAGAATCTCAAATAGAGATTCTCTCACCTGGGTCTCAATCTCATGACCCTGAGATGAGGACCTGAGCTGAAACCAAGAGATTTGGAGTTTCAGTCAGAGGCTCAATCGACTGAGCCACCCAGGTGCCCCTCTGAGGCACCTTCAGTATACACCTTCTCCATGGCCAGCAGTTTATCCACTGGACACATGACCCAGAGAGATTCTTTTACAGGTCTGCAAGGGGGTGTGCATGGGAATGAAGAAGTGAGAAGTTAGGCAAGCTGGGCACCCATTGCTGGGGGTGTGCCAGGTAAATTGTGGTAGGCATTCACCTAGAGTATCATGCAGCAGTTAGCAGTGACTGGCTCAGGGCTCCTGGGGGGCTGTCAGTTGAGCATCTGCCCTCAGCTCAGGTCATGATCTCAGTACTAGGATTGAGCCCCACATTGGGCTCCCTGCTCAGCAGGGAGCCTGCTTCTCTCTCTGCCCTTCCCCTCTGCTTGCACTCTCTCTCTGTTTCAAATTTCAAAAGAAGAAGAAGAAGGAGAAAAAGGAGAAGGAGAAGAAGAAGAAGAAGAAGAAGAAGGAGAAAGGGAAACAGGTTCAACACTCTGTGGCAGCATAGATGGAACCTAACAACACAGCAATTAAGTAAAAAGAATAAGAAACCAAATGAAATATCAATCTCACTTAAAAAGACACAGTCCTTCTTTAAAAAAAAAAAAGAAAAGAAAGAAAGAAAGAAGAAAAAAGAAAAAAAGGGACACCTGGGAGGCTCAGCGGTTGAGCACCTGCCTTCAACCCAGGGCGTGATCCTGGGGACCCGGGATCGAGTCCTGCATCAGGCTCCTCTGTGTGTGTCTCTCATGAATAAATAAATAAAATCTTAAAAAAAAAGAGACACAGTCCCACAAACAACAAATTATGTCTTGTTAGAATATATAAAGACAAAAAGATTTACAGTAGCAGGATTGCCTACAGAAGGGAAGGGATAGACATGGGGAGAGAGGTCAACAAATAAACTAAGCAAATTTATGATCGAGTGAATGAAACGTTCTATTCTTTTTTTTTTTAAAGATTTTATTTATTTACTTGAGAGAGAGAGAGCGCGTGCACAAGTAGTAGGGAGGGGTACAGGGAGAAGCAGCCTCCCCGCTGAGCAGGGAGCCCCGTGCAGAACTTGATCCCAGGACCCTGGGATCATGAACTGAGCTGAAGGCAGATGCTTAAATGAGCCCCCCAGGGGCCTCTGGAACTTACATCCTGCTTGAAACTCTTCAGTGACTTCCCATTAATGGTTCGTTTGGTAAAATTCAAAGACCCAAGATTGAATGAGTTCTCAAGACCTAAGATCC
Source organism: Vulpes lagopus (assembly GCF_018345385.1). Taxonomy (NCBI): domain Eukaryota; kingdom Metazoa; phylum Chordata; class Mammalia; order Carnivora; family Canidae; genus Vulpes; species Vulpes lagopus. The sequence goes on from NC_054833.1 coordinate 58,639,290, forward strand.
AGATCGAGCCCTTGCATCTGAACCCCTCCCCACCCATCCGAGCCCCAAGCACTCATCCTGACTCGGGTCTGAATGGCTCAACATAGCAGCCACCAGCTACCTATGGCAACTGAAGTTCAGTTAAGATGAAATAAAATACAAAGTCCACACGTAGCTAGTGGATGAGGTTTTAACACAGACATGGGGCATTTCTGTCCCCACAGAGAGTTCTAGGAGACAGCGTGGCTACACGTCCACCTCTTGAGCTCCCAACTTCCATAATACGATATCCGCCCTCCAGGCCCAGGGATTCCTACTTTGAATTAATTTCATGGACATTTATTGGGTCCGTTCCTCTGGCCAGAGAGGAAGGAGCACAAGGGCACCAGGAGCTATAATGATGATTGCAGTGCTTGTTGGCAATTCTGCAAGTCTTCTCTTTTTTTTTTTTTTTAAGATTTTATTTATTTATTTGTGACAGAGAGAGAGAGAGAGAGAGAGAGAGAGAGAGAGAGAGAGAGAAGCAGAGACACGGGCAGAGGGAGAAGCAGGCTCCATGCTGGGAGCCCGACGTGGGACTCGATCCCCGATCTCCAGGATCACACCCTGGGCTGAAGGTGGTGCTAACCGTTGGGCCACCGGGGCTGCCCTGCAAGTCTTCTTCTAAAAAGATTTCAGGTAGGGGTGCCTGGGTGGTGAAGTTTGTTGAGCATATGACTCTTGGTTCGGGCTCAGGTCATTATCTCTGAGTCCTAAGATCGAGCTTCACGTAGGGCTCTACATTCAGCATGGAGTCTTCTCTCTCCTTCTGCCTCTTCTGCTGATACTCTCTCTCAAATCTTTTTTTTTTAAGGTTTTGTTTATTTTTTCATGAGAGACAGAGAGAGAGAGGCAGAGACATAGGCAGAGGAAGAAGCAACCTCCCTGCAAGGAGCCCGATGTGGGACATGATCCCAGGACCCTGGGATCACACCCTGAGCTGAAGGCAGACGCCCAACTGACTGAGCCCCCTGGGCACCCCAGATTCTGGTATTCTAAGCAGGACTGTGCATCCTGCAGAATGGAGGAGGCCGCAGGGGAGGGAGGAGGGCTCACAGGTCTGGGGCCTGTTTCCTGGGCCGTCAGGACAAGGTGGCCAGAACATGCCTACAGTGCATCCTTTAACCTGTGGCTTCAAATTCCCTCTCACTGCTTCACGACACTCTTCCTTCTAGATTCCCTCTGAGCACCCGGCAGTTCCTCCTGCTTTGGTGCCCTCCCCTACCCCCATTCATTCCTTCTGAAAACATGCAGAGCCAGCTCTATGATGGACGCTATGAAAGACCCTGCTGTCACAGTCTGGTGGGGGACACAGCCACATGGTCTGTGCGACAAGTGCTAGGTAGGGGTGAGCCCAGAGCGGGGAAGCAGAGAAGATGCCCCATAAGGAGGTAGAGCCAGATCCCTGCTCAGGCCAGGTGACAAGAAGACTGATAGGAATGGGATGGGAATTGGGATCAGGGACAGGTGAACAGGCTTGGGACCCCCGAGGCGGCCAGCATTCCCGTCTGCCCTTGGGATCTTTCTTCTCTGAGCATGGATGTCATCTGCTCCTCACCTCACCTCTTCCATCTCGAGATATTATTTTCAAGGGTCTGGAGCAGCCCAGAAGGGTGGATACCCAGCTACCGTTTCTTTATCTCCTGTGCACAGAACTCCCAGACCCTCCCTCATCCTGTTGAGGGCCAGTCCTGCTTCAGAGTTCTCAGCTCCCATGTCTCCCTTTGCCCAAAGACCTGCCAGGCGTCTGGGCTGGGTTTGGCCTGACCTAGGTGCTCACTCAGTCCCTCTCCCAGGGCCTGTCACTCTGGTCTGGGATTGCTGGGCTCCCTCCCCATCCAGCCCTGGCCGCAGGGCCCAGCAGAGAGCAATGAAGGAGCAAATGAATGATGTCTGGGAACACCAGCTCCCTGAGCTTCCTTTCTCTGTGAGCAGGGTCCGTACTCTGTCCCCAGCCCTGCTTCCCACACCCATGGCCCAGTTCTAGGAAACTTGAGGACTTCTTTTTCTAACACCCAAGTTCAGCAAGGGCTGTGGGAACGCCAGAGGAGGAGAGCCTTGGGGTAGGGCTTTCCCTCCAGGCCCAGACCCACACCTAGCTCATTCTTCCATACGTCTTCCCTTTTAATTTTTTTTTTTTTTTTGTCCTCCCTCTTTTTCTTAGATTCCAGAGACACAAGGTCAAAATCACAAAGATTGCCCAGGCATTTTCTCAGGAGCTGCTCCTACTTTCGAACCCACTACCATTCATAAACCCGTCACTTCCAAGGGCTGGACAGGTACTGGCCTGAGCACTCAGACTGATATTGTATATTTGTTTGATTATCTGGTAACCTCCACCTCCCAACTGCGGAGAAGGGACTGCACCGTTAAGCTCACCACCCCCGAGTCTCGAGTCTCTGAGTAACTGGTACTTAAGAGACTCAGTAGGTATTCACTGAATGAATGGAGGAGTAAGGGAATTTAAAGTTTCTGCCATGACTCCAGCAGCTCTGGGTGCTGTGAGAGAAGGTCCCAGACCCCCTGGCCCAAAGGTTACCCTTTTGCCCATTCTCAGGTTCCTTTGGAGTGTTGACTCTTATGCAAATCCTTGAGGGTGGAAGAAGAATAAAATAGTCCCTGCCTGCCCTGACTGGAATAAATTCTTACTGTGAAATATTTGTACCGGTCAGGGAACCCCCACCTCGACTCTAACCCTTGCCTGTTTTCTTTCTTTCTTTCTCTTTCTTTCTTTCTTCTTTCTTTCTTTCTTTCTTTCTTTCTTTCTTTCTTTCTTTCTTTCTTTCTTTCTTTCTTCTTTCTCTTTCTTCTTCTTTCTTTCTTTCTTTCTTTCTTTCTTTCTTTTTTTTTCTTGAAAGAAAGTTAAGATGAAATAAAATATAAAATACAAAGTCCACACGTAGCTAGTGGATGAGGTTTTAACACAGACATGGGCCATTTCTGTCCCCACAGAGAGTTCTAGGAGACAGCGTGGCTATACATCCATCTTTCTTTCTTTTTCTTCCTTCCTTCCTTCCTTTCTTCCTTCCCCTTTTCTTTCTTTTGATTCTATTTATTGAGATGCCTGTGTGGCTCAGTGGTTGAGCATCTGCCTTCAGCTCAGGTGGTAATCCTGGGAACCTGCTTCTCCCTCTGTCTCTCTCTCTCTCTCTCTCTGTGTCTCTCATGAATAAATAAAATCTTTTTAAAAAAAAAAGAATTTATTTATTTGAAGAGAAAGAGAACATGAGCACAGGGTTGGGGGGAAGGGCAGAGGGAGAATGACAAGCAGACCCCCTGCCGAGCAGGGAGCCCGACGTGGGGCTCCATCCCAGGACCCCCAAGATCAATACCTGAGCTTAAGGCAGACGCTTAACTGAGCCCCCCAGGCATCCAGCCTGTTTTCTTTCTATCTGGGGATTCCTTCTATCCATCAACTCAATTTACCTTCACATGCGACACAGAATCTGTTCCCAATTGATCTCAGATGCATCTTTTAAAAGGCCTGGCAAAAAGTTTGTAGGAAAATGTGGTAAAACATTAATAGCCATGGCCTGTGGGTATTGGGTTGATGGTCCATTTGTTTCTTATTTTCCAAATTTTTTTTTTTTTTTTACAAAAGACTGCTATTTTCAATAATGAAGAAAATTTGACGGAATATTTTCCATCAGGTAAAGCTATTCCTCTTGACACACCTGGAGCCCCTTCCAGACACACTGGTCTGTCCTCAATCCCAGTCCTACCCATCTTCCCAGGCCAAGTCTCGGATTGAAACTAAAGTGCACACCCCATTAAACTCTGAGCTGGCTTCCCAGAATCTCAGAATCCCAGAATCTTTTTTTTTTAAGATTTTATTTTATTTACTTGAGAGAGGAAGAGAGAGAGAGAGAGCACATGGGCAGAGGGGAGGGGCAGAGGGAGAGGGAGAAGCAGACTCCCCACTGAGCAGGGAGCCCGACCCGGGGTTCGATCCCAGGACTCTGAGGTCATGACCTGAGCCACCCAGGCACCTCAGGAATGGCTGGATTGATAATTGTTCCCCAGCCCCCCACACTGAAGGCACCTTTGACTCAACACTCTGAGCACATATTCATTGGGTTGACCACTGAGTTCCATCTATTAGGTCCAGTATGTCCCTGATGTTCACTGTTTCCTCTCTGCCTCACTACCAGTGTCTTGATCCAGGTCTTCATTCTTGCTCCCTTGAACTACCGTGACAGGCTCTATGGGTCTGCTGCCTCCAGTCCAGCTCATTTCCCCTCCAAGTATAATATCTTGATTTCTTTTTATCTTTTTAATATCTTGATTTTTGAGAGCAGTTTGAGATTCACAGCAGAACTGGGCAGAAGGTATTGGCAGCTATTTCCCATGTACCTCCTGCCCCCACACATGCAGAGCTTCCATGTTCCTCAACATCCCCCAGCAGAGTGGGATGCATGTTACTATCCATATACTTACCTTGACGCATTGCCATCGCATGGAATTCATAGTTGACACCGCAGCTCGCTCTTGGTGAGGTCCAGTCTTTGGGTTTGGACAAACATATAAGGACCATACGGGATGACTTCATGCTCTGGAGGTTCTCTGTGTGCAGCCTGTTCACCTGGATTGTCGGCCACAGTGGCTGCTTGAGCTCCCTAGAGCACAGTGACAGCAGTGGTTGGCATTGCCTTGTCATCCCCTACAGATGGAAGACCCTGCTCCTTTGCACACATTCGAGACTCTGGTCTGGTCCAGGCCTCCCTTCCTCCCAGCCCCCACCTGTTGTTTGCAATCTCTGGCCTCCATCCCAAACCATTGACAGGATTCTTTTTCTTTTTTTTAAGATTCTTTTTATTTATTTATTTATTTATTTATTTATTTATTTGAGAGAGAGTGAGAGCAAGGGAGGTCACAGAGGGAGAGAGAGAAGCAGACTCCCCACTAAGCTGTGAGCCCAACGTGGGACTCGATCCCAGGACCCCAGGATCATGACCTGAGCCAAAGGTAGATGCTTAACCAACTGAGCCACATCGCTGCCCCTCTTGTTTTTTTTTTTTTTAAGGTTTCATTTATTTATTCATCAGAGAGAGAGAGAGGCAGAGACACAGGCAGAGAAAGAAGCAGGCTCCATGCAGGGAGCCTAATGTGGGACTCCATCCCAGGGGTCACACCCTGAGCTGAAGGCAGATGCTCAACCCAGGTGACCCAACATGATTCTCTTTCTGTCTTCACTCTGCACATGTTCCTCCATGCCTTTGCCCTCCTCATGGCTCCCATTTTCTGGAATACCTTTGATTCTTGTTTCTACCTTTCCCCCCATATTCCACCCATTTTTTAAAGGTCCAGTTACTAAAATGCTGCTTTCATTGAGGACTCCTGGACCAAACCCTCGTTGCTTGCTATCTGAACCACATGACAGCTTCCTAGGGTCGGACCGAGGGGTCCAGCCCTTCTTCAACCCACCTCTCAAACCACCTTGAACTATCTGGATCTAACACGACTCTGTATACATCAGAACCACCTTCCCTGCCCCTCCATGCTGTGCTGCTCCATGTTTAACAACCAGCTCTGGATAGACGGGCACCTGTTTCAGCCAACAGCATCTGTCAGTTTCCATGGTATAAATATTCCCGTCACAACCAGTTCCAAGCTACCAGTAAGACAGTATTGAACGTGCAGTTAGGAAGAGATATGCAAAAAAAAAAAAAGGAAGAGATATGCACAACTGGTTCTTTTTTTTTTTTTTAACTTTATTGATTTATTCATGCGAGACACACACAGAGAGGCAGAGACATAGAGTATGTTTTGAGCAGAATTGCACCCTTTGTACCTCCCCCACCTCCTCCTTTTTGTTTTAAAGATTTTATTTGGGCAGCCCGGGTGGCTCAGTGGTTTGGCGCTGCCTTCAGCTCAGGGTATGATCCTGGAGACCCGGGATCGAGTCCCACATCGGGCTCCCTGCATGGAGCCTGCTTCTCCCTCTGCCTCTCTGCCTCTGTGTGTGTGTGTGTGTGTGTGTGTGTGTGTCTCATGAGTAAATAAATAAAATCTTTTTTAAAAAAAGATATACAAGCTACCTCCACCACACCATTGGCTCCCATTCAAAACTTCGCTGGTGTTCCTTAAAGTTCTCTTCATACTACCGTTGCAATTCTTCTGCATATCTAAAATTATTTCCTTTTTTAAAGATTTATTTATTTATGATAGACACAGAGAGATTGGCAGAGACACACACAGGAGGAGGAAGAAGCAGGCCCCACGCCGGGAGCCCAACACGGGACTCCATCCCGGGACTCCAGGATTGCGCCTTGGGCCAAAGGCAGGTGCCAAACCACTGAGCCACCCAGGGATCCCTCTAAAATTATTTCAAAATAGAAGGTTTAGAAAGTCTACCGGAGTAGATATAAGCTCACCTGGCAAACTTTTTTCAGCAGAACATGGGTGCCCTCCAAACGAGTACCCTCTGAGAAAGAAAGGAGAAAATACTTAATGAGATGGGTTGACAGGGCAGCATCCAAAGTCACTGAAAATCTACAGAAGGGTCGCTGGAGAGTTCTTCCAAATGTCTGAATTTTAATCTTGGTGAACGGGTGTAACCACAAAAGGTGGGAAAGAAATGTGGATAGTCATCAACATGGGATCTGACTGATTGTATTCGAAGCAGTTCTCAAGAAAGAAATTTCCACGTGAACTAAAGGAGGATGCTCAGTAAAATGTAAATGAATAAATAAAAGCCAGAGAGGTTCTCCAATAATTTTCAGGGGAGTCCTGATCCAGGATTACGACTCTTCCACAATTCTTTTTTCTTTCTTTCTTTCTTTTTTTTTTAAGATTTATTTATTTGAGAGAGAGAGAGAGAGAGAGAGAGAGAGTTGGCAGAACAGAGGGAGAGGAAGAGGATATCAAGCAGACTTCCTACGGAGCTCAGACCCCAATGCAAGGCTGGATCTCATGACCCTGAGATCATGAGCCTGAGCCAAAATCAAGAGTCGGATGCTTTACCTGCTGAGCCACCCAGGTGCCTCTATAGGATTCTTTTTGAAGGAGAGATAGACTGGCCTCTTTCACACTGAAGACGAATGCACTGTGCTCTTCGTGCTGGATGGTACTAGACATGAAGTACATGCAGTTAATTCCCTTGCCTGATTTCAAGATTCCTTGACTAGATTTTCTTTTTTCCACTTATATTTTCTTTTTTTTTTTAATTTTTTATTTATTTATGATAGTCACAGAGAGAGAGAGAGAGGCAGAGACACAGGCGGAGGGAGAAGCAGGCTCCATGCACCGGGAGCCTGATGTGGGATTCGATCCCGGGTCTCCAGGATCGCGCCCTGGGCCAAAGGCAGGCGCCAAACCGCTGCGCCACCCAGGGATCCCCACTTATATTTTCTTAAAGAAAAGGAAGGAGAGATGGACCGGCCAAAATAGACATTCTGTTGCCCTTTGCCATTTCAGTTCATTTATAGATGAATTGGTATCACCATTTTTTTGGGGGGGGGGGGTCGATCTATTGTGAGTCTGGTTAGCTTGAGCCAGGTGTACTTTTATGCAACAATACATTGATATTTACAGCACAATTATTAATATTTACAGCACAATATTTGCCAGGCACAATTCTAGGGGCTGGGAACACAGTAATGAACAAAACAGACAGGTTCCCAACCTCACAGAGATTATATTGTAATGGAGCAGGCCAGACATTAGCAAAGCCATTACCCAAATAAATGGGTATCAACAGTATGTGATAGATGCTATGATGTTTGCTATGAGAACATATAACGTGAGAAGCTGACTCAACCTGCAGGTCAGGAAAAGTTTCCTTCAAGAAGTAACTTGAGGGATCCCTGGGTGGCGCAGCCGTTTGGCGCCTGCCTTTGGCCCAGGGCGCGATCCTGGAGACCCGGGATCGTATCCCATGTCGGGCTCCCGGTGCATGAAGCCTGCTTCTCCCTCTGCCTGTGTCTCTGCCTCTCTCTCTCTCTGTGTGTGACCATCATAAATAAATTTTAAAAAATTATTAAAAAAAAAAAAGAAGTAACTTGAGTAGGGATGCCTGGGCGACTTAGTGGTTGAGCGTCTGCCTTCAGTTCAGGGAGTGACCCTGGGGTCCTGGGATCGAGTCCTATATCGGGTTGCCCGCAGGGAGCCTGCTTCTCCCTCTGCCTGTGTCTCTGCCTCTCTATGTCTCTCATGAATAAATAAATTTAAAAAAAAAAAAAACTTCACTGGCAACCAAAAAAGTTAGGGCTTCCAGAGCTGAGGACTCTGCCCTGGATTGTCCCCACTGGATTGTCACCACAATACACACCATGCTCCACTGGTTCTCACAGATACCAACTACCTCAACGCTCTGTAATACTATACAGTATTTTGCTTTCTTTCTCTGAGTGTGTATAACTCAGCCTTCTAGCAAGATTATTTGTGCCTTTTTTAGTTTGATTGGAAGTTTTTAGGGGTTATCTTCACTCAGTGTCCTTGTCATATCATGGAGCTGTGCCTTACGTCAGCTGGGACACTTCGCCAATGTCTCAGGGTAATGAACCAAGACTGTCGCATATGCACGAGAGGTACCGCCATACAAAGATGACAGTATTTTTTAAGGACCAGCTTTATTGAGATATAATTCACATAATGTACAATTCAATTATTGAAAGTGTACAATTCAGTGCTTTTGATATCTGAAGAATTCGACTGTTGCTCCATTAGAACATTTTCATCACCCCAAAAGTCATCATCTGCCCCTTTACTGGTACTCATCAGCAGCCACTCTCCATCTCTCCATCTCTCTCTAACCTCTCAATACTAGGCAACTACTAATCTGTTTCCATGGATTCCCCTATTCTGTAAATTGGCCATTAAATGTAAATGGAATTATATACTATGTGGTCTTTTGTGACTTTCATGTAGCAGAATATTTCAAGGTTTATCCTTTTTGTTGCTGAATATTTCGTTGTATGGATAGACCAAATTTTATTTATCCTTTCATCAGTTGCGGACATTTGTGTAGTTTCCACTTTGGGGCTATTATGAATAATGCTGTTTTGAGCATTCCTCTATGAGGTTGGTTGTTTTGTTTTGAAAATTGAGGTGAAATTCACATAACATAAAACTAACCACTTTTACATGAACAATCCAGTGCCATTTAATGCATTCACAATGTTGGGCAACCACCATATTTAATTCCTAAACATTTCATCACTCTAAAATAAAACCCTGTGCTCATTAACCGCAGTACCCATTCCCCTCACCTACCCTAGTACCTGGCAACCACCCATCTACTTTCTGCTTCTGTGGATTTACCTAATCTGGATTTTATTTTATTTTATTTTATTTAGATTTTATTTGACAGAGAGAGCGCACACAAGCAGGGGGAGTAGCAGTAGATAGGGAGAAGCAGGCTCGTCGCTGAGCAGGAAACCGGGTTAAGGGGCTGGATCCCAGGACCCTGAGATCATGACCAGAGCTGAAGGCAGATGTCTAACCAGCTGAGGTACACAGGAGTCCCCCTAATCTGGATATTTCATATGATTCGAATCATAGGATGTGTGACCTTTATGTCTGGCTTCTTTCCCTTAGCACGAGATTTTTAAAGTTCATCCAGTCACAGCATGTACCAGTACTTCACTCCTTTTTTGTGATCTGATGATATTCCATTACATATATATGCACCGCACTTTATCTGTTCATCTGTTGATGGATATTTGGGTTGTTTCCACCTTTTGGCTACTTTAAGTAGCGCTGCTGTAAATACTCCCCTGCAAGGATTTGAGTACCTGTTTTTCACGATTGGGGGGGGGGGGGAGGAGTGGCATATACACCTAGGGGTGCAACTGTTGGGTTATAGGGACAATGCATCTGCAAGAAGAGCAGGTTTGGGACTTTATGAACAATGCGCCCAGACAGTTGGGGGTTTCCCGTTTTTTAAAGGAAAAAGTAGAAACTCCAGACAGAGGGGTGGAGGGACCTGGGAATGACAGAACATGCCACACCAACTTTTATTACTCCAGGCTCGTGCCTGCAGTTCACGCCCAGCGCGTCCCGGGATTCTTCAGATCCGGGCTGTCTGGTCTCCACTGCGGTGCTCCGCCCCGGGCTTACGGACACCAGCCGGGCAGCAAACCTGGGAGCCGGAGGGAGGCCACCACCAAGTGTCCGGGAAGCCGCCGCCTCCCCCCCGACGAGGAGGGCCGGGGAGGACATTCGGGGCGGCCGGCTGCCTCCCGCTTCGTGGCGGCCCCCGGCCGAGACTCCGAGAGCGCGCCCCTCGTCTCCAGAGTGCCTTAAAAAAGACGCTCACGGATGCCTGTTTTGGGGGCCGGGCGCGGGCCGGAGGGGGAAGGAGGAGGAGGGAGCGCGAGCGTCCCCGGAGCCGCGGGAGGGGAGCGGGCCAGACCCAGGGCTCCCACAAGATGGTGGCCGCCACGCGGCCGCTCTAGCTCGCCGCCGAACTCTATGGCCGGCCGGGCCGCCCGCGCAGCGCGCTGAAGCTAAGAGGGGCGGTCACCCGACCATACTGGCGCGCTAGAAGTGCGAGCGGAAAGAGCCCCGTCGCGCATGTGTGGGGCCGCAGCGGGGGGATGGGCTGGGGGACCAGGGGCCCACCCCGCAGTGAAAGTTTTCTGAAACGTGTGAGTCGTTCAAGTCCAGTTAAAGCCGAGGTGGGGCGTTCCTCAGACGCATGCGTCCTAGCCGAGACCAGCCATACAGTGGCGTGGTCTTTTCAACGCCCGGCGTACAGGAGACGTCTGAGGTGGAAGGGGCGGGCAGGATCTCCAGCACGCAGGCGCTTTGAGGCCAAGGCGTTTCCTCCAGAGGGTGTGGAGCGCAGGGCTCTTCATTGCGCAGGCGCGAGTGCTGTCCGGTAGGGCTAGTGGTCTATCACGGGAAGGGAAAAAGAGGTTGAAGGGCTTAAAAAACCGGGTGCGCCTGCGCACTGCCTACCGGTGGGAAGAGCTCCGGGTTTGTGGGGGGCGGAGTCATGCGTACGCGTCATTGGATGGGTAGGTGGGAGGGAGGGTGGAGCTCGGGGAGGATCTATGCGCTTGCGCAGTGCGGGGGTGGAGGGCGGAGGGGATAGATAGCACGCTTGCGCGGCTGTCAGAGGGCTGCTTGGTTGGTCAGTGGGGAGTCGGCGCCTGCGTACTAAGACCCGTGTGCAGCAGCGGCGGCGGCGGTAGAGGCGGCGGCGGCGGCGGCAGCGGGCTCGGAGGCAGCGGTTGGGCTCGCGGCGAGCGGACGGGGTCGAATCAGTGCGTCGCGCGAGGTGAGAGCGGGCAGGGCGCGCGTGCGCGGAACCCCGGCGTGGGCCTGGGAGTGGAGATGGAACTGCGCGAGGGTCGGGGAGGGGGCAGAGGGGAGCGGCGGCCGCCGCCGCCGCGCCGGGTTCGGTCCCCGAGCCGCGCGAGGTGCGGAGAGGCGCGGGTGCGCGCCCCGGTTGGCGCGCGGGGTGACGGTTGGGGCCGGCCGGGTGACGTTGGAGCGACGCAGGGCGGGGGACGGCGCGCCGCAAGGCCGCCACGCGGGAGAGGCCGCCGGGCGGCCACGCCGGGGCGAGGGCCGGGGGCCAGATTGGCCCGCCGGGGCAAAGGAACCTGGGTCGTTGAAAACCGGGTGCCGCGCGGCCACGTGAGGTGGGGGAGGGGGCTATTCGGTGAGAGGGCATGTTGGGGGGGGTGGCGGCCGGCCGCGGGGGGGGAGGGGAGGCGGCGTGGCTCGGGCCAGGCGCGGCCTTTGAGGAGGGGGGTGGCGGCGGCACCGGAAGTGTCCCCTACCGGAGGCTGCCCTCGGGGTCGGAGGCCGCATGGCTGAACGTGGACGGGGGCCGCATGGCAGCGCGGGGACCCCTCCCCCCCAGATCCCGGCCACCGGAAGCCCCGAGAGGCCACATGGTGGGCGGGAGCCGGCAACCCCCGTCGCGGGGAGAGGTGGTCCTCGCGGGCGCCCAGAGGGGCTTGGAATTTCGGGGAGGGGAAGAAGCCTGGTCACCGCGGAGAACCCGCTTCTGGCATATGTGAGGGCTCCCCCCCGCCCGATGGGCCCCCGGAGCTCTCTTCCCAACTCTGATGTGAAGTGAGGCGGCCCGTCAGGTATAAGTTGCTCTCTCCCGTGCTCGGTGCCGGAGAAATGGGGGGACCGAGGGCAATTGGACGGCAGCCCAACTCTGCGGGTCGTGCCGACAGCGCCTCCAGGTCCCGGGCACCGCAGCTCCCCGCCGCGATCTGCGCCCTCCCCGCCGTGCGGGGTCGGGAGCCCTCGCTCCGCCAGCCCAGCAGATCTCGGGCTCTCCGCGAGCACCGGCCTTTTGCTTTCATTTTATTGTCATTCACCACTCCCCGCTCCTCCACTTCACACTGAGGGTACAGGCCCGGCCTGAAAAGCCGACAGGACCGGTGCATCCTGGGAAAAGTGGGAGGGCCCTCGAGGAGAGGCTGGGCTCCTGGGTTCCCTTTGGGAAACGAGATGGAGGTGCTTGGCCGGGGGAGAAGTTAGAAAACAACTTGACTTTCTCTCCCTTAGCCGCGTCTGCAAATACGTGCTGGAGAGGCGGGAATCCCCCAAAGAGGCCTTGTGGTTTCCTGTCCCAGTGACTGGCCCGTGTGTGGATGGGGTGGGGGGTGTAACAGAGACGGGTGGGGCCCCGTCCTTTGGTCTCCACCCTCCTCTCCCCCCTCCACGGTAGCTCCGCCTTTTTGCTGGCTCATGGCTGCTCACCTAATTATAGCCCTGCTTGTGTGTGGGGAAGAGGGGTGGTTGGTTTCAGTGGCAAGGAGCACCTGAGTCTCCCAGGAATCAGGCCTCTGCCCATCTTTGAGGTTGCAGGTCCTACTCTCCGGAGCCTTCCTTCCTCAAGCACCCCCCTTTAGCTTTCATGGGTGCTGGGGGTTCAGCTTCTGTCCCCCACCAGCTCCCGCCACACACCAGTTCCTGAGTGTTTGTGGTCCTGATCAGTACCTAACCTGGGCGCTTGGTTTTAGGTCGGTGATGGAAGAAAGGGCTGGGGGGGAAGGGAGTGTTTTCAGAGAGGAGTGGGGTATATTGAGACCTCTGTTGACCTCCATCCATCCTGACTCACTGGTGTTCTGTTTTTGACTACAGTTGGAATCGAAGCCTCTTAAAATGGCAGATGATTTGGACTTCGAGACAGGAGATGCAGGGGCCTCAGCCACCTTCCCAATGCAGTGCTCAGCATTACGTAAGAACGGCTTCGTGGTGCTCAAAGGCCGGCCATGTAAGATCGTGGAGATGTCTACCTCCAAGACTGGCAAGCACGGCCATGCCAAGGTTAGAACTTGACCTCTCCCATCTTGCCTTCCCTGTACCGCCTGGGCCCCTGGGTCTCCTGGCAGCGAGGTGTCCCCAGCCCCCTCCCTTCCTTTAGGCTTGGTCACCCCACCCCACCCGGTGTGAGCCCCTAACTTCTTTGGTGCTCTGTTCAGCTGCTCCGTCCTTTCTCCTGGCTCTCACTTTCTCTCTCTTCTCCCTTGAGTCTTAGCTGCTGGGGTTTCTCCAGGCCGCATCCTGAAGGCAGCCTTCCTTGGAGGGCGCTAGCAGACCTCTGAGCTTCCGAATCACCTTGCTGCCCCACAGTCCGTGCCAGCTTTCCCCTTGGATCTGTGCGGCGTCAGGCTGCGTCTCTACCTGCCCCTCCCCTTGGCTCCCTGAGCCGCTCCCTCGCTTTCTTGGACTCTTAACATTCTTGCTAGTGCTTTCCAGGTCAGTTAAGGTTTTTCTCCCCTCAAACTTGACCTGGTTCATCCTTGTTGAATATCTTACGGTTCTGTTCCCTAGTTGGTTTGTCTTGTTGGGTCATCTAGGTATTTGTCTGTGTTCTTTCCTATTGCATAGTCCTCCCTGAAGTCCTCCTCTTCTCAGCTCTTTTCCTCTCATTCCTTTTTGTTTGCCCAAGTTCTGCACCCTTCCTGTGGGTGTCCAGACACTCTCTGAAACCTCTTACTGGCCGCCTCCCGCTCCCCAGGCTCACTGGTCAGTGTTCCCTTGGCTCGGGGTAACTGGCCAATTCAAGCCTTCACTACTGTTGCCCTTGTCGGTCACCCTAGCCTCAGTGGGACTCTTCTGCCCTTGCTAGATGCCAGAGGCTTCCAGGATTCTTCCTTGAGTCCATTGGTTCAGCTCCACCTCCCCTGGTTCTGCCCAAACCGCCTAGTTTGACTTCCCTCACTGCTTAGGGGCACCTTGAGGCTTTTTTCATTCATCCTAGAGTTTGGTTGGGTGTCTCTTTCATGTGATGCATATGTGTAGGTCCACCTGGTTGGTATTGACATCTTTACTGGCAAGAAATATGAAGATATCTGCCCGTCAACTCATAATATGGATGTCCCCAACATCAAAAGGAATGACTTCCAGGTACAGAGGCGGGTTAGCCTTTTAGTGGGGGTGGTAGGTGGTGGGGGAGGGGGCACAGGCTGACCAGAAGAGCTTGTGCTGAAAGAAGTAGGGAGATGGCGAGGAGTTTGGTGTGGTCAGTTGGCCGCTCTTTTGTCCCCGACACCCCTGGGCCCACCCTCAGCTCCCTTCTCTCTGCCCCCAGCTGATCGGCATCCAGGATGGGTATCTATCACTGCTCCAGGACAGCGGGGAGGTGCGAGAGGACCTTCGTCTGCCTGAGGGAGATCTTGGCAAGGAGATCGAGCAGAAGTATGACTGTGGAGAAGAGATCCTGGTACATACCCTCCTGCCCCCAATGCACAGCCCTACTCCGTGTCCCTGCCTCTGGCTCACTTCTGACTCTGCCCTTTGTGCCCTCAGATCACGGTGCTGTCCGCCATGACAGAGGAGGCAGCTGTTGCAATCAAGGCCATGGCAAAATAACTGGCTCCCAGGTGACTGACACGCCCCCATCCCCATCAGAACCCTGCTTTAGCCCCTGATGGTTCCCGGCTGGCTTCTGGCTGCAGCGTGGGCTTCACCCTGTCCTGATGGCATCTCCTGGTCTCACTGATCTCTCTCCTCCCCAGGGTGGCGGTGGTGGCAGCAGCGATCCTCAGCCTGCAGAGGCCCCCTCCCCCAGCCTGGCCCAGCTCTGGCCCAGCGCTTGGCTGGACTCCTCCTACACAATTTATTTGACGTTTTATTTTGGTTTCCCCCACACCCCCTCAATCTGTCGGGGAGCCCCTGCCCTTCATCCTGCTCTCTTGGCCAGGAGTGAGTGGTCCATGGCCTTGGTGAAGCTGCCCTCCTCTTCTCCCCTCGCACTACAGCCCTGGTAGGGGAGAAGGGGCGGGTGCTGCTTGTGGTTTAGTGGGTTTTTTTTTTTTTTTTTTTTAAATTCAATCTGGAATCAGAAAGCTGTGGATTCTGGCGATTGGTCCTTGTGCCCTCCCCCTCATCCCTGCTCTGGTCCCTTATTCCCCATGGCCCTGTACCCCAGCACCACCCCACAGACTGGGGACCAGCCCCCTCCCCTGCCTAAGTCTCTCCTTTATCCTGGGGAGGGAAGAGGAGGAGAAGGGGAGGGGACCTGCCCCCTCCTCAGGCATCTGGGAGGGCCCTGCCCCCATGGGCTTTACCCTTTCCTGTGGGCTCTCTCCCCGACACATTTGTTAAAATCAAACCTGAATAAAACTACAAGTTTAATATGAAGGCCCCAACTCAGTTGCTTCTTTGAATTAAATGGGTATTTGCTGACTAGAAAGTCAACTTAGAAATTACACATAAACAACTATGCCAAAGAGTTGCCTCTTACCCACCCACCCAGCTTCGCCTGTTAGTTGCCTGTCACCCCTCACCCTCCACACAGCCCTGGCCCAGCCCGGGAGGGAGGTGACGCACACGGCAGCAGAGGGGCAGAGGCAGGTAAATTTTATTAGACTGGGACACCGAGTTCCCTCACCCACGTCAGGGGCTGGGGCTGAGGCTGAAGATAAAATCTGATGATCACTTGTGGTAGAATCGTGGATTCTGGCTGTGCTGGATGAAGGGAAGACGAGGGCCAGGCTGGCTGGTGGCTGCAAAGCCCGACTGGTGGCAGAAGTGGGGGGACTTCGTTGGTGTGTACCCTGCCCCTCAATCTACACCCGAACTCCCAGCCATCCCCACCCCAGGAGGAAATGGGAGAGGAGGGGTGGGCGCCACCTCTCCTACACAGCCCGGTTTTCCCCCGGAAGGGTAGGGCCCCAGCCGGTCCGACCCCTGGCCTTACCTTTCCTGCTGGCTGCATCTGCACCGGGAGCTGAGGAGAGGCGAGGAGCCCAGGGGCTGGATGCAGAGCCTGTGGGTGCATGGGGCGCAGGGAGGACTACGGAGAAGAGAGTCAGGGTCCAAGGTGGCCTGGGGCGCCCCTGGGCCCAGCACTGCCCCTGCCCTGCCCAGGCTCTGTACTCACAGAGTCTGAGAAGCTGGTCTGCTGGTTAGCGTGCTCCATCTGCTTCTGTAAGGACAGGGCACCGCCAGGCTGGAGGAAGCCTACAAAGGGAAGGACGGGTGTGTGGAACGCGGAGGCGGGGAGGATGCTCAGCCCTGGGGCCCTGGCGGGGGCATCCTCACCTGTCTGGGTGGGCTGAAAGTGGCCGTGCACCGTGTAGGGCTGTGGCTGCGGCTGCGACAGGTACTGCACTGCCGGGAACGCCGAAGGTGCTGAGGGAGGCAGGAGGCACAGCCTGTCGAGCCTCCTTCGGGCCTGCCTGGGCCCAGCGGCCTCTGGGTCTTGGAGGAAGCACCCCCCTCCCTCCCCACGGCTCACCTCTGAGCTGCTGACTGGGGCTATAGGCCGGCTGTGTGGGTCCATAGTGAGGCGGGGGCTGCGCGGTCCCATAGGCACTGCCGGGGCTGCCTTGGAACTGGCCATGCTCCGGGGTCCCGGGGAAGGCAGCTGCGGAGCCCACATAGTGTCGCGTCTGAGGAAGGAAGAGGAGCGCTGGCTGCTGCTGGAAACTCCTCCAAAGCAGAACCCCAAGCGCCTTGTATGTGCCCCATTTTCCACCATTTGGTCAAGTGCTGGACATTGGTGACTTGAATACTTGTCTTACTGTAAGCACTTGGGGTCCGAACATCTGTTTGGCCCTGTCGGCCGCCATGAGGGTGCCTGGGCGGTTGTGTCCTCCAGGGCTCCCTAGACAGGGAGACGGGCTTCATGAGGCTGCAGTGGGGTGGCTGCAACCCCCGGGAGGGTGCATTCTAACAAGCGGGTTCTTCATTCCTCACCCTGCATGCTGAGGAGGTGAGTCCCAGTGTGGACGGTCAGGCTCTGCTGGTACGCAGCTGAAGTCAGAGTGGTCAGGTCACTGCAGTGAAAGGCAGGCAGGTCAAAACCAAGAAAGAAGACAAGTGCCCCCTCTTTTGCCATCAGACACCCATCTGGTGTTACCCATCCCAGTTACTGTCTCAATTTTATTTTTATTTTTTTTGCCCGCCTCCCCAGGCCGGCTGGGGCTAAGGCGGGGCTCAATTTTATTTTTAGCTCTCCAATCCCACCTCTGCTCCTTTCGCCTCCGTTTCTCTTCTTCATGTAAAACTTTCTTGAGCTGCAGGAAGAGCTGGTGCTTCTCTTCCTGAAGGGCCAAAAGCTTCTCCTGCAACTTCAGGATCTGAGAAGGCAGGGGAGAGGAGCTGATGGCAGGAGAGCCAAAGGAGGAAAAAGCTGGGACAGAGCAGGGGGCTGCTTACTTGTTCCTTGGTCTCCTCTAGTGACATTCTCTCCTCCATCTCCTTTTTCTTCCTCCTCTCTTGCTCTTCCTTCATCTTCTGTTCCATCATCTTGTCTACCTCTTCTTCCTCTGGAGAAAGAAGCAGGTAGAATGGGAAGAACGCAGGGTGGTTAAAACACTAGCACGTTACAGATGGAGGAGCGGGGAAACCTGCCGGTGCCAGTGCTCCCTCTGCTCCCCTCCTCCCAGGGGACTGGGAGGGAGGGTATGTCAGGTGCTCTCCAAGGTCCTTCCCGGCCCGAGTCTTCTGGAGCCCTGACCCAGACTGCAGCTCCCTCCACCAGTGGCGGGCCGTCCCACCCCTCCTCCCGCGCGGCCGCGGCGCGGCGCTGTGCCCATGGTGCGGGGCTTGGGGGTCCTCCCCCTCGGCCGCGCTCACCCTGCCGCTTGCGCTCCCGCTCCATCATGATGTGCCGGTGCAACGCCCGGGCCATGGCGTTGGAAAGCTTGGGGCGCTCCAGGAGCGCGGGCATGGTGCCACGGGGGACGCTCGGGCCGTGGGCGCCCGGCTCTGTCACGGACTGCCAGACCTTGGGCCGGGCCTGCGAGAAGCGGGCGCTTAGGAGGGTCGCGCCCGCGGGCCGAGGCAGAAGCCCGCCTGCCGCCGCCGCCCCGGTCACGTGCCCGGCGCCCACCCTCCGCCGCCCGGCCGGTCCCGGGTGCTCCGGATGCGCCTGTGCTCCGCGTGCGCCGGCGGGCTGGGGGTCTCCGGCCTCGGCGCCGCCCGCCCCTCCCTACCCGCCTTCGCTGCGCTTTCTCCGCGGCTCCTGTGCGCCTCGGCCGCGCGTCACATCCGGCTGCCGGGCCGAGTCCTTCCGGAGCCGGGGCGGCCGGCGGCCTCGCGGGACGGGCGCAGGGAAGGACGGAAGCGGCTGCGACGGGTGCCGCAGGGGGCCAAACTCCGTCGGCGCGCCGGGCGCCCCCAGCTGAGCAGGCCTGGGGCTCGTGGGGGGGGGGGGGGGCGGTGCCAGAGGGGGATGAATGAGAAAGAGAGGCCGAGGCGCGCGCTCTGGGACGGCGTTTATTGGCTCCTTGGAAACCCGCGTCCGTAACAACTGTACAGAGGCCCACCTTCCCCGCGCCCGCCCCCACTCCGCCCGGCGGCCCGGGGAGGCTCCTCGGGATTCACAGTAACAGGAACGAAAACGGAAATAAATTAAGTGATCCGGGGGAGGGAGTCCAGGGAGTCGTGTTCCCCGAGTCAGTGCATGAGGGGAGACTGCCGGCCCCGAGTGGGAGGCGTGGGCCCTGCACGCGGAGATGCGTTCCTGCTCCGGAGATGCGTCGGGCTCTGGGAGCACCCGCCGCGGCAGGGGATGCTGAGCCAGGGCCGGGCGCCCCACTGTGCTTGTCGTCCAGAGGCCAGCCCTCACTCCACCCGCACCAGCAGGGCATAGAGGAGTGTGGCCCCCTTCTCCTTGGTTACCCACTCGAGTTCTGCGGGGCTGAAGTGAGGGTCGGGAGGTTCTCGGAGGGTGGCCGAAGGGGGTCCGGGGGTGTAGGAGCCCGGGCGAACACACACCTGGAACGCCACCTGGGCCTGGTGCGTTCGCTGGGACTTGGGATCCCGGAATCTGTGGGGCAAGAAGGCGGCCAGCCGTGAGGCCTCCAGGGCTCCTCCGTAGGCTGCCTGCAGGGGGCGGGGGTGTCACTCCCACCTCCCAGAGAGGGGTGGCTTGGCTCTGGCCGCACCCCTGCTTGCTGGGGTCTCTCCAGGGCGCTCCCTGGCTTCCCTCTGCAGGCCTCTGCCCAAACCTAACCTTCGTCACCATGTCCACCCTGACTACTGTGTGCCTGTGCCAAGCACACCTGGGACCCACTGCGTCCCACTCTACTTTTATTTCCACAGTACTAGTCACCTTCAACAGTAAATGTGCTAGAGTGAGACAAGACCCAAGTGTCACAGTGGGGACACCAATGGCAAGCCATGGAGACCCCAGCCCCAGCCCCCATGTACTCACTGCACTTTGGACGCTAGGGTCTCGGCCCCAGCATACTGGAGGGAAGGGGACAGCAAGACGGAAGGGGGCTGCTCCTCCCGGGGTGGGGCGCAGTTCTCGCCAGGCTCCTCAAACCCCACCCCAGGCTTGCCTTTCAAGGGCCGGCAGCTCAGGATGGAGGCAGTGCCTGCGGGGAGAGCCAGTCAGGGCCGCCCTCCTGGCCCAGGCCTGGCTTGCCCCTTCTCTGCCCCTGCCCCCGGACCTGCTCCCAGCTCTCCTCGGTCTAGCACCCTCCGGATGGCTGCCACGTTGCTCCCATGATATGCCATGTGCCACTTCTTAGTCATCGTTCCAGCTTCCAGGCGGGGATTCACCCTAGGGTGTAGACCGGGCAGACTGGACAAAGATCCTCCCCTCGACCAGAAAAGGTTCTGTGGCTTCTTCCACGCACCCTCTTGGGAGCCTCCTTCGTCAAGGAAGAAAGAGCACGAAAGCAGACGCATGACCCTGCCCTGCGTGTACCTGAGATTGAACCTGCACCAGCCGAAGGGCAGCGCGTATTCCCGGGGGGGCTCCCCACGGCGCCTGTGGGCCTCGTCACCTCGAAGCTTCCGGCAAGACTCACAGTAGCACAGGCTCCGCTTGGGCGGAGGCATGAAATAGTCCTCTGTGGAATAGTGAGGAGCAGTGTGGGCGCTACAGCTCCCGCCCTGGGCCTCCAGCACACAGCCCCTTCCTGCTGGTTCCCGGGGCTCTGAGCACAGCCCAGCAATGGTCCAAGGGGTGAGGCAGGCTCTGGACGACTGGGCACTCACCCAGACACTCACCAGGAAGCAACAGCAGTTCTTGGAAGCGGGAGCAGAGGGCGTGGTACTCGCAGCTCTTGAGAGGGCTGGCAGCTGGCAGGGGGCCCCAGCACACACTTTCCTTGATACCTGACAGGACAAAGGGGAACACGGGTCACGGGAGTTGGGGCGATGGGGTGGGACAGGGCTGGGGAGGGGCCCGGCCCTGTGGGCTGGCTCACCATCCACCATGTCCGCTTTCTCCATGTCCCCTTGGGTTCCAGCACTCTTCCCACTGGCTGCCCCTGGTTCGGGACTCACGATTGTCACCTGCCGGAGAGGGTGTGATGAGTGTGACTGAGCCCCCAGGGCCTGCTAACTGGCTCCCAGATCACAGACTGCCCCACGCCGGGCCCTTGTTGCCACTCACCTGCTCACACTGCCCATAGAGGTCCACAAGCGCATGGCAGGGCTGGGGGACATCTGATACCGCCACCCCCTGGTCCATCCCATTGACGTGGAGATGCAGGCCCCCAGAGCTGTCTAGCCGCAGCCCCAGGATGGTGCCTTCAGGACACGTGTCCAGATTTGGCCCAAACTTCTCACAAATCTGGGAAGAGAGACCTACTGTCTTCCCAAAGATCAGACTCCCACCGGCGGCAGCCACGGCTGTCCACTGCCCACTGTAGTCCACATAGCCCTTCACCTACTTGGGACTGCCAATGCCAGGGCTTTGACATCATGCTCACCGTCTGCCCAGGCTCCACCCCATCTCTCAAATACCTACAGTCTGCTCCCCTTTGCCCTCCCCTACAACATTCTCAATGGCAAGGACGCAAAAAGACACAGGACACCCCAGAATTCCAATGATGATGCTCCCGCTCTTGGTCCCCCACCCCATAGTCTTCCCATATAGTGCACCTTTATACCTGTGGCCCCACCACCACGGCTGGAGGCCCCACTTCAACCTGTGGGCCAGCCCCGCCCAACGCTGAGTCCTGGCCCTCTCCCCTCCCCCTGCTCCCTACCCACCTTGAGACCATTGTGGAAGATGCCGCGGCCCCGCAGCAGCCAGGCTGCCCGTTTGAGGGCGCAGGCAGAAGCAGGGAAGTTGAGCCTCTCAGGCGGGCAGGTGATGACTCCCAGGACCAGGGAAGATGTCCACTGCCGGTTCAGGAAGTCTATCCGCACCTGGAAGGGAAAGGCGGCCACTCCGGGATCATGGCCCTCTGGGAAGAGGCTCCCCACCCCAGCCAGGGACGGAGGCTGGCACCTCCCGGGGGGGAGCCCTGCAATGCCCCCCTTCTGAGGCAGGGAGGGACTGCAAACGGCGGGTTTGTTTATTTCCTTCCTGTAGCAGGAAGGCCTGCTCCACTGGAAAGCCCTCTCTGCACCCACACATAGTACCAAGTGTCTTTCTTGGGACCCCACCAGCCCATCCCCACTGCTTCCCTCACCAGCTACCAGGTGGGCCTTCCACACAGTCCACGTACGAACCCCACCACGGGGTATGAACGAATCACAGCCCATGAAACTCATCCAAGGGGGCTGCCTCCACCTTGCCCTCAAATGGAAAGGTTTTCTCCAGGAGGGTTGGCCCTGGGTCACCCCACACAGAAAGAGCTGCAGCAGGTTAAGGAGCAAAAGCCCACCTGGACTAGGAGCTGGGGCACCAGGGGCTGGTTGATGACAACGATGCCCTGGTTGTAGCTGGCTACGCGTGTGGCCGTACGGTTCCCGTTGGACAAAAGAATATTCTTCCCATGGTTCTCCAGGAACTCCAGCGCTGTCGACATCATGGCCACTTGACTCTGACCCTGGCATGGAGCAGATATGGGCTGCTGGGGTTGTCCATGCGAGGCCCAGCTGCCTCACCCCGCCCTCTGCCCAGCGTTGACACAGAGCTTGCATCTACACCCCTGCGACCTGGGGCAGAATCAGAGAACCCCGGAACACCCCGGTGTCCGACGGCCCACTGAGTGGCCATCCACATGCCCTGTGTGCCCCACACAGCCTCTCACTCTCAAGCTGTGCTCCTCCCCATCGTCATCTTCCTCGGCCTCGCTGCCCGTGTCTGAGCTGGGAGATGGAGGCTGGGTGCCCTCGGGCTCCTCCAGCCTCGTGGAGCTGACCACAGATACACTCCGTACCGGTCCGTAGAGATCCAGCACGGCCCACACATTCTGGGGGCAGGAGTTAGATGCAGAAGTTAGACACCTGCAGGGGGCCTCCAGCCTGCACCCCCAAACCCAAGAAACGTCTCAGACCCACCTTGGCAATGCCGGTAGCTGCGGGCCCCATGTCCTCTCCATCCACCAGGATGTGCATCGTGTCATCTGCGCCCCGACGAATGCCCACGCGGCTCCCCACCTAGGATCGAGGTGACACGAGCACAATGCTCAGCCCCCCACCCCCCTCACCCACGTGTGCCCACCTCCACCCTGTCCCTGGAGCCAACAGTGTCACCCCCAGCCTCTCCAGGCTCCGGCCGTAGTTCATCCTCTGGAGCTGCCCGTCACGCCTCACTTCACAGCTGGACACCATCCAAGTCGTCTTTGTCCGGAGCTCCGGGAGGGAGGGAGGCAGCCCTGGGCCCCCGCCTGCACCAGGCCCCATCTCCCCGGGTGCTAGTGTGGTCAGCCCCAGCCGGAGGGAGCCCGCCCACTTCTCATCCAGTTCCTCTACTTTCACCTAAGGAGGTAAAAGAGAGGGAGAGAGAGCAGAGCAGCCGGCACTAGCAGGAGCAGGAGGACGGGAAGCAGCCTGGCCCTGCCACAAGGGCCCTCCCGCGCACCTCAAATACTTCCTCCGTCTTGAGCTCCTTGGTGCTGAAGACCAGGCCGTGCGCATAGCCCGCCGCACGTACCGCCCTTGTGCCATCCTCCTCCAGGGCCACATTTTTGCCGCAAGTACTGTGGAATCGGTGAGCCACGCCAGCCGCTGCGGAGAAAGGAAGGGGCAGGACTGGGGTCAAGGCTTTCAGATGAACTGTGAAGCTGCCATTCAGGCCCCGACTGCCATTGCCGTGCGACCTCCCACCCTGGTCACCACGGCCAGCCCCAATCCCCAAGCACATGAGCAGCTTCCAGCATCCTGGCCCAACTCCAACCTCTTCCTGGTGGCTTCCTACCCTGGCTTATTCCCTCCTCTGGGTCTGTAGCTGAGGGGGCTGCCCTGTCCTTGAGCAGATCCCCGTCCGCTGTCGCCGCGTCCCTCCAGCCCCCAGCTTGCAAGCATAGTCCACCCGCCCTCCCCACCCGCTGAACCTGGGGAGTGCAAAGGGAAGGATTTCTCGGTGGCGGTGTTGCTGGTTGCCAAGCTGTTGTCCATGGGGCCGGTGGCATTGGTGATGGACACTTGGACACACTGGCCGTAAAGATCCACTACTGCATACACCTCTGGATGGAGAAGGAGGGGATCAGAAGCCCGAGAGCCCGGGCTGATCTGGCATGAGGGTGGCGGGCCAAAAGGCACAGAGCAGTCACCTTTACCCGGAGGCAAGCCTGAGCAGGCGGCGCCTTGGTCCTGGCCGTTGATGAAGTAGTGCAGGTCACCCTTTGCTGTTCGCATCATGCCGATGCGTGCACCCGTGCCCAGGGCATCCAGGTCACACCCGTAGTTGTTGCGCATCGTGTTCCCGTCTTGCATGATGGCCGTGCCACTGGAGAGAGGACAGAAGGACCGCTGAGCCTCCTGCCTCTTCCCCACACAGGCCTCTGAGCAGTCTCTGATTGTCAGAACCTTCCAGTGCCTTGCATCAGGATCTTCATCTGGGGTCTGAGACCCAATCCTGTCTCCCATACCTCTGGGGACCCACCCAGAGAAAAGCGGGAGCTGCCATAAGAGGAGAAAAGGAAGCTGGGCCACCGTGGGGTGCGTGGTGACATGGGAGCACTTCCCAGAATGGAAAGAAAAGAGCGACCCAATCCCTTGGACCTGTCGTTGTCCAGGGCCACCGAAGGCCCCAAAGCTGGCTTCCCTCATCCTCACCAGCTCCACCTGACCCTGCCAGGCTGGCTGTCCCCACAGGCAGCCTAACCTCAGCATCCATGTGTCGTAGTCAATGTCTGTCATGGTGTTGGGGAATTCGAGGTCTTCCGGCCGAATGGCAGTCACTCCTAGGAGGTAGCAGCAGGGGATCAGAACCAAGGCTCCAGCAATGGGCAGCCAGCACCACCCCCAGCACACACAGTCTGTCACACACGTGCATGCACGCATGCAGAAATGCACAGGTGCCCTTACCAGCCTCAATGGAGCCTGACCAGCGGTCCACCATCTTCTGAATAACGATTTCAAACAGCTCTCCATCCCGCAGGGCCCTGCCAGAGACAGCGGCAATCAGGCCCCAGTTGGGTGGCCGAGGCTGGGCGGCGGGAGGCTGGGGCCGTGACAGCGCCAACACCGACCGGTTGGAGATGACGATGGCGTCATTGAACTCGCTGCGGCAGTTGTGCCGGAGTGCAGTGCGGCCCCCGTTGGTGATGACTGCATTACTGCCGTGCAGCTGGTGGAAGCGCAGGTCAGAGCCCCCAGCCCCTGATGATGGGGAGCTGGGAGACACCTGGTTGTTCCCTTCAGGGAGGGGCTCAGGGGCCGGGGGAACCTCTGTGAGAGTGGTCATCACCCGTTAGGCTTCCAGTGGTCTCCAAGGCCCCCCCCCCAGGCCACCCCAGCACCCCCCAGCTCCTACCCAGCCCAGCCCTCACCCACGTCGTCCACAATGGTAGCTTGGGCTGCCTGGCCGTAGAGGTCCACAACAGCGTAGACGCCCGGGGGCACATTCCAGGCCGCAGGGCCCTGGGTCATCCCGTTGACGAAGAAGTGCAGGGTCCCGTCCTCCCGCCGCACCACGCCCACCGTGTCCCCTGCCTTGGAAGAAGGGGGGCTGGAGTGAGGAGTCAGGCAGAGTTCCCGCCTGGGCTAGTCCTATAGCAGCCCCGCTGGGCCTACCCCCCATCACCAGGCCTGGGCGGCACACCTGCTCCCCCACCTTGAGGCGGTCCAGATTGTGCCCATACTCGTCCAAGATGGTCGTTCCGTTGTGCATCACCCCATTCCCGGTCATCATCCAGGTCCCTAGGGGACGAGGAAACACAGAGGACATAAGTGAGCCCCGGGACCCCTGCCCTTTGCAGCCCCCACAGCACTCCTCGCCCCCGTGGCAGGCCGCCGCAGCAGAACAAGAACAAGCCAGCTCCGTCGGGGCTGTGGGGGCAGCTTCCCCCTTAGGACCCAATCCTGGCCCCGCCCTCCTTGGGAGCTCACCAGAGCGCAAGTTGGTCATGGTGGAGGGCAACTGGAGGTAGGCAGGGTTGTGGGTGGTGACACCAATCTCAATGGAACCAGCCCACTTGTCCACCATCTTGTCAATGCGCACTTGAAACACCTCTCCATCCCGCAGGGCTCTGCTACTCAGCACCACGCCATGGTTGAAGTCATCTGTGGCACTGAGGGCACAGCAAATGGGTAACTCTGAGTACACCAAAGCTTAGCTCGTCAGTGCCCACCTCACACCTGTGGTGCTGAGCCACGTGGCTGAACTTCACTCTCCAGGAGGCACCCCCCATACTGTCAAGAACTCCCCAGGCCAGAAGCCACCCCCCCGACGCCTGCCTCCTGCTTCTCCACCCCTCCTCCGATCCTGTTAGAGTCCCTGCAGCAGGCTTCTCCCCACACCATGGGCCATACTGGGGCCTCAGGGCAGTGCGTCCCTCGTGGGTGATAGCTGCCTTCTGCCCGCAGTTGGGGTGGAAGAGCAGGCGCTCGGGCTCTGCCTGGGTGGCAGGAGTGGCGCGACGCAGGGCGCCCTCGGGGGACAGTGCCCGCAGGATGGCATTGTTTCGACGCAGCCGGTCGCTGTGGTTGTTATTGTGGACGATGGTCACCTTCACAGCCATCCCGTACAAGTCCACCACGCCGTACACCACTGGGGGTGTCAGTGGGGTAGCCACGCCTGCCGGGGAGAAGGCGGAGAGGGAAGGAATATGGGGAGACCAGCATCAGAGAGACACAGGACAGTGAGGTACAGACCCCTGCCCAACACCGAAAGCCCTAGCCCAATGGCCTGCCTCAGGTATCTCCTTACCCTGATCAATGCCATTGATAAAGAAGTGCAGGGCTGAGTTGGATTTCCTTGTGAGACCAATGTGGTCACCCTCCTAGTCAGAGCAGAAAAACAAAGATCTGGAATCCTCCCCCAATCAGGCTCTGGCCCAGGCCGCAGGGGAACAGCCCCAAAGGCACCTGAGTCTTGAGCCCCTGAAGCCTCCCTCACAGCAAGTCTGGCACAGGGTGAAGCCACCTCATAAACAGCACCTTAGCCACCTCTCCAAGCAATTCATGAGCTCATCTCAGGCGTGGAGAAGAAAAGAAAAGAAAAAAAGAAACCCATACCAAACATAGTGAGCAAGCTTCTTGACTGTAGTCATGACCCCACACCACCCCTCAGAAAAAAAGAAAACCTCTGGCTCTGAAATCTGAGTGCCTAACTACCAGGCAACCGTGCCTTCTCAGAAGGAACCTCTTGGAGAAAGATCAGAGACCCTGTTCCAGGTCACAGCGGAGACTGGGGTGCCCGGGCAGGGGTGCTGGGTAACAAGGCTGCCCCAGAGCGCAGCCCAGACTGCATGCCCACCCCTCACCTGCAGCTCATCCAGGCTGAATTCACAGTACTCCCGGCGGGTGCCCTTGCCATTGGTCAGGATCCCACAGCCGCTCATCATGATGGTGCCTGTGGGAAGGCAGACGCCTGGCATCAGGCCAGGCCTTCCTTCACCATGGGAAGGTGTCCCCGCCCTGCCAGGGCTGGTACCTGACTGTAAATTGGTCATGGTGGCAGGGTACTCCAGGTTGTTGGGGTTGTGGGTGGTGACACCAATCTCAATGGAGCCCGACCACTTGTCTACAAGCTTGTCAATGCGGATCTTGAGGGGAGCGACAGCAGGAGGGAGAGGAGGGCATGTCAACGTGGAGAGAGGACCCTCGGCCCCACCCTTCCAATGTCAGGGATCGAGCCCCATTTTTGGTTCCCAGAGGGTGAGGTACCAGCCAGGGCCCAGGACCTCACACACCTCAAACATCTCATTGTCCCGGAGAGGGCGGTTGGTCATGACAACCCCGTTGTTGAATTCGTCCAGGGGCCGGCGGCGCTCAGCTGTCTTATTGTTGTTGCTGAGTTTGATGAGAGTCCCGCACTTCTCGTGAAAGAGCAGGGCGTCGTTGGAGGTGAGGATGGGCGAGGTGGCAGCCCCGCCAGACCCCAGTCCTTCCCCTGCTGGCGGGGAGCTCAGGTTCACATTTAGGAGCCCCCCGTTGTAGGCAGAAAGGATGGCGTTGCCCACCACCTCAGAGAGCTCCATGCTGGCAAAGTCTAGGCAGCAGGATGGAGGAGGGAAGCCGGAATGAGGCTCTACACATTCAGGCCCTCCACCCTCCCCCTAATCCTCTCCTAAGGGTCCCCTCCCCTCACCTTCCGCCTCACTTCCCATTCCCCTTCCCAAAGCCTCCAGGGTGCCCTCACCATTATGCGACTCAAGGCTGTTAGGAAACGTCTCCGGCCGGGGCTGCGCTGGGGACACCATGAAGGCTGGGGACCAGGCAGGGTGGGAGGGGAATGAGGGTTCAGCCCCTGCTGCAGGGCCCACAACCAGGACACCCCTCCTGTAGCCCCTGCTTCCCCCTCAGCAGACTGGGGTCTGAGTGGCCCTACCCGAACCCAGACTCCATGGTCACTAGTCACCCATGCCTTCTGCCACTCCCCCTCTCCCACCTCTTCCCCTCGGCCCTGGCTGGGTTCTCACCTTCATCCCCAGAGGTCGCCTGTTCAGTCAAGGCGGAATCTTCAGGGGGCGCAGAGGGCTCGAGGGGAGGTGTGGGGATGGGAGCAGGGGGGCTGAAACCTGGCTCGGGGGGCAGCACGGTGATCTGGGTGCACTTGCCGTAAAGGTCCACCACGGCCCAGACCCGGGCGGGGAGGCCCGTGGCGGCAACACCACAGTCCCGCCCATTCACCCAGAGCCGCAGCTCCCCAGCAACTGTGCGCTCCACGCCCACACGGTCCCCTTCACCAAGCTGGTCCAGGTCCTGACCATACTCCTCCAGCACAGAGCGTCCATCCCTCAACACCGAGCAGCCTGACACTACCCATGAGCCCCCCTTCAGCCCTGTGGCGCTGCTTGGGAAGTCCAGAACACTGGGGTCTAGGGCCGTCACCCCAATCTCAATGGAGCCACTCCAGGAGTTGACCTGTGATAAGGGTGGTGGACAGAGGCTCAGGATGGGCTACCGTGGGTCCCCAACCACTAGGAAACCATGTTTCACAAACCACGCGTCCCCCTCTCTCCACACCCCTAACAGCTAACTGGCTTTTCTCTCTTGAGACCCAAGACACGACTCCAGAGAGGTGGTCCTGTGAGCAATCATCTGGACTGTCTCAGGGGCTGCTGGGCCCGCTGTACCCCAGCAACTCTGCCCCCACTCTGGGATCTGTCCCCAACACCACCATGCCCTGGCTGCAGCCCCCCCCCTTCCAGCACCCAAGTTCCCAGCTCTCCATGCCCATCCTCCTAGCTCCTGTCTACCACCCTCCTCCCCCCTCCCAATTCCCCCCACCCCCAGCCTCATTTTCTCCAGGGCTCCTGCTCCACTCAGGTTCTCTCTCTTCCCAAGTTCCATCTGTGTGCACCTGGCCTCTTCCCCGAGGGGCACACAAGCAGGCACACCTCCCCTCGGCCCCCCTGAGGGTCTCTCCTCACCCACCTCTTCGCCCCAGCTGATCCTCCAACGGCCGGTCCTTCCCCGGCTTCTGTCCTGCGCTCCTACCACATCCCCGACATCCCTCCATCTTTTCACCTCCCCAGAAACCATCCCGGGAGATCTGGACCCTAACCACCCCTGGGGTGGCAGCGTCCTGTGTCCCTTCCCTGCTCCGGGGTCTCGAGCAATCTCAAGCTCTCGCCGTCCCTCTCCCCTTCCCCGCCCGCCGCCTGGTGCCCCGACGGTGTGTCGGTTCGCTCTCGGCAGCGGGCGGCGGAGGCCAGCCCGGCCGTCCCGCCCCGCGTCTCCCGCTCGCCCCCTCCCGCCTCCCTCCCGCGGGCCCGGCTCCGCACCTTGCGGTCGATGCGGACGGTGAAGACGCGTCCATCGCGCAAGGGCTCCCGGCTCAACACCAGCCCGTGGTTAAACTCCTGGCCCGGCTGCTGCCGCCGCGCGGTACGCCCGCAGGCCGACAGGCTCACCAGACGCCCGGTGCGGGGGTGCAACTCCCCGCCGGACCCTGGCCCTGCGCCGCTCCCGCCGGGGCCCCCACCCCCGCCCGGCCCCGGCCCGGGGCCGCCCCCGGAGCCCCCGCTCCCACCCGACCCCGCCGCCATCGCCGCTGACACCGGGGCCGCGCGACAGCCGCGCTTGGCGGCACCGTGGCAACCGCGACGCACAGACACCCAGAAGGAACGGGATTCCGCGCTGGGGCCGGGTATGCTTTACGGCACTGCCGGGCGAGGAAGCATCCCGGGCTAGGGAACTAGTAACCCACCACGGTGGGAACGGAGGACGACGGGGTCGGACAGGTTTGCTTTACGGCACGGCGGGGTGACGGAGAGGTTCTCAAAGCCGTGCGGGCTGGGACAGGGAGCTTTTGCGACAGAAGAGGAAACGACAGCCGCAGGCACCTTTACGACGCAGGGGGTCCGCCCCATCTTCAGCTTGGCAACAGCGGCACCGACGACCCCGCCCTCGCCGAGGCACGCGGCCCCTCTAGGAAGCCGCTTTACGGCGGGCGGAGGGGGTGTGTTCCCCTCGCGCCACAGCCTTCGCAGCGGGTGAACAGCGGCCGTAGGACCTGGGGAAGGGAGCTGGGCGCTTTATAAATGAACACCTCGGCGCCGCACCCCGCCGAGAGCGGCTACGTCTTTGCGACACTGTCGCAACCTCGTCGCTTTGTATCACACCTCTCGTGAGGGGCACAGCAGGCCTTTGGGGAAAGGGCCGGGGGAGGCTAAAGGGGCTGGCAGTACTTCCAGATAAGCCCACCCTGAACTCCCATCCAGCCAGACCCTTAAATCTTAAAGCCACGGATAAAGAGTCCAGTAAAACCTTGGCAGGTGGTTTCCAGCAACGGCGCTGAGGAATTGACCCCCGCCCCCCCCCAAAAAAAGACCCCCGAGCTAGGAACAAGCCCCCAGCCCAACTCTGCGAGCTCGCGCTGAGGCTGAAAGGCTGTGACGTCACAATCAAGGCTTTTCGCCCGTGACCGGGACCCCCGATTGTGATTGGATAATTCGGATGAAGGCGGTGATGGGGAAGAAGGGCGGGAACAAATCCCAGAGACAAAGAAAGAAGGCCTTTGGGTGGGACAGAGAGAGGCAACCAGAGGGCAACCCCCCAGCCCGAGGGCCCTACTTAGAGTCTGGAACCCCGGATCGCTGCCCCGAAGAGCGGCGCGGAAGTGGACCCGGGCCTCTGCCAGAGCGTCCCCCGCCCGGCGCGGTGGGGGCGGGGCCTCGGGGCGGGGTTATGTGGGGGCGGGGCAGCTGAGAGGGGCCCCCGGGAGGTGCCATGGAGAAGCTGGAGGCTGTGGGGGCCGCTGGCGGCCTCGGTGGGGAGTCTCCGGGAGGGGCGAGCAGGGGGGCGCTAGGAGGCGTCGGAGCAGACGCCGGGCCGCCCTCCGGTGCTGCCTTGTTTCACGGTTCTGAGCCCCCCCTGCACTCTGGAGGGATCGTAACTCGCAGTCCTAGAGTTAGCCGGCCCTCGGCGGGGGTATCGGTCCCCGGTTCCGGGCCCAGCCAGCACCCTGGGGAGGTGGCGGGCCTGAGCGCCGGGTCCTGCCCAAACCCTGACGGATTCAATGCCCCCTTCCCTGGAACCAGTGTATCCGGGACCTGCGGCCTCGAGTCTGGGGGCTCTGGGGTGTACAACTCGGGATGCAGTCCACCGCGCTCCGGGTCAACTTGCTCGCACTCCCACAAACCTGGTGAGGACCGACCCCGGAGCATCCTAAAAAACAGCAGCTCCATCTTGATGCAGAAGTGCCTCCATGCGGACAAGTAAGGAGCCCGGCTCAGGGGGCAGCGGCGCGGAGCCCGGAGGGCGGGGTTCCCGACACTGGAGGGGGCGGAGCTAGGGGAGAGGGTGGCGTCCTAAGAACTGGGAAGGAGAGCGGCTGAGGGCTGTGAGCTGGAAAATCTCGGGTTCCAGGCTCTCTGGGGCCGCAGCTGGGGCCCAGTAAACGTTGTCAGGCCAGTATGTTGATTATCATCAGGTATGGTACCCTCGCCTCGCCATCCTCAGGTTCCTGCGCCTCTGAGACCACGAGAGGATACAAGAGAAAGGTTTTTGAATAACTGAAGGAACGAGGGAGGGTTGTGAAGGGGAAGGTCACTGGAAGGTTTCCTTCTCCTCTCTTGGCTCCTACCCCTATTCCAGGAAAAAGTCTCAGCGGTGGGATGAGATGAATATTCTGGCCACCTACCACCCTGCTGACAAGGACTATGGATTCATGAAGGTGGATGAGCCCAGCACTCCCTACCACAGGTGCTGAGCCCTCAGCCCTCATCATTCAGCCCAGAACCTTCCCTATTCAGAGAGGGTAAGGGGGAGCAGAGAGACCCCAACAGCCTGATGCCTGCATCCCAGCACTGCTTCCTCCCTCCTCTGCAGGCTGCAGGACGGTGATGAGGACCTGCCTGGAGCATCCTCTCACACAGTGACTCCTGAGGCGCTGGCTGAGAGGTGAGAGTCCAGCCAGAGATCAGAAGAGATGTGAGGCCTCTTCCTAACCTCACCCCTGGGGTCAGAGCCAGTTCTGCTTTTTCGGCCACCAAAATGAGAGGTGGTACAGTTCCCTGCTATCAGGACTGACCAAGGTCAAGATCGGGGAGTCAGCCCAGCTAGGCCCCCCTTGTGATCTCCCCTTTGGTGCCCCCAACTAGTCTCCCTCCCCTTCAGGTTTGCAACAATGGACAATTTGTACCCCAAGGTCCTACAGTACAATGATAACAGAAGCCCAGGGTCTTCAGACAACTTTTCCAAGACACGTGAGATGAGGGGTCGGGACTGAGGAGAAAGGGGAGGCAGAGTGAACCCTCCATGGGAGCCTGGCAGGAAAGCCAAGCTCTCACAATGGCCCACAGACTCCAGTGATTTTGAAAAGCACCGAAAGTCACACTACGACGAAGGAAAGTTCCTTAAGGCTCAGAAAAATCCTTCTTCCAGTAATAAGCACAGCGACGGGGCTAGCACTAGCATGGGCAGTAGCAGTCGAGGCATGATGCGGGACCCAGAGCCCAGGCCTGCGGAGAGAGGCTGGCCGGGAGGACTGGCCAGAGGAGTCAAAGATGAGATTGGCCTGGTGACCAGGAACCACCTCTTAGAAGTCAAGGGTCAGCTATGGTGCCCGAGAGGGAGTTGATGGGAGGCACCCCCAGGGAAGATAGAAGGTGGAGGAGGTGGGGTCCTCAGCATGACGGCCCTCGGGAAGCCTGAGACAGGCTTGGGGAATGGATAGGTCACCAGGGTTTTCTCACATGGGAGGACACAGAATTGAGATGAAAATTGGGGGCCTGAGCTTCTCCCCTGAGGGAGGGCATTATGGACACCTGGGGGTCCTAGACCCTTGACGTGGCTGGAAGACTCAGATCATTGGGGTGACTCTCCAGATTCCCGTAGCTTCCAAAATCAGTGCCCAGTTTCAGCCGCCATCATGTCAGACAAGGAGATTGGCCTGCAACGCAAAGAGTATTATAGCAAAGGGAGGTACCTGAGGTGCTCCCCACACCCGGAGCTTGAGGAGGACACAGAAGATGAGCATGACCAGCAGGACAGTGAGAGCTGGGCTGGGTCAGCCTGGGATGGGGGCTGCTGGTAGCCAGCAGATTAGTGGGGTGCCCCAATCTTGGTCCCGTGATGCTTGCAGGCTCCGTAAATTTTAACTGGGTGATTGAGAACCCCATAAGCACAGAGGTCCGTCTGCTGGACCACACAGGAAACCCTGTTCAGGATCACCAGGCCACTGAAGACTGCCTGACGGGGACAGTGGTGACATCACAGCCTGGTGAGGGCACCAGGCCACAATGTCTAGCTCTTGACAAGCACTCAGCCCCCCAGCTCCCCTTCTTTGCATACCGGTGGATCAGCAGTGGTTACTAAGCATGGTCCCAAGCATCCTGGTGTGCAAGGCCTGTGTTGTTCAGAGAGGAACCAGGGAGGCTCCAAAGGATTTGGGGCCCTCTCCAGCATGGCACTATCCACTGGCCCCACGCCTGCTCCCTGACTCCTCTCTCCTACCCGCCCCCCTCCAGGAGCCGGCCTGTCCTCCAAAGACAGAGCAGAGTCTGGCTGGTGTCAGTGGCTGGTATCCAAGGGGCTCAACTGGCAGAGCCCGGAAAGCTTGGAGAGAGAACCTGGAAGCAACCGAAACTCCCCACACCAAAACCAATGCAGACGTGAGCCCGGGCAAGGGCGAGGGGCTGCCCGTGCTGGCCAGGGAGGGAGAGGGCCTGAGTGGGTAGGTTCCAGGGAGTTTCGGAGTAACGTGGGCCGGATCTCCTGGCCACTTCAAGAAAGCCAGTAGCCCAGTCCTTTCTCTCTGCAGACGAAACCCTGCGGCTTCGCTGGACACAAGAGGAGGAAGCCAGACAATGGAAAATGTAGGCAGCTGGGGATGGGGTGGGGGCCAACCCCTCCCAGCCCTCACCACAATTGAGGTGGGCAATAAAGAGACACGCAGGAGTCTGGGTGCCGTGAGTTGTGACTGGGCCTGCTGGGTCAGTGAGGACAGGAGGAGCGAGGGACCTCTGCACACAGGAAACCACAGCAGGCGGAGCCCAGAAGAGAGCTGGGAGCGGCTTGGGATACTGGATCAGCAGGGGTCTGTGAGGCCCAGAAGACCCATCTGCAGCAGGGTGACGGTGATTGGTGTGGCACCGCCAACCCACCAATCCTAATCTTACCAATAGCACCATGAATTCTTACAACCCTGGGAGGGCAGCGGGGGGAGGGGTAGCAAGTTACCAACCCCATCTTCCAGATGATGCACCTGAGGACTCAGAGAGCTCACCCAGGGTTACCTCGCCTCTCTCAGTGATTGAATGAGTATTTGACCCCTTATGTGCCTCCCCAACCCCCACAACTAAAGGAGAAAGAAGCAGAGACTAGAGCTCCCAGTAGGAAGGGGACAGCTCAGTCTCCGTGGGCGGGGCTGTGGCTTCCCGCCTGGCCCCGCCTCTGCCCCTCCCAGAGCTGCCAGCAAGTGTGAGGTGAGAGCTCCTCCTTGGACACCCCTGACCCTCCGGGAAGGAATCGAGCCCCCACCCCCACCCCCACCCCGGCTCTTCCCCGGGAGAGGACCCCCTCCGCCTTCCTCATCAACTGCTCCTGGGGCGGGGAGCGCTTCCACGTGGACCCCCCACCACCCATCTGGCCTCAGGGCCAATCAAGTGGAGATGACCGTCAAGCTGGATTTTGAGGAGTGTCTCAAGGACTCACCCCGCTTCCGGTAAGTGCACAGGTCTGGGGGAGCACAGGAGGTGAGGCCTGACCCCCTTCCCCCAGCGCACATACTTACACACCTACAACCTTTCTCTGTCCAGACGTCCTGCGGGTGTAGGGCGGGGGGCAAAGTAGCACCTTTGTTGTGCAACCCCAGGCCTGGGTGCTTTCCACCCCCTTTATGTGCCCAGGGAGTCTCTGGAGCCCCTCTATCTCCAGAGCTGACATTCCCACTTCCCGCTCCTGGGGACCCCTACCCCTCCCCCAGCACCTGCTGGGGCGGTTAGCAACTTCCTGCCCTCACCACATCCACCCTCCTTTTACTCTTCCTGCTGTGGCCTGGGCCCTGTGGCTCCCACACTGCACAGAGGAAGGGAGCAAAAGAGGACGGTGGTCAGGCCTTCTTCACTGGTCGGCCCTTCTGTCTGTCCCCTTACCCACCAACCCCAACCCTGGCCCTCCTGGGGTGCACGGATCAGATGGACCCCAGCTCTGCTCCTGTGACCCCATCCGTCCATCCCTCTCTTCCCAGAGCCTCTATCGAGCTGGTGGAAGCCGAGGTGTCAGAGCTGGAGGCCCGGCTAGAAAAGGTGACACGGAGAGGTGACCCTGGATCGCCTTGAGGTGGGAGGGGCGGGGCCAGGGAGAGAACGGGAGCTGGCATTGTTCCAGGTGTTGTGAATGCTGATCCTGTGGGGTAAATACTTCACGGGGCTGCAGAGAAGGAAGGGGCAGCTCCATACCCCCAGGGCACACAGGGCCTTGGAAGACCAGACACCCTGTGGGCTTATTGGGTCAGCTGGGCCCTCTGGGGAAGGCAAGACTCTTCTGCCCCCAGGGAGCCCACAGACAGCCTTGGGGAGATAAGCCAGCCAGACACTTAAACATGATACAGGAAGGCCCTCCCTGGCTACTTTGTATAAAACGTGCATCTGCACGCATACAAGCTCCTGCCCCTTTACTTGGCTTCACTTTTCTCTGTTTTCTCTCTAGCGTTTACCCTGCTCTCACGTGTGATGTGTTTATCTGCCCTGCTAGCTTCCTACTGCTCCCTAAAGAGTCCTTGCGGATGTGCTGACTTAGCCCAGCACCTGTTAGCATGGCGCCAGAGGGGCAGCAGTCAAGCACAGCTCCGCTGGTCCTCTACTCATGGGGTCACATGCCGCAGTCCCATCAGAAGCACATGGTCCTCTCTCAGTTTGCATGGTCGTCGGCAGACGCTAGTTCCTTGTAGGACTAAGGCCTTCACCTGCCCAGGGTACCCCCCAGTCCCCTGCCATGGGGCCCATCCCTGGGCAGTTCACATCATAGCAGCTTGCTTCTTCAAGCCTGTCGTTGGGGATGGGGTCGGGGGGTCACTCCCATGTGTGCCGCCAACGTGGCATCAGCTTACGTCGAAATGTAGTCACAGGTGCAGAGAATGTCATCTTTGCCCCGTGGCATAACCTGACCATGGGAGCACTGTCCTGTGGCCTTTGCTGCGTTCTGTTGGTAGGATCAGGTCACATGTCTCACGCTTAGGGGGGTGGGGATGATGCAAGAGAGGGAACCATTCAGGGTCACCTTAGAGTGTGTCTGTCACATCTGCCAGTTTGTTTTCTTGTTTCTCCCCC
The DNA here is from genome assembly GCF_018345385.1 of Vulpes lagopus. Classification (NCBI taxonomy): domain Eukaryota; kingdom Metazoa; phylum Chordata; class Mammalia; order Carnivora; family Canidae; genus Vulpes; species Vulpes lagopus. Next base: position 58,675,754 of record NC_054833.1, read on the forward strand.
ACGAGAACGTTAAGTGCTGTGAGGGACTTTTATGTTTTTTTTTTGTTCAATTCCCAGTGCCTGTACCAGAGTCTGAAGGTTAGCAGGTGACCAATTCACAAATACATATTTTTTATTTAAACTTTTTCACTTTTGGGACTCCTGGGTGCCTCAGCAGTTGGGCATCTGCCTTCGGCTCAGTTCTTGACCTGGGGTCCTGGGATCGAGTCCTGCATCGGGCTCCCCACAGGGAGCCTGCTTCTCCCTCTGCTTGTGTCTCTGCCTCTCTCTGTGAATAAATAAAATCTTTTTAAAAAGTTTTTTTTTCACTTTTTAAATTTCTTTTTTAAAGACTTAGTTACTTGACGAGAGAGCACGCACATGTGCGAGTGGCAGGGAGGGGAGAGGCAGAGGGGGAGGGAGAATCTCAAGCAGACTCCCCACTGAGTGCAGGTCCTCCCCCCACTTTACTCCCCACCCCAGTGTGGAGCTCAGTCCCTCAGCCCTGAGATCATGACCTGAGCAGAAATCAAGAGTCAGACACTTAAATGACCAAACCACCAGGTGCCCCTAAGCTTTTTGATTTTTGAGTTATAGACTTTAGGAGAAGTTACAACAATCATGCAGGGAGGTCCCACGTCCTCATGCCCCAGTTTCCCCCAGAGGTGGCATCTCATAAAAAACTAGTACATCACCAAAACCAGGAAATTGATGTTGGCACGTTGAACTATCTGCAGACCGTACTTGGATTTTACCTGTTTGCATTTACAGTTGACCTTGAACAGCAAGGGGGCTAGGGACACTGACCCTCCATCCAGTCAAAAATTGGCATATAATTCTTGACTCCCCCAAAGTTTTACTTATAGCCTGCCATTGACCAATAACATAAATAATCGATTAACATTTTTGTGTAGTGTATGTATTATATAGTGTTCATCAATAAAAGGAGCTAGAGAAAAGTACTATTAAGGAAATTATAAGGAAGAGGACCTCCTGGCTGGCTCAGTCAGTAGAGCGCGCAACTCTTGATCCCAGGGTGGTGAATTCAAGCCACATGTTGGGTGTACAGCTTACTTTAAAAAAATGAAAATAAAAACAAAATTTTGGAAAACATGAATCAGAAGGAAGCGAAAACACATTTATGGTACGGTAGTGTATTTGTTAAAAAAAAATCCACTTACAAGTGGACCAGCGCATTTCAAACCCATGTTCAAGGGTTGACTGTACCCTTGTTTCAAAAAGTCTTTGTGTATAATTCAGTGGCACTTCATCACAAGCCTCTGTTCTTATAACCAGCATCACATTGAAAACACAAAACTCAGGCAGCCCGGCTCAGCGCTTTGGCGCCGCCTTCAGCCTGGGATGTGATCCTGGAAGCCCAGAATCGAGTCCCACGTCTGGCCCCTGTGTGGAGCCTGCTTCTCCCTCTGCCTGTGTCTCTGCCTCTCTGTGTCTCTCATGAATAAATATATAAAATCAGAAAGAAAGAAAAAGAAAGAAAGAAAAAGAAAGAAAGAAAGAAGGAAGGAAGGAAGAAAAGAAAAGGGGAAAAAAAAGAGAAGAGAAAAAAGAAAAGACAAAACTCCTAGGTGGCCTGGGTGGCTCAATGGGTCAAGCGTCCAACTCTTGGCTTCAACTCAAGTCATCTCAGGATCATCATGAGATCAAGCCCCTGTCCACCTCTGTAGGACTCCCCCTCTCTGGCAGCCCAGGTGGCTCGGCGGTTTAGCGCCACCTTCAGCCCAGGGCATGATCCTGGAGATCCGGGATGGAGTCCCACGTCAGGCTCCCTGCATCCTGCATGGAGCCTGCTTCTCCCTCTTCCTCTCTCTCTCTCCCTGTGTCTCTCATGAACAACAAAAAAAAAGGACTCTCCCTCTCCCTCAGCCCTCCCCACCACCACTCTTGGATGGTTTCCCTCTCAAAAAAAAAAAAAAAAGATGAAACTCCTATCACCACAAGGAGTTACCCTTTATCCTGATACCTCCCTGCCTTCTCGAACCTGCAGTTACCACCCTCTGTTCTCCCGAAGTGTCGTTTCTAGAACGTTACACAAGTGAAACCATACAGTAGGCGAGTTCTCAAGATTGGCCCTTTCTTTTTTTTTTCCTCTCAGAATAATGCCCCTGAGGTCTGCTCAGGTTGTTGCCTATTGGTATGAGTAGTTCCCATATGGACGGTTGATTCCTTTGTGTTGCTGGGCACTGTTCCATTGCATGGATGGGCCAGTTTGTCATGAGTTCAGTTTTGTGAATGCTCACAGATGGAGAAAGGGTGGTGGGTAGGAAAAAAAATGGACACTCAGCGCCCCAGCACTATGAAGTGAAGTTGTGAGTGTCTGCATCCTGGTCCCTGATCACAGACACCTCGTGGTGACATCTGATATGAGATTGGATCATGGTCGCTGTCCTGACCATTAGTGACCCTGTCAGCCACCTTCAAGGCAAGCTGTAGTTCCCTGCAGCCTTCACTAGCCCTCAAAAGTCTTTCTACTCATTAAAAGTTAATGGAGAACCTCTGGGCCCAGCTTTCTGATCCCCCACCACCCCAAATCTCCACATGGAACTTCCCTGCTGGTCTCCTGTCCCCTGGGCTGAGCTGAAGGGCTCCACTGACGCTCGCTCTGTCCCAGCTATGTTGACTCAGGCCTGAACCAAGTGGTGTCACCTCAGAGGCAATGCAGTTCCCAAGCAAGGGCCTGAGATCAGGAGACCTCGCTTTGGTTTCTGGCTCAGCTGCCTGGCTCTTCCAGAGGGACCCTCCTCGGATCAGACCTAGGAGCACCCTAACTTGCCATCTTTGTTTGCCCTGACCCTGTGGCCAGGGGGGCTGATTAATCTGGCGAGGGAATGTGCCATGAGCACAGAATGGGACAGCTCCAGCTGGGAAGGACTGGGGAATTCAGTGCCACCCAGGTAGAGCATTTGTCCTGTGACCCAATAGTGCATAAGGGAGGGGTATCTGGGGAGCACTGGATCCGGGCAGGTGGGGCAGGCCTGGGGGGCTACGCGTGTCAAGGGACAGAGAAAGACAGTTCAAAGGTGAAGCTGACACTGGTTGTGGTGAGAGGCTGGGAGATTTGTCTTCCAGGCACAGAGCAGTTAAGCACCAGGGGTGTGTTAAAAACTGGGGGTGCCCAGCTGGGCTGCAGAGGCGAAGGTGAGGTTGGGCAGCAGGGGCACAGCCCTGGGGAAGGGCAGAGCAGGGGGACCAGGGTGGGGTCCCCCAACTCTCTGTCACTCTGTTGCTTCTTAGCTTCTCAAGCTGGGGAATGGCCTCCTGGAAAGTGGGCGCCACTACCTGGCCGCTGGCCGCACCTTCATCGCTGGCATTTGTGACCTGGCCCGCCTGGGTCCACCAGAGCCCATGATGGCGGTAGGTGGAGGCCCAAGCCACACTGGGCTGGAGTCTGGAACATGGACGTCCTCTGCGAGGGGAGGGTGAACCTGGGCTGGGGCCACAGCCAGAGGCCACCTGGCGGGCTGGGTGTAGATGGTAGGTGCTGCTGCCCCATGTCTGCTACCCTCTCTCTGCCGTTTCGTGCCCAGGAGTGTCTGGACAAGTTCACCACGAGCCTCAGCCACAAGCTGGACAGCCATGCGGTAAGGGAGCAGAGCAGGTGGGACCGGTGTCCGGCCTCTGTGGCCTGGGCCTCGCCTGCCAATTTCTGCTTTTCCTCAGGAGCTTTTAGATGCCACCCAGCACACGCTGCAGCAGCAGATCCAAACCCTGGCCAAAGAGTGAGTCGGGAGGGGAACCAGGCCTCCATCCTTCTTCCTGTCCCCACAGGGGCCTCCCTGGGACTCTGCTGGGAGTAGGGGGAGCTATTGGGTTGTTTTTCCGCTCCTCCACAGAGGTCTCCGGGGCTTCCGAGAGGCTCGCCGGGATTTCTGGAAGGGGGCTGAGAGCCTGGAGGCTGCTCTTATCCACAACGCCGAGGTCCCCAGGCGCCGGGCCCAGGAGGCAGAAGAGGCGGGCGCTGCCTTGAAGACTGCGAGGGCTGGGTACCAGGGACGAGCCCTGGATTATGCCCTGCAGGTGCCCACCCCAACCCATCCCGCCTCGGGATCCCAGGGCCTCTGGCCCCTCAGAGGCTGGAAAGGGCCCCCTGTGCAGTGGGAGGGGGCGCTGTGGTTGCAAGACTGACCTGAGGGCTTTTGGTGGCCTTCAGATCAACGTGATTGAGGACAAGAGGAAGTTTGACATCATGGAGTTTGTGAGTTGCAGTGGCGGTGGTGGTGATGGCAGGGTGGAGGGGAGCCTGCTGATGGGGTGGTAGTAGAGAAGAAGGAGAGACAGAGAGTGCCTTGTCAGCTCCACCCCCTGCCCACCTTGTCACCCAGGTGCTGCGGCTGGTGGAGGCCCAAGCTATCCATTTCCAGCAGGGCCACGAGGAGCTGGGCAAGCTGGCCCAGTATCGCAGGGAGCTGGGCGCCCAGGTGGGGCCCCGGGGAGCAGGCCAGTGGGGGCGGAGGGGCCTCTAAGATACCTGTCCTGGCCTAGTGGGGGAAGGCGGGGGGGGAATATCTGAAATGCCCATGGTGTGCCCAGTTGCACCAGCTGGTCCTGAATTCAGCTCGTGAGAGGAGGGACATGGAGCAGAGACACGTGCTGTTGAAGCAGAAGGTGAGATCCTTGGGGTGCAGCAGGGCCTGGTGCCTAGGCCTCTGCCCACTTCAGCTGCCCTTTGACCCTCCTGTGCTCCCCAGGAGCTGGGTGGGGAGGAGCCAGAGCCAAGCCTAAAGGAAGGGCCTGGTGGCCTGGTGATGGAAGGACACCTCTTCAAACGGGCCAGCAACGCATTTAAGACCTGGAGCAGGTGAGGGGAAGGCACCCCCATCACCCCCACCCACCCAAATCACCTAAACATTTGTTGAGATAGGGTGCTAAGCACAGAGAAAAAAAGACAAGACCCACCAGCTTCGCAGATTTTGTATCCCACCGCAGAGACCCACAGTGAATTCTGTTATGTTGGGAGAGAAGAGCGGCACAGGAGAAAAAATACTAAAGCAGAGGGTGTGAAGAGCTGGGGACGAGTCATGGTTTTAGGTGGGGTGGTCAGGTCAGGCTTCGTGAGTCATGGTTTTAGGTGGGGTGGTCAGGTGGTTTCGGAGTGAAGACTTGAAGGATATCTGGGGGAGAGAATATTCTAGGCAGAAGGAGGAGCCAGTGACAGAGCCCTGAGGGTGGGGGGACAGAGGGAGGGAGGAAGATGTGGGGCAAGGAGAAGTTGGAGCTAGTGGGGGTGTGCTCAGCGACATGGGGCCTTGTCAGCTTCTGTAGGGACTTAGGACCCCTGCAGGTATGGGGCGGGCTGGTCATTTACTGTGACTCTACTTCCTGTCCCAGGGCCACTGCCAGCCCATCGGGGACGTTGGCCCAAGTCAGAAAATTGAGCCTTTCCCTAAGATGCTTCTGTCAAAATTGTGGCAAGAGACACAGGGCGCCTTGGCTGGTCCACTCCGTGGAGCCTGTGACTCTTGATCTCGGGGTTCTGGGTTCGAGCCCCACATTGGGTGTAGAGATCACATAAAAATAAATTTTTTTTTTTTTAAGGTTTTTTAATTTACTCATGAGAAACACAGAGAGGCAGAGACACAGGCAGAGGGAGAAGCAGGCTCCATGCGGGGAGTCGGATACAGAACTCGATCCCAGGACCCCGGGATCAGGACCTGAGCCAAAGGCAAACGCTCAACCGCTGAACCACCCACGTGTCCCAAAATAAAATCTTTATAAAAAACAATTATAGGAGCTCCTGGCTGGTTCAATGAGTAGAGAGCACATGACTCTTGGTCTGGGAGTTGTGAGTTCGAGCTCCACGAGGGTATAGCAATTACTTTAAAAAACAAAAAACAAACCTTGGGGTTCCTGGGTGGCTCAGCGTGTGAGCGTCTGCCTTTGGCTCAGGGCGTGACCCCGGGGTCCTGGGATTGAGACCCACGTTGGGCTCCCGGCAGGGAGCCTGCTTCTCTCTCTGCCTGTGTCTCTGCCTCTCTCTCTGTGTCTCTCATGAATAAATAAAATCTTTTTTTTTAATCTTTAAAAAATTATAGTAGAGTATTTTTATTGGAAAAAGCATTTTACTTCTGGAAAGTTGTCTTCACGAATGCATCAAATCTAGGTTGTCTGAGGTGTGAGCAGTGCCGCTTTGGGTGTCCTGGCCTACAAGGCCGTGCGCCCTCCTGACGGGATGGGGTGGTCAGCACGGCTCTCTAGGCAAGATCCTCATGGAGCAAAGGGCACACAGCCTCTCAGCAGTCCCTGTCCCAAGTGCATCCCAGTGTCATGTCCACAACTCTGTTCCCACCTCCTCCAGACGCTGGTTCACTATTCAGAGCAACCAACTGGTTTATCAGAAGAAGTACAAGGTAGGTGGGCTGGGCACTGGGTGCCGGGGCCTGGTGACACCCTGCCCCTGCCCCTGCTGCAACTGTGTGGATGGCTGCCCCTCGTCACCTTCCTTCCCCTTCCAGGACCCCGTGACCGTGGTGGTGGATGACCTTCGCCTCTGCACTGTGAAGCTCTGCCCCGACTCAGAAAGGCGGTTTTGCTTTGAGGTTGTGTCCCCCAGCAAGTGAGTGCAGAAGTCAGGGGTGATTGATGCTCCTAATGCTCCACTGTGTCTAAATCTTTTTTTTTTTTTTTTAAAGAATTTATTTGTTCCAAAAAAAAAAAAAGATTTTATTTGTTTATTCATGAGAGACACACAGAGAGAGGCAGAGACGCAGGCAGAGGGAGAAGCAGGCTTCCTGCGGGGAGCCCATTGTGGGACTTGATCCCAGGATCCCGGGGTCACGACCTGAGCTGAAGGCAGATGCTCAACCTCTGAGCCACACAGGCATTCCTGTGTCTAAATCTTTGCCAACAGGGAGGCAGGGCTGATCATAGAGCGTTAACCTTCTGGTGGCTGGATTGGGGGACAGACCGGGAGGTGTCCTGGTGAGAAAGGATAAGGCAATGGGGGATATTTAGAAAGATCTGACCCATTGGTGCCAAATCTCTATTCAGCTGGTGTTTCGTATGTCAGTACAATGGGTACCGGTTGAATAGCAGCTGGAGGTAAGCCAGCCTATCCTGAGCCTCCCCGGGGCCTCACACCACACGCGCCCCTCTGCTCTCCCCTCCTGCCCAGGTCCTGCCTCCTGCAGGCTGACTCGGAGCGTCTCCTGCAGCTGTGGATCAGTGCTGTGCAGAGCAGCATCGCCACGGCCTTCAGCCAGGCTCGCCTCGAGGACAGCCCCCGGGGGCCAGGCCAGGTGCCTTAATCTGAGGGTACAGGGCCGGGCTGCCTAGGGAGATGAGGCACCCTTCCCCAAGCCCCATAGCCATCCTTTCCACCTCTGTCTCCCCTAGGGCTCAGGATACCCAGCCATGAGCTCCTCCGCTACCCTGGGCTGTGGCGGGATGAGCAGGGGCAGGGAACCAGGCGGAGCTGGGCACGTGGCAGCCCAGGTGCAGAGCGTAGACGGCAATGCCCAGTGCTGTGACTGCCGAGAGCCAGCCCCAGAGTGGGCCAGCATCAACCTGGGTGTCACTCTGTGCATCCAATGCTCGGGCATCCACAGGTCACTCCCCACTACCCCAGCGGGGCCCTACTCCTTCCGGCTGGGGTCTGGGGAGGGGGCAGGATAGAGTTCCTCCTGTGGGCTCCCCCCTCCTCCTTGCCCTGCTGTCACTGGGCACAGCGTCCTGGTCTGGCCAGAGGGATTTATAGGCTTGACTGGATGCATGGGGTCGGGGCTCTTGAGGGTAAAGGAACCAATGAGCAGAGAGAGGAAAGGTCACCAGGCCTCAGCAAGTCTGTGAGGCATTCCATCTGAATCGGTCTGGTGGAAGGAGGGGAATGGCAGGGCAAGAGAAGGGAGGTGGCTGAAGAGAATGAGGCCCTGACACTGAAATGTAGGAGAAGGGGGAAGAGGGAAGGATGAACAGAGCCAGGCCACGCAGCCCGCTGCCCTGCCGCCTCCTGGTCAGTGCCTCTGCGTGCCTGCTGTGCTCATCTGGCTGCTGCTGCCCCACAGAGGGCCTGACTCCCACTCTGACCCCCCAGGAGCCTCGGGGTTCACTTCTCCAAAGTCAGGTCTCTGACACTTGACTCATGGGAGCCAGAACTGGTGAAGGTGACTTGGGGTGTCATGATGAGAAGCGGGTGGGGTGGGGTGAGTCCAGGACGGCAGCGCCCTGAGGGCTCAGACACTCACCTCCCTCCCCTCCCACCTGTCTGTCTGTGTCTGTGTCTCTGTCTGGGCCACCCAAAGCTTATGTGCGAGCTGGGGAATGTCGTCATCAACCAGATCTATGAGGCCCGCGTGGAGGCTATGGCAGTGAAAAAACCAGGGCCCACCTGCTCCCGGTGAGATTGGGATGGAAGTGCTGGGGCTGCCTACTGGCGGGGAAGAAAGAGGGTCTGGGACCAGAGGAGGGAAGACTATCCCCCTTCTTCCCTGCCATACTCTGCCAGGCAGGAGAAGGAGGCCTGGATTCATGCCAAATATGTGGAGAAGAAGTTCCTGACCAAACTTCCTGATATTCGAGGGCGAAGAGGTGGCCGGGGGCCCTCCAGGGGGCAGCCTCCTGTGCTCCCCAAGCCTTCCATCAGGTCCCAGCTGGGAAGCTGCAGAGCCAGGCCAGGTATACCATTGCTCGGACATTCTGGCAGCCGGGCTGCATGCCCAGCACTATGTCACACCCGGTGAGGAGGCACACAGCATGGGGCCCCAGCCCTCCCCTTGCCAATGTTGGGGGCGGACCACACTAGCACTGATTTTACAAGGCAAGAGTTTCAGGGGCTAAGTGAAGACTGGGGAGGAGCATGGGGCTGGGGATAGGCAGGGAGGGTCTCAACCACAAGAAAAGTCAGGAGGGAGAATGAAAAGGACTGGGGGGGCGGGAGCTTGGCTGGAGCAGAGGGAACCAGAGCCACTGAGGCTGTTGGCTCCCTTGTGACGGTCCAGCCGGTCCAGGTAAGTGAACAGGAGGAGCTGAATGATGCTGTCCGTGCCCCCTGCCCTGCGGGCCCTGCACGCACACACACCCCCACCTCCCACTGCTGTCCCCGGAGTCCCGAACACACACGGAGCCTCCCCACAACTGAGGAATGACCCATCAGAGCATTTGGGGCCTGTGCCTAGGGCTTCCTACCAGACCCACGGCCAATTTTTTTCACCAGAGCCCCCCTCCGATGACCTGGGCAGCCTCCACCCGGGGGCCCTGCTGTTTCGAGCTGCCGGGCACCCTCCATCCCTCCCCACCATGGCCGATGCCCTCGCCCATGGAGCTGATGTCAACTGGGTCAACGCAGCTCGGGAAAATGCCACGCCATTGATCCAGGCCACGGCTGCTGTGAGTCTTGCCCACGTACAGACTGCGACTAGGGACCCGCTCTTACCCCTATCCCCCTTAGGGAATGATGACCAATAGAGACGGGTTGCTAAGGGGTCATGTGATTTGGAGGCAGGCAACCTGGGTTTGAATCCACGTTCACACCACTCACTGTTGTGAACCTCTGTGCCTCAAGTGTACTCGTCTGTAGAATAGATAACATACCGCATGACGCTGTACTGTGGACTTAACCTATGCATACCGGGAAGGGGCTGGAGCAGAGCCTGACACAGCTGCACCCCAGCCCAAAACCTCTTTAGTCTGCTCCTAAAGATGCCACTTTCTCTCCCGTTCTCAACCTCTCCATGCAGAATTCTCTTCTGGCCTGTGAGTTTCTCCTCCAGAACGGGGCGAACGTGAACCAGGCGGACAATCACGGCCGGGGGCCGCTGCACCACGCAACCATTCTGGGCCACACCGGGTAGGGGCGGGCGGGGCGGATGGCTGCGGGAAAGAAGGGCCCGGATATGGTGAGTAGCCGGCTGAACCTGTCTGTCCTTTCCAGGCTGGCCTGCCTGTTCCTGAAACGAGGAGCCGATCTGGGAGCTAGGGACTCCGAAGACAAAGACCCCCTGACGATCGCCATGGAAACGGCCAACGCTGACATCGTCACCCTGTGCGGCTGTTTGGGGGCGGGGCCAGTGCTTGCCCTACCCACCTGGGGGCGGGGCTTGGGAGCTGCTGGCCGGCTGGCGGACCCGGCAAGAGGAAGGGTTCTCCGAGTGTAGACCCGGGACGGGGAGTAGGAAGGGGGGCGGGTAGGGAGCACGGATGGTGAGTTCGTCCCCAGTGACAGACTTCGGGGTTGGTAAACGCCTTTAAGCACTGGATCCCAGGGGGACAGATGAATTAACGACCCCAGCTCAGAGGACGGGGAGTGGGAGTGGAGCCCTGAACAGAAAGTCATTCGTGCCTGAATCCTTCCCCTTCAGGCTACGCCTGGCAAAGATGAGAGAGGTCGAGGCGGCCCAGGGCCAGGCAGGTAAAGTACCTCCCGCCCCACCACGCGCTTTCCTTGCTGAGCTTCTGGCTCCCGCAGACCTGCCTCGCGGACCCGGCTGCATAGACTAATTTCATTACTTATTGCACAAATGTGTATTGAGTGCGTGTGAGAGCGCACGTCTTCGAACCCCGAGAGGGCCGGGCCGGGGCGCTGTGCCCACGGTGAGCGCGCTCCAACCCCGCCCGGCCGGCGCCTCGCCAGCCCAGCCCTTGCTCCCTCCCTCCCCTCAGGAGACGAGACGTATCTGGACATCTTCCGAGACTTCTCCCTCATGGCGTCGGACGACCCAGAGAAGCTGAGCCGGCGCAGTCACGACCTGCACACGCTCTGATCCCGCATCCCGGCCCCCTCTGCCCCACCCCGCCGGTCCCTGGGCCATTAAAGCCTCTGTGCTCTGCGCTTCCCGTCGTCATTCCTCTGCGGGGCGCCACCCTCCGGCCGGGACCGGGGCTGCGGAAGCGGGGGGGGGGTTGCGAGCTCGAGTCACGCGAGGGGCTACTCCGGGACAGCGAGGCGGAGGCCGCAGCCCTAGCACCCGGCGGCTCTGGGCGGAGCTCTCGGGCTCGGGCGACATGGCCAGACGCGGCGGGCCTGGCAGAGGAGAGGCCGCCCGCGTGGGCTGGGGGGCCGGCCTCCCATAGGGGGCCGCTGGCGTCGGGCCGGGACGGAGAGGCTGGCTTGGGCCACCCCGGCCCTGAGGCATCCCCGGAATGCGGCGGCTCAGCACCCGCCCCCTCGGGAGTTCCCGACGCGAACGCCCGGGTGAGCACCGCCCCCAGCCCGGGACGGCGGGGCCTCGGGCCCCGCGCGGAGCTGCAGACGTGAGGTCGGGCACTCCTGGGCGCCTGCGGGGCGGTCGCGGCCACATCCGGAGCGACTCGCCTGAGTCACCCTCCAGACCCCACCCCCGCCCGCGTTCCTGGTCCGGCCCGTTCGCCCCGTCTCTCGGGTTCCAGACTCTCGGCTCCCACCTCCGCTCCTGCCGCGCGAGCCCCGCGGGGGTGGGGGGCGGGGCGCCAAGGGGGCGGGGCGGTCCCTTAAAGGGCCCCCCGGCCGCTGCCCTGAGGCCACTTCCTGGGGGCGGAGAGGACTGCGGCGGCGGCGGCGACACCCGGGCCCCGAGACTCCCGGCGGCTTCCATCCGAGTCCTCCGGGGCTCCTGGTTCGCGTCGAGCGTGCATCCCCTGCGCCCCGGCGGGTAGGGGCCCCCGCCGCCCGCTCGCGTCCGCCCCGCCTCCGTCGCCCGAGACCCGCGCCCGAGCCAGGCCCGGCCTGCGACTGGCCCCCGGGGCCCTGCGTGGACTCGCCCGCGGCGACAGCGATCTGCCGAGAACTCGGAAGCTGGGTCCTTCCGAGCGCCGGCCTGTGCTCGCCACCGTCACCTGCTGGTGGGACTCCGGAAACCCTCTGTGTGAAGACCACAGAGAGGAGCCGCTGACCCTCCGCCCGGAATCGAGAGCGCCTGGACCGAAATCTCCCCGCCTCTCTGGCTTCTGCGCTTTTCAGCTGTTCTCTCGAGCTTTCGGCCGCGTCTGTCCCTGGAAACCACCCCCCGCTACCGACGTAGCCTGGGCGAGCCCCGCATCTCACCGCCGTGCGCTCCCACCTGTGAATCCGGAGACAGTCTCAACTTTATGACCCAATTCTGCCCACACCCAGGCAGTTCTGCCTTTTCTTCTCTTGCGGTATCTCCCGTAGTCCCCAAAATTTCGCCGCCTCCTGTGCCCTCTTCGCCCCCCTCTTTTGGGGGCCCCGTGACCCTGAATGTTGGGGGCACACTATACTCCACCACTTTGGAGACCCTGACTCGCTTCCCGGACTCCATGCTGGGGGCCATGTTCAGGGCCGGCACCCCCATACCCCCCAACCTCAGCCCCCAGGGAGGTGGCCACTACTTCATCGACAGAGATGGCAAGGCCTTCCGGCACATCCTCAATTTCCTGCGGCTGGGCCGCCTCGACCTGCCCCGTGGGTATGGGGAGACGGCACTTCTCAGGGCAGAGGCCGACTTCTACCAGATCCAGCCCCTCCTGGATGCCCTGCGGGACCTGGAGGCCTCTCGGGGGACCCCCGTACCCACTGCTGCCCTGCTACACGCAGACGTGGATGCCAGCCCCCGCCTGGTGCACTTCTCTGCTCGCCGGGGCCCACACCACTATGAGCTGAGCTCTGTGCAGGTGGATACCTTCCGAGCCAACATCTTCTGCACGGACCCCGAGTGCCTGGGTGCCATGCGGGCCCGCTTTGGTGTGGCCAGTGAGGATAGGGCTGAGGGCGGCCCACACTTCCGTCTGGAGTGGGCCCCCTGTCCCGCAGAACTCCCCGAGGTGGAGTATAGGAGACTGGGGCTGCAGCCGCTGTGGACTGGGGGGCCGGGAGAGCTGCGGGAGGTGGTGGGCACACCAGGCTTCCTAGAGGAGGTGCTGCGGGTCGCTCTGGAGCACGGCTTCCGTCTAGACTCCGTTTTCCCTGACCCCGAAGATCTGCTCAACTCGCGATCTCTGCGCTTCGTGCGGCACTGAGTGCGTGGCGCTCCCATCTGAGTGGGGTGCGGAGAGAGAACGGACAGCAAAAGGGACGAAGGGCCCCCTGAAGCCTCTTCTTAGCTCTGCCTCTGGAGCTGTGAGAGTCAGGGCTCCCACTGCACCTGACTGGAGCCCAGGTGTGGGCAGGAATTCCCAAATCTCAGCCCGCTGAGGGCTCAAAAGCCATGCAGAGGGTCTGGACTGGTGCTAATCCTGGGAGGGGTGGGGAAGGTTCCCAGGCTTGTTCTTGCCTGAGGCTGGCAGCCTCCAGTGTCTCCTTGTTTGAGCTCAGTATTCAAGGTTCTAGAGAAGTAGCGACCCCTCCATGCTCAGGCTAGGCCTAGCAGGACCCTGGAGGGACACTGAAGTGTGGGTGAAGGACTCTGGATTGCTGTGACGTGGTCTCCTGGACTGTGGCTTCTCCTGCAGCTGGATGGCCTGGCCTGACCAAACCGTGGCTGGAACATTCTTGACTATGGGAAAGGGGATCCTTTGCTGGGTCTCACACTCTCACGTTACTTACTTAGGGAGACGGAAAGGCTACACTCTACCCTAGGTTGGCATGAGGGAGTTAGGAGAATCCCCATTTACTATAGGGCTGGAGCCCCGTAGTCCATAGTAAAGGACCCCATATTGATGGTGGAGGAGGCATCTTCGCAGGTTTTGGCCTTACTTTGCTCACGTACATGTGTGTGTCAGCCTGTGTGTCTGACTGACGTGCGGGTCTCCGCCTTCCTGACTCCCATCTATTGCTGGAGGCAGCATCTGTGTGCTGGGCTTTCTGTGGTCTCTGCATGTCCAGGCCTGTTTGTGGTTGCCTGGTGTTTGGCACTGGGTATGTCTGTGGTATGGGTGTGAGTAGATGGAGAATTAGTAGTGTAATCAAGTAGGGGGGTGTGTGCACGCATGTGTGTTCACCACGTAGGCAGGAGCCCGTTGATGTTTGAGTCACTAGGATCTTCCTGGTGAAAGGTAAGAGGAATCAGTGGGCCCAGCTGGGCCTTGGAGGCCGCTATAGAACTCTTGGTTGCCAAGGCAACCATGGGCATGGTTGCTAGGAGATAGCTGGGCAGGTCCCAGGCTGCCTGGGGCAGAGGGGAGACCAACAGAAGAGGTGGAGAGAGCAGGGGAGGATATGGGAAGGGATGGGATTTCTGGGTCCCCAAGGGGTGGGGTACTCATGCACAACTTCTTCCACTGGGGGAGTCACTCATTATTTATCACTGGTCACGATTTACAAGAAGAAAAATAAAATGGTGGTGATCCCTGGGTGGCTCAGCGGTTTGGCGTCTGCCTTTGGCCCAGGGCACGATCTTGGAGTCCCGGGATCGAGTTCCGCTTCGGGCTCCGGGCATGGAGCCTGCTTCTCCCTCCTCCTGTGTCTCTGCCTCTTTCTCTCTGTGTCTATCACAAATAAAAATAAATAAATAAATCCTTAAAAAAAATAAAATAGGGATCCCTGGGTGGCGCAGCAGTTTGGCGCCTGCCTTTGGCCCAGGGCGCGATCCTGGAGACCCGGGATTGAATCCCACATCAGGCTCCCGGTGCATGGAGCCTGCTTCTCCCTCCGCCTGTGTCTCTGCCTCTCTCTCTCTCTGTGTGACTATCATAAATAAATAAAAAATTAAAACTAAACTAAAATAAAATAAAATAAAATAAAATAAAATAAAATGGCTTTTTGGAACCTCAAACTTGTCAAGGCTGCTGCGGGCCAGGTTGGGGGGTGCTGTCCTCTTTGCCGCGCAAGCCCCGCTTTCTCTGCCGGTCATCTTCGGGTCTTCAGCTCCTTGGGCCCCACCTTAGCCCCAGCCAGAGACAGAATGGTGGCACTGTGCCAGAATGTTCTAGAATCCCCAACTGTTCTGGAACACCCTAGACTCCCCGGGCAGGGCTAGAGCCAAGATTGTAGCATTTAGAGGCCTTCCCAGCCTCAGTGGGCTCCCCCACCACTCCCCAGCAGGCCTCATGTGGGTGCTGGCATTAGGTGGGGTGTTCCTGGCGACCACTCAGGCCTGTATCCTCTGCCAGCTCTCAGCTCGAGACCTGTCGGGCCGCCTGGCCCACATGTGCGGCCAAGTGGAGGCTAAGTGGAAGGACTGTGGGGCCTCCTGGAACTTTCCGGCCTTTGCCTTAGGTGAGCTCAGACATCCAGGGACAGTCCCCGAGTGGGACACCCCCGGTCCGCAGCCCTCTCTGGACGCACTGGCCTCTCCCCTCGGGGGACCTGCCTCGGCCCCGGGGAAGCCGGGAAAGACTCACACATCCTTGCTGTCTCCACAGATGAGGTGTCCATGAACAGAGTCATAGAAAAGACTCACCGAGTCCTGAGGGTTATGGGTGAGGTCAAGGGGCAAGGCAGCCCCTGGGGGGCTCGGAGGGGCAGTAGGAGGAGGCTAGGGATCAGGGGGGTGGATACAGGAAGGTGGGACCCTGGAGGCATGAGGTGAGGGGTAGAGGTGCACCCCTCCCCGGGGGATGCGCCCCCAATATCACTCCCGTGTCTCCCCAGAGATCAAAGGGTCTTTCTCCTCCCTCCCCCTGTACCAGCTTTGGCTGCAAAAGATCAAGCTCCCCCAGTACACCCGGGAAGGTACTGCTGTGGCAGGGATGGGGTGCTGGGGCTCTGGGGCAGGGGGTGGGTGGTGGTGGCTGAGCGTCTCCTGTCCCCACACCCCTCCTTGTATTTGGTTGCAGCTCTCTGCGCGCCTGCCTGCCGTGAGTAGGAAAGGAAGGGGTGGTGAGGCCGGGGGCACCGGGGGTACCCCAGGGGAGCCTGGCAGCCCCCAGAGGGAGTTGGGGCTGCCCCGCCCCAGCTCGGCTCCTGTCATCTCCTGCAGGGGGCAGAACCACCCTCTACAACTGCTCCACCTGCCAGAGCACCCAGGTGCGCTGCTGGCCCAAAAAGCGCTGCTTCCCAGGTTGGACCCCTGAAGCCCTGGCCCTGGCCTCCCCTGGCTATGATCTCTGAGCATTAGGTGGCGCCCCCCCACATGACTGGTGAGGTCCCCAGGATCACTCACTGCTTCCTGGGCTCCCTGCAGGAAGTCACGATCTTCAGGAAGCCAGGATCCTGCTCCTCTCTGTCTTGATAGCTGCCCTGCTGCTGGGCATCCTGAGCCTCGTGGTGGAGTGAGTCCCCAAAGCGGGGAGGCTAAGGGTGGAAGCAGCCTCACCACTTCTGAGCGCCCCCCACCTTCTCCGCAGTACCTTCCACCACCATCCCTCCTCCCTCCTCCCACCATCCTCCCTGCCCTGCCCAGGCCTCCCATCTCTGTCTCCCCTCAGGTCCAATTACTTCAAACCAAAAGAGGACCTGTGAAGACACTGCCAGCCTCCCAGCCTCCACTCCTAAAGGGCAGGAGCCCACCACCTCCACTCCCCTTGGAGGGAATCAGCCAGCCCTTTAGCTCCCATCCCGAAGGCTCAGCCTTCCACACCCTGAAGCCCAATGTCCCCAAGGTCCCAGGGGCAGACGGCCTCGGGGGACCCAGGCACCCACAGGGGGAACATTCCTCTGCCCCGCCGCCTCAGCCCTCTAAGAATCAGATGGGAGCAGTCACTGATTCCAGGAAAATATCTACAGAAGGAAAGAATCCCCTCCAGGCACCACCCCTCCCACACCCCCTCCTGTCTATTCTCGGAAAGCGGGGGCTGGCTGCCCCAGAAGCTACTCTTGGGGCTCTTATGACTGATTGGGAATCCGGGAATAAGTGCCTGGAAGCCGCCCTCCCTCTAGAGTTGAGACCACATCAGTCAGCCTGCTAGCAGGCTATCCCTCCATTTAACATTGTGAAGCCTTGGCCTCCCAGGGAGGCTTCCCTCCTGCCAAGACGAAGTAAACCTGCTGTCAAATGGCCTCCACCCTGCCTAGCCTCTGTCTGCGACTGGGGAGGGCAGAGGGGGAAGGGGAGACTTGCTGTGGCACAGTGGTTCTCAACCCCAAGAGACATGTGGCCACATCTGCAGACATTCTTGATGGCTTTGGTTGGGGGATGGGCTGCTGGCATTTAGCGGGTGGAGGCCCGGGGTGTGGGCCTCTACAGCCTCCCTGGCCTCCGCGATGCTCAGGGGAGTCCTCCACAACAGAGAGTTCTCCTGTCTAGGACCTCAGTTGTGTGTGGTTGAGAAACCCCAGCATTCGGTCCCCTGGCGCTCAGGAGTTTTGGGTTGGGTGTGTGGAACATGAAGCATAAAAGGAGTTAGCCGGTCACCAACCACAAGCCTCAGGTCAAGGGCCTAGGTTGGAAGGGATTTTGCCTGCATCGAGCCCAGTGGTTTTCAATGGTAATTTTTTTAAAAATTGTATTTATTTCAGAGAGAGCACACATGAGTCGGGGGGTGGGGGTGCAGAGGGTGAGGGAGAAGCAGACTGCCCACTGAGCGGGGAGCCCCATGCGGAACTCAATCCCAGGACCCCGGGATCATGACCTGAGCTGAAGGCAGATGCTTCACTGACTGAGCCGCCCACTTGCCCCTAGCCCTGGGGTTTTCCAGGGCAAAAGTTCTCATCCTGCTGCACGTGACAGTCCCCTGGGCAGCTTCAGAAACTATCCATCCCGGCAGTTGCCTGGGAGGCTGAAATGATTAAGTGTCTGATTTTGGCTCAAGTCATGGTCCCAGGGTCCTAGGATCAAGTCCCGCATGGGGCTCCCTGCTCCACGGGGAGTCTGCTCCTCCTTTTCCCTCTGCCCCTCCCCACCATTCATGCTCTCTTTCTCAAATAAAATCTTAAAAAGAAAACAAAACAACTATCCATCTCTGGGCCTTATATCCAGAGCTTCTGAATTCAGTGGTGTCAAATGGGGCCTCAGTTAATCTAACTTACAGCCAGCCAGGGCTACAACCAGGGTTTGGGGTGCCGTGAAGGGCCTGGGGATGGAGAGAGGGATACTTGCCCCTTCTAAGGAAGTGCCTTCCAGGGACACCCGGGTGGCTCAGTAGTTGAGCATCTGCCTTCGGCTCAGGGCGTGACCCCCGGGTTCCAGGATTGAGTCCTACATCAGGCTCCCCACAGGGAGCCTGCTTCTCCCTCTGCCTGTGTCTCTGCCTCTCTGTGTCTCTCAGGAATAAATAAAATATTTTAAAAGGGAAAGTACCTTCCATTTTATTTTGCACATTCAAGTCCAATCCATTCATTTTACACCAAAGAGAGAGAGACAGAGAGAGACCCAGAGATCATACATGAAGTTCATACAACTTATCCATTCATTTGACAGCTGCTTGGTGAGCACCCAGCAGGCACCAGGCAGCACTCCTGCCCAAGTTGGGGTGACAAGCCACTTCTGCTGAGCCCCGGGGCCCCACGGCTGCCCTCTGGTCTGTGGTAGCTGCCTTGGACCCCCTGATGCTGTACCCTCTTTCCAGACTCAACACATTGGAGTTGTCCTTATTTTCACACCCAACATGCAGTGGGATCAACCAGTTCAGCCCATTCTTGGAGGACCTCTATCCTACCTGGTCCCCTCCTCCCATCCTATGGCCCCCAGGCCAGTCCACAACCCTCTTACTGTGGACTTGTCTCCCAAGGGTGCCACCTGACTGCCCACTGCCCTCCCGCCCACTGAGCCCTCAGTGGCCATACTGGTCTTGGTGGAACCCCATATCATTGATGACCACCTGTCTGGCATCATAGGATGGCTGAGAACTTGAGCTTTGTAGTTGGGTTGTCGGGTCTGGAATCCTGGCTCTACATCTCACTGGCCCTTGGGCAAGTTAACTTCTCTGTTCCTTTTTCCTCTTATTTTAAATGCAAATCATACAGTTCATTGATTCTATGGCTTTTTTTTTTTCCTGTTTACATTTTAATGGCTCTGAAGAATCCATCTTAAGTTGAAGATGTGTCCCAGAAGAATGTTACATATTATAATTGGTGATCTCTCTTTTTTTTTAAGATTTTATTTATTTATTTATTTATTTATTTATTTATTTATTTGAGAGGGAGAGAGTAAGAGAGAAAGCACAAGCAGGAAGGGGATCAGGGGGGGAAGGTCTGGGATCAGGCCTGAGCCAAAGGCAGATGCTCAACCACTTAGCCACACGGTGTCCCGAGTCGGTGATCTCTTAACTTCCATGAGGTGTAGCAGCACTGACCTCAAAGGATTACTGCGAGGTCCAAATAAGTTCATACACAAGGCTTGGGACGGTTCCCCACGTGCGCTGGGCCCCTCCCTAAGCATTAACCATCACTATCTTGCTTGAGACCCTTCCCCAGTTCTTCCCTGCCTACGGAATATAGACCTGGCCCTTGACCCTGACATTCAGGGCTCTCACCAGCCCCTCCCCACGTCTTATTTGGTCCTCATGCCAGAGCTGATTGACACAGCTCTAAGTGGGATCTCCCCCTCAAAGCCCCATGAGCCTCTCAGAGTCAACATTTCCAAACCCACATCCCTCCCTGCCCCCACCTCCTCCTTGAGATCTCCCTCAGGGCTAAGAGCAGTGCAAAGAGTCTGGTGGACGTTCCTCTGGAGTTTTGTTTCTCAGCTCTGCCCACCCCACAGCCACACTGAATCACTTGGAGTTGCCTAAACATTTTGTTTGCTCCTGGATCCTTGCCTTTGCCTGGGCTTGTTCCCTATACCCTAATGCCCTTCTTTGGCCCAGATGTCACCCCTTCCAAGAAGCCTTCTCTGAGCTCCTGAAGCAGAGTAGGGTGTCCCTTCCCTAGACATCTCTCATGTGGTACCTGTTACATCGGATGGTGGTGTGTCCTTAAAAATCTTCTCTCTAGACCATGCGTTACCCTTGAAAGCTACTCCCTAAGGTTTCATCTTCATTCCCCCAGAGCCTGGAACATGGAGACACCAGGAGGCATCCCTGGCAACTCCAGCCCCTTCTCTGCAGTTCTGTGATACGCCCTCCTCATGTGAGCTCTTCATGAGCACGCAGTGTTGGAGGCTGGTGGCGTTTGTGTCTTTTCTGTGCCCATAAGGCCAATCCACCAGTGTGTGACCTGCCAGGGCAGTGCTGGTTTTACTGAGCCCTTCACCAAGTAGGAGAGGCAGTTTAAACAAAGGGGTCTGGCAGTTTTAAACAAAGGCCCCTAAATTCTTTGAGATGTGTCCCATCAAGAGGTAGGGTCCATATGTTCTTCCTTCTATCACTGGCCAACCAACTGAATGTGGTAGAAGTAACACTGGGCTACTTCCCAGGCCAAGTCCTAAAGGAACTGGAGACTTCTACCCTCTGCTTCTTCGGATATTCACTCTGAAACAAACCCAGATGCTGTGGTGTGAAGAAGCCCAAGGTACATGGAGAGTCCATGTCCACAGTTTTGGTCAAAAGGCAGCATCTCCTGCCACCATGTGAGCGACAATACAGCCCCCAGCTGTCAAGTCACGTCCAGACTTTGACTTTTTCCAACTAAGGCCTCAGACCCAGTAGAGCAGAGAAAATCTATCCCTACTTTGTCCTGGTGGAATTCCAGATTCTCAAGCTCCAGGGGCATGATGAAATGGTTGGTTTATGCCACTAGATATTACTGATCAGCAGTAGATAACTGAAAAAGTGGGGTAGAAAAAGGAGCCCAGGACTTGCCACTTAAGGGCCTGTACTCATGACATAACTGGCCGTGCCACTTCCTAGCTGTGTGTCCCTCACCATTCTCCTACCTGTAACACAAATGTTAATGATAGCCAACATGTATGGCAGTGATGTGTCAGACATCTTTCCAAGCATCTCATGCACCATATCAGTTAGCTACAGCTGTGCATCAAATCATTCCAAGGCTTAATTGCCTAAAACAAAACACATCTCATAGTTTCTGTAGATCAAAATTGAGGAGCAGTAACGGGGTGGTTCTGGCTCACAGTTTCCCACAGGGACGCCACTCAGATGTCTCAGGGTTGCAAAAATCTAAGGTTGGACCAGGGCTGGAGGATCACCTTTCAAGATGGCTTACTCACATGGCTGGCAGGGTGGTGTTGGCTGCTAGCAAGAGGCTTCAGTCCCTTGGCATGTGGAGCTTCTTCATAGAACTCCTTGAGTGTCCTCATGGCTTGGTGGCTGGGCTTCCCCAGAGTGAGGAGTTTGAGGGGGTAAGGCAGGAGCCACATTGTCGTGTATGAGCTTGCTCGGAAGTCACCATCTTTTCTGCAATATCCCTCTGATTACCCAGATCAGTCCTCTTCACCAGGGCAGTTAATTCATAGGTGTTAATGCCAGGCTATCAAGCGAGGGACTCACTGGCCTCCGCTTTGGCTACCACACTCGTGGACATAGTTAGTTCTCCAATGACAGTGAAGGTAAATACTCCTAATAGAGGCATCTTGAAAAGGAGGAAACAGAGGCACAGAAATGGGAAATAACTTGCTCAGATTCACAGGATGCTAAGTGATGAACAGGGGTCCCAGCTCAGGCAGTTGGCCTCCCAAGGTGTGGTCTAAACTACCACACTGTAAAGGCTCGTGGCTCCTTTGTGAGCCTGAAGGAATAGAGTGGATTTAGGAGTGCTTCCACTTCGGAAAGCAAACCAAAAGATACATACAGGATGGTGGGCTGGTGACTCTAAAAACTAGCGAGGCAAATCCAAACTGGGAAAGGATGGGACCCCACGAGATGGGGGGTGGGCATAAGGTGATGGGACCGGAGGACTTCACCCAAGGGTCTAGAAAGAGCCAACCATGTGGGGCCAAACAGGGAGAGGTATAAGGATGGGTTCACCAGAGAATGCTTATGGTGAGGTTCGGGCACTCCCATCCACATCACTCCCAGCAAAGGAGCTCCTGATGTCAAAAAATCTCATTGGCTTCACCCAGCCCACATGATGCAGTCTCACCTATATGTTCATCAAAAGTTACTGAGCACTTATCACATGAGCTAGACACTAGACTAGACTGGGCAGAATGGACACAGCAATACCCAGGCAAGATAAAGTCTTTTTCTGCCTGGAGCTTGGAATCTAGCAGGGGAGACAGACGAGTTACTGGCAATTTCTACAACAGCAATGAGTGCAATAACGGGAAAGCACAGGGATCTTGGGGTTCAGGGGAATGGACCTGACCAGGGAGGGAGAGGCTTCCTGCACTTAGCCAGGTTGGGATAAGGGTGGGAGAAATTCCAAGCAGTGGGAACAGCCACAGGAAGGCCCAGAGGGAGAGAGGTACTTTCCCCTGTTGAGAGGTTGGCATAGGCAAGATGGCAGGGGAGAGCCCCATGATCTCAGGGACTGGAATAGCAAAGGAGGACCTAAGGGGGCACTAATCTGGCTCCCAGTAGGAGAGGAGAGTTTTCTGCAGAGGGAAACCCTCCACCCAAACCCAAGGCAATAGATGGGGAAGATACCAGGAGGCCTCTCTGTTTACCCTTCTGGTTCCCTGTCCTGTGAGGAAAGACTTGGCTCTGTGGCGTGAATGTGCTCATCCTTCTCGGATGCAGAGCCCTCAGGGCAAGGCAGAGGTTGGCGAATGGCAGACAGAGTGGGACTGGTGCCTGATCTCAGCCTCTAGGTTAGCAGGATGCCCTATCTCAGCTTAGAAGGGGTGCTCCCCAAGGGTGCTCAGGCCGTGCTTCCTCCCACCTTACTCCAGAAGTATGAAATGAATAGGGAGGAAGGGAGAGATAAGGAGGACTCTGATTCCCCGGATTTTTTCCAAGCTAAAGACGAAGGTGGGGCTGAGCCTCTGCGTCCGGTTTCCTGCTGGAAAATCTCTGTGTTTGGTTTCCTGCTGGAGCATAGAGGATCTCGACCCAGAGTCCAGTTGATAACGCACCCTATCTTCACCTCCTCTCCATCCCGTTGCCAAGGCCTAAGCAGGGCCAGCCTCCCTCTCCTGGACCAATGGGAAGAGCCTCTTCTCTGGGCTCCCTGCTCCTTCTCTCTTCCCTCTTCCCAGCTTGTCACTGCAGCAGGCTAGTCCTGCCACTCCTCTCCTAAAATCTTTCCATGGTTACCAGAGCCTTCAGGTAGGGTCCACGCTCCTGATTATGTTCTCCAAGGCCCTGTAGAGTGAATCCAGCTGGAGCAAGGATCATGTCTGCTTGTTCGCCTGGGTCCCCAGAACCTGGGGCAGTGAAAGCTTGCTGAAGAATGAATTGATGCCTTGGTCTGGCTTCTGCCAACATCTCTGGCTGCATCTGCCTTCATATATCCTCACGGGCTCTACACTCATGTGTTCAACTCCGAGAGGACCTCTAGTGCACCCTGATCTGCGAAGACACTGGACATTCAGAGAAAAATCAGATGTCACATGCTCTTCCCCAAAGAAGCTCATGGAGCCATATGATTCCTGCCAAGGACTTGGACAACCCCAAGACGAATCTCAAAAAGGTGTTGAATCAAAGAAGCCAAATGGAATTACAAACATTATGTGAGGGACGCCTGTGCGGCTCAGTGGTTATGTGTCTGCCTTTGCCTCAGATCATGTTCCTGGGGTCCTGGGATTCCCTCCCCCTCCCTCTGCTCATGCTCTTTCTCTCTCTCAAAAAAATAAATAAAAATCTTAAAAAAAAAAAAAACTTTCTCCTCAGAGAAAGAAATGCATTGAGCTCTACAGTTAAACCTGAGCGTCTTTCTTACTGAATGAAAATTATACCTCCATAAAGTAATATCAGCATGCAGAGTATTGTAATGTTCAAATGAATACAATGACAAACACCCCCCGCCCCAGTGTATGGATTAAACAGCACATCAGACATAACCAAAGAAAGAATTGGTGAACTAGAAGATATGCCTAGGGAGATGATGTGGATTGCATCACAGTGACAGATAGATTGAAAGATATAGAAGAGAGCTTAAATAACATGGAGGACAGAGTGAAAAGGTCTAGCATACTTCTAATCAGAGTCCCCAAAAGAACCAAAGAATGGAGGAAAAATAATATTTGAGAAGATACTAGCCGAGAATTTTCTAAAACTGATGAAAGACATGAATTCATAGATACAGAAAATACAATATACCGATCAGAATAAGTAAAAAAGAATCCTAGATATTTGATACCAGATAACTGACAATAGAACTACAAAAGACCAATGATATCTTAAAAGCAGGGAGAAAAAACAGATCACCTACAGAAGAATGATAATTACACTGAGCAGATTCTTTATTTAATTTAATTTTTATTTATTTGTGAGTGAGAGAGAGAAGACATGAGCAGAAGGAAGGGTCAGAGGGAGAGGGAGAAGCGGACTCCCTGCCAAGCAGGGAGCCCAATGTGGGGCTTGATCCCAGGACCTCAGGGTCATGACCTGAGCCAAAGGCAGATGCTTCATGGACTGAGCCACCCAGGCATCCCCTAAGCAGATTTATTTTTTCTTTTTTTTTTTTTTAAAGATTTTGTTTATTTATTCATGAGAGACATAGAGAGAGAGAGAAGCAGAGACACAGGCAGAGGGAGAAGCAGGCATGTGGGACTCGATCCTGGGACTCCAGGATCATGCCCTGGGCCAAAGGCAGGCGCTAAACTGCTGAGCCACCCAGGGATCCCCCCCTAAGCAGATTTCTTTACAAATAATATGCACTGCACCTATTACCTGCCTACACTGTCCCAGGTACTAAAAACCAGGATGACCAATACAGATCCAGCCCCCACTCTATGGAGCCACAGTCTGTCAGCGATGACAGATGTGGAGGGAGCAATTAATAGTGTGATGCGGGATCCCTGGGTGGCGCAGCAGTTTGGCGCCTGCCTTTGGCCCAGGGCGCGATCATGGAGACCCGGGATCGAATCCCACATCGGGCTCCCGGTGCATGGAGCCTGCTTCTCCTTTTGCCTGTGTCTCTGCCTCTCTCTCTCTCTGTAACTATCATAAATAAATAAATTAAAAAAAAAATAATAATAGTGTGATGCACTGGCCTCATTGGAGGGTAAGAGAATTGGCAAGGAAACCAAACAGGTAGAACTGTGAACTATGAAAAATTTCCCATCAGTGCTGGAATATCCCTTGTGTTTACCAAGAAGGAGTAGGCTTTTTCCTCCAAGGGACTCTGGGGACAGATCACACATCCTTCCTTGGGACAGAAGGAGACAGGACAGATGTCCTAAGACTGGTGACTTCCTCCTTGGGACCCCTGAGGGAAAGGGAGAGGGATGCTCCTCCTCAGAGCCTTCTCTGAGGTTCTGGACTTTGCCCTGTGGCCACCATCCAGGTAGCAGTGTACAGAAGGAAGCAGTGTATGTGAGGGAAGGAGGGTTGGGTCAGAATGAGGCCAGGTAAATGCCAGTGATGGGGAGGGGTGCCCTGAAGCATGGGGTGCTGTCCTTGACCACCAAGGCCAGGTACCAAGTGGGGATGGGGCTTAGGAGCCCACTCATATCTCCCACGTGGTCTACCCTGGGGAGATTCCCATAAGATCCCTTCCTGCAGCAGCACATTGGACCAACGTTGGGAGCCGGGAACCGACAACAGCTCCAATCTGAGACTCTGTCTAGGCTGGGGGCTGACTTCCTGCACCAGCAACACCTCCATGTCCTGGCTCCATTTCAGAGTGCCCTGTGCCACCCAGCCTTCCTCCATACGAGGGCTAGGGTACTGTCTCCCCTGCCAGGGAGCAGGGACGATGTCCCGTTTAGCCTTCTATTCCCAGGCCCTGGGCAGCATACTCAATCTGGTGCTTATTCATCTCAGGGGTGGGGCTCTGGCCAAGGGAGATGAAAGATTTGGTAAGAGGGAGTCACAGGGGACAGGACACCCAGGAGGAAGCCTGGAAGGGCTGAAAGATTCTTTGAAAGAGGCAGGAGGGACGCCTGGGTAGCTCAGCGGGTGAGCGTCTGCCTCCAGCTCAGGGCGTGACCCCGGGGTCCTGTAAGATAAGTCCCGCGTTGGGCTCCTCGCATGGAGCCTGCTTCTCCCTCTGCCTGTGTCTCTCGTGAATAAATAAATACAAACCTAAAAAAGAGAGGCAGGAAAGAGGGTGTGGAGGAGGAGAGAGGGGAAAAAAAGGGAGAACAGGTTCTCGGGATCTGGCTGAGGGGAAGAGGGCAGGCCAGGCGAGATCTGAGTGCCGGCCAGGCCGGGGGGGGGGGGGGGGGGGGGGGGGGGGGGGCAAGGGGGCGTGGCGCGGGCCCACCTGGACTGTCGCCAGGCCCCGCCCCCGGCCCCTGGCCCCGCCCCTCGGTCTGCGGCCCCACCCTCCCCGGGATTTAGGGCTGACGGCCGGGGCGGCTCCGCAACCGCCGCTTCCGCCTCCGCCAGGTGAGGGTGAGGGTCCAAGGGAGCGGGGCCGGCAGGGGCCGGGTCTGGTCGGGCAGCCGCCGCTTGAGGTACGTCCGCGGGCCTCTGTTCGTCTCCCCTGCCTCCCCCCCCGCCCGCCGCTCTCTCCCTTCTGCGGCCGCCTTCGCTCCCGACCCCCTTTGCGTGCTTTCCCGTCCTCACTTTGCAAGCGGTCCCGGGTCGGCCTGCGTCCTGGCCTTCCTCCTTCCGCGCCCCTCCCCGCGCCCAAGCCCGTGCTCAACCCTTCCCCCTGATTAAACTAAAGTGGGGGGGAGGGGGAGGGGTCCAGGTGTGCGTAGGGAGAGCGTCACGCAGGCAGCTGGCACCCAGGGCACCGGGCCTTAGTTAGCAAAGATTGGAGTTGCCAGGAAGCCAAGTTAGACCGAGTGAGTCAGGTGTGCCGGCGGGGCCGCGGTACCTGGAGCTGAGCTCAGGTGGGTGTGGAAGGGAGTGTGCACCTAACAGCACCTGGCTCTGTAGACAGGCTGGGAGCCGGCTCAGCCTGCACCTAACCACCAATCACAGCTGCCCCATGTGATTTCAGGCGTTGCTGTCTCAGGTATAGAAAAGGCAATGACCCTAGGCAGTGGCGCTAAGGAGCAGTAGGCCTGCATAGTCCAGGCACGTGTGCGCACGGTGCGCTTGTCTCGTGTGCTGTGCATTCATGTGGACCTTGACATCTCAGACATGGGGAGGAGTGTATCTTGGAGGCAGTGCACCGGTTGTGTGGCAGTAAGCCTGGGTGTTTCATGGCAGCATTCTGGAATGTCTCAGACTTGAAATGCCATGTATCTGGGTGTCTTAGACATCTTTCGCAGCATGTCTGTAGGTCTCAGCGTGTGTGTGTGTGTAGCAGCGTTTCCAGTGTGGGAGGCAGTGTACGTGTGTGTCTGCAGGGCTGAGGTATGGTGTGGTTAGCATATCTGGGCATCTCTGGTAGGTATGCGGTACCCGGGTGTCTAGGTGTATGGGAGCAGTGTGCCATCAAATATCAAGAGTTAGCAGAGAAACACTCCGAAGTCTGCAGAGTGCTAAAGTCACAGGTGTGCGGGGGGTACAGCATGTAGGTCTCAAGTCTGGGGAGCATTTTCCTGGGGTTTGTGTGAGTGGCAGGATTCCTGGCTGTTGATGTGTCCCACCCTCTGTACATGAGTGTTTCTGACAGGTGGTGGGTGGAGCTGGTGGCCGTGTTTCTGTTGTCTCGGGGTCTCAGGTGCTTACCGTGGGCTATGCATCATCCTTCAAGGGAGCCTTCTGCAGACATGCTCCCTGAGGCGAGCTCGCTGTGGCTGCTGTGGCTGCTTCGGGACATCCAGCTAGCCCAGTTTTACCGACCCATCCTCGAGGAGCTTAATGTTACCCGGCCAGAGCACTTCGACTTTGTCAGGCCCGAGGACCTGGACAGCATTGGCATGGGCCGGCCTGGTGAGAGGCCCCTGCCCACAAGCCCTGGTCTCTTCTTCCTCAGCCTGGTACTTCCTAAGTACCCCCCACACCAGCCCTCTTCTTGCCTGTAAATCCTTCTGCATCCCCCCGCTTTCCCTCACCACCCACCATGTAACCCCACTCCCCTGGTTCTGCCGTTCCCCAGCCCAGCGCAGACTCACCGAAGCTCTGAAGAGGCACCGTTCAGGACTCAAGACTAAGAACTGGGTGTACAAGGTGTGCATTTTTGGGTGGGGGCGATGGACTCAAAGGGCCAGCTCAGGCTCCAGATTGGGGTGGGCCGAGTGTCAGGGAGGAGTGCACAGAGTTCTACATACTCAATTTCCCACCCCTGCTTCAGATCCTTGGGGGATTTACACCTGAGCAGAAGGAGACCATCCCACCTTCAGACAGCCCCCCGGCCCTCCCTGAGCAGGAAGGGGGGCTCAAGTGTCTGATCCCAGACAGTGCTGTGTGCAGAGGGGAGCTGCTGGGCTCTGGCTGCTTTGGAGTGGTGAACCGGGGGGTTTGGACACTGCCCAGCGGCCAGAGTGTGAGTATCTGGGGGGCCTTCTTCATCCTGGGTGCTGGGGCCAGCTGCCCCCCTGTTCTGCCTGCCACTTCTGCCCTGGGCCTGCATAGCTGTTCCCTAGGGTACCAGATAGCATCCTTTGCGCCCCCCACCCCAGGTCCCGGTGGCTGTCAAGTCCCTCCGGGTGGGTCCTGAAGGCCCCATGGGCACAGAGCTGGGGGACTTCCTTCGAGAGGTGTCAGTCATGATGAGCTTGGAGCACCCACACGTGCTGCGTCTACACGGCCTGGTCCTGGGCCAGCCTCTGCAGATGGTGAGCACAGCCGGACAGCGGCTCCCAGGGCGGCTGCGCGACGGGAGGGCAGGCGGGCCAGCGGGGACGCCCACGCCCCCGCCCCCCCCCCCCGCCCCCGCTCAGGCCCAGGCTCTCGGCAGGTGATGGAGCTGGCGCCGCTGGGCTCCCTGCATGCGCGCCTCACCGCCCCGCCGCCCACACCGCCGCTGCCCGTGGCCCTGCTCTGCCTCTTCCTGCGGCAGCTGGCGGGGGCCATGGCGTACCTGGGGGCCCGGGGGCTGGTGCACCGTGACCTGGCCACGCGCAACCTGCTGCTGGCATCCCCGCGCATCGTCAAGGTGGCCGACTTCGGGCTGGTGCGCCCGCTGCGCGGTGCCCGGGGCCGCTACGTCATGGGTGGGCCCCGGCCCATCCCCTACGCCTGGTGAGGGCCCCGCCTGGGGCGGGGCGATGGGAGTGGAGGAGGGCGGATCCGGAGGGCCGTGGCAGGCTCGGCGCGGTGCGGGGGCACACGCGCAATCTAGGGTCCTTCTCGGGAGGCTGGGACGAGGTTTTTGGAAGGGCTCAGGAAGGAGGTCCCTGAGGGCGGTGGCGCCCCGGAAATCGCGCGCTGGGGGAGAGGGACTGGTTTCAGCTCCGTTTCCGCAGGTGTGCTCCAGAGAGCCTGCGCCAGGGAGCCTTCTCTTCTGCGTCGGACGTGTGGATGTTTGGGGTGACACTGTGGGAGATGTTCTCTGGGGGCGAGGAGCCCTGGGCCAGGCTCTCCCCGTACCTCATCCTGCAGCGGCTGGAGCAGGACCGGGCCCGGCTGCCTCGGCCTCCCCTCTGCTCCAGAGCTCTCTACGCCCTCGCCTTGCGCTGCTGGGCCCCCCACCCAGCCGACCGGCCTAGTTTTTCCAACCTGGAGGGGCTGCTCCAAGAGGTGGGAGCCCCTGCATCCCCACGGACCCACAGACTCATTTCCCCATTTTTTGCCCCATTCCCTTGCACAGGACTAACATACTCCTGGGCTGGGGTCTGGGAAGGCTCTATAGAGTCTGGCTCCATCTGCAGGATGCTCAGAGCCCTAGGGAGGCACCTGGGGTACACAGATGCAGGCTGAATGGTGAGGAGCTGGGGCTGGGCCAGGGAAGGGGGCACACAGCACAGCAGGCTGCTGCAGGTGTTTGACAGGCAGAGGTAAAGAAGGTCAGCGGGCAGCCGGGGGGCAGAGAGCACAGGACCTCAGGGATGTCCCAGGGAGGGATATGGAAGGAACCATAGATAATCAGAGCTTACACCAGGCTCTTGATCTGTGGACCAGACTGTACTAAGAGTATCCTTCTTGCACGATTACCCACTTCATTCTCACAACCCAGGAAGGCCATTATTACATGGACTTTACAGATGGGGCAGTTAAGGTTTAAGTGGTTTGCCTAACTCCACACTGCGAGCAGAGGAGTTGGGATTTGAACCAGTTGACCTAAGAGCCCTGTCCCATAAATCATTAACCTCTGTTGTTGAAGCATAGTCTTTACTTCCAGGGCACCTGGGAGCCATGGGAGGGTTCTGAGCAGGGGAGTGTGACAAGCCAACTTTACATGCTCTATCACTCTGGCTTGGTGCAAGAAGGGACGGGAGGGAGGATACTGAACGTGGGAAGAGAAGGTAGGTGAGGGTGGCTGCAAAGCAGGAAGGAAATGATGTCTGGCTCAGGGTCAAGGCAGTGGGGCCGGAAAGAAATAAAAAATTTTCAGAGGCACTGGCCAGTGGCAGAACTGCTTGTGGAGCACAAGCAGCATATGGGATGACTCTCCCCTTGGTTCTAGATACTGACAGGGGCCCCTACTATATTGCTTCCTGGCCCCTGGGCTGTGTCCAGTGTGGCATGGACTCCAGGTAGGCCTCCCCTGCTGGATTACAGGCGGGGGACAGAGTCCCACCCTGGGCCCAGGACACAGGCCATGACTGCTGTGGGTCTGATAGGTGGGTACATAGGGAAGCATCTGTCCTTCCTTCCCTGCTCCCACGAGATTACCCGTCTGACTGTTTCTGCAGGCCTGGCCTCCCGAGGGACGTTGTGTGAGGGATGTCATGGAGCCAGGTGCCCTAAGAATGCAGACGGGTGACCCCATCACCATTATCGAGGGCAGGTGAGAGCCTCATGCCTCCCGCGTGTCCGCAGGATGAGGACTCCCAGTTAGCCTCCCTGACCCTGCTCCCAATGCGCTGTTCCCCAGCTCCTTGAGCCCTGACCCTCTACCTCCCATCTTCCCCGCTGGGCCCCTGAGCCAGCGCTCCCACTGGAGCCCACCAAGCCCATAGAGCCCTTTTGTGTTCCGGGGGTGGGGGGAAGCTTCCTTTCCTCCAGGCAGATGCAGCTCTGTGCACACAGCTTGTGGGTTAAATGTGCGCCAAGCCCAGCCCCCCTCTATCCCCTCTTCCCACAGCCCTGATTCCACAACCTGGAAGGGCCAGAACGGCCGCACCCTCAAAGTGGGGAGCTTCCCAGCCTCAGCAGTGACGCTGGCAGACTCGGGGGGCTCACCAGCTCCCCGCCTACTCCACAGAGTCTTCCCCCCGGCCCAGGGCGAGCGGCGCCAGGGAAACATAGATGGGTGAGCCCCTGAAAGAATTGAGGGGACACGGCCGGGCTGGGGGAGGCTAGCCCAGCAACTGCTTTGGAAGGGGAGCTCAGGGAGGGGGCCAGGACTTGCCTCCCAGCTGGAGCCTCCTGCCTAGGTCTCGGCCTGCCCGGGGAGAGCCCCGCAGAGTTCCCTGGGGAAGGGGACACTGCTGCAGGTGGGTAGGGTGGAGGCGTGGAAAGTGACGGTGATCATTGCTCCCTGCACCAGGGACCATGGGAAGGCAAAGCTTCGGGATTTACCTCCAGCTCGGGGCCAGAGAAGGAACATGCCCCTGCAGAAGATGAAAGGTGGGTGTGGCACTGGGGACCTGGCCTCCTCGGTCTCTGAGTACATCTAGAACCCTCCAATTCTGCCCTTGCCCTGAGCCCCCACCTCTGTGTCCGGGACTTGACAGACGAGCTGCCTGCTCTCCTGAAGCTCGTCTCTCCCTGCAGCTCCTGCCACCTGGGCTCTGGCGTCTGCTCAGCGCATCTTCCTGGGCCCCT
Source organism: Vulpes lagopus (assembly GCF_018345385.1). NCBI lineage: Eukaryota > Metazoa > Chordata > Mammalia > Carnivora > Canidae > Vulpes > Vulpes lagopus. Next base: position 58,707,155 of record NC_054833.1, read on the forward strand.
TGCGGGGGGGCCACCCTGAGAGCCGCCCACAGAGAGGGGAGAAGGCAGGGCCCCACATCCTGGCTTCCTCTCAAGCTCTTTTTCTCTCAACTGTACAGTTATTTCCAAGAGTCTGGAGTCCGTTCTGTCCCTGGGCCCCCGCCCCACAGGGGGTGGTTCAAGCCCCCCCGAACTTCGCCATGCCAGAGCTGTGCCCCAGGGACCCCCAGGCCTGCCATCCCGACCTCCCTTTGCCTGCAGCCCTTCTCAGCCCAGCCAGCCCCCCAGAGAGCGGCCTCCCTGGCCCAAAAGAGAATCCCCTCACAGTCACCCCTCAGGAGCATCTGGAGCTAGCAAAGCCACCGTCCCCTCTGGAGGCCTCTCGCCAGACTCCGAGTTGCAGAGGCAGATTATGGAGGTGAGAGCTTTCCAACATGGCCTGGTGTCCAGAGCGGGCTCCGGGCCAGGGCGGTGGGCCGAGCCAGGCTTTGTGCCCCGTAGGTGGAGCTGAGCGTGCATGGAGTCACCCACCAGGAGTGCCAGGCCGCGCTGAGGGCCACCGGGGGAGACGTGCTTTCTGCCATCCAGAACCTCAAGGTAAGGCCGGGCCCTTCTCTGGGGTTCCCACCCCTCCAGCCCCTCCCCTCTGGCAGCCACCGCCCTCCCTCCCACCTCCGCAGGTAGACCAGCTCTTCCATCTGAGTAGCCGCTCCCGAGCTGACTGCCGACGCATTCTGGAACACTACCAGTGGGATCTCTCGGCTGCCAGTCGCTATGTCCTGGCCCGGCCCTGAGCTCTGCCCCTGGGGGTTGGATACCAGCCTGGATCAAGGGCCTGGCTGCGTGGGACCAGCAGAACCAGAACAGGCCCTGTCAGGAGGCAGAATGTCCCACCTGGGCAGATGGTGCCCTTGGCAGAAACAGGAGGAGCCCAGGGTCGCGCACTGACGAGTGGCTCCTGCCCTTATGCCCCTGGGCCTCTGAGGGCTCCAGCTCCCTCGGCTGGTTCCTAGAAAGATCTAATCTGGTCTGCCTACCACATTCCCAACCAAGAGAACTTGGAGGGACAGAGCTGCCACACATCACATTCGCAGGAAGCTTCCACTTGCTACAGAGAACAAGCCAACGGGCACGCTGGACTGCAGGAACAGCCATTGCGAACTGCCCTCCGCTCCCACACAGACTCTGTGGGCGCAGCCATCTTGGATGCTAGAAGCAACTGTACTGACTTGGGGTGCGTGGCCCAGACTGCCCTGGCTTGGTCCAGAGCCATAATGGATGATGAAGGTGCCTTCTTGAAATCAAGGACACTGGGTCTTAGCAGCATGGATGATGAAACAGGCCAGCCCCCACCCAGCCCAGCCGTCATCCATCCCTTGGTTTCTTCCCATACCAGCTCTCTTCTACTCTTTCCCATTACATACATCTTCCAGTATCCAAAAAGTTACAAAGTTTATATGAATATAACATACAAAGATGTAGTCTCCTTCCTAGGGCAGGGAAGGATGGGGTGCTTATGTAAGGCACAGGGGCTGCAGCAAGTGCCAGCTGCAGGCAGGGCCTGAGGGGGGAAGTTGGCACCGGAGCATAGGCCCTACAGCTGTTCATGGGGAGGTGGGGAGCCCCCCACAGTCTGAGGCTGAACTCATTGGCCAAGCTGATTCGGGGGGGAGAGCACAGTCCTACCTGGCATCTTTGGTTGTTGCGTACCCTTCCCCACCCCAGCTCTGTCAGCAAACCCCAGGGCCCTGGATTCCAAGGACCATGTCTGGAGCAGAGACCCTGGAAAGGGCAGGGGGGGAAGTTAGGAGGGGTAGGAGAAAGGGGAGGGCAGGGAAAGTTTGAAAGCTGATATGCCTGTGTGCTGTGGGATCTCCAGAGACAGTGCTGGGAGGTAGCAGGGGAAGGGCTCTCATACATACCCTTCTATGGGGGCCAAGGTGAAGTAGGCCAGAGAATTAGGATAAGCGGCAGGACACTGTGGACCCTAGACTCTCGGGCATCCCTGTCTGTCCCTTGCGGTGTACATCGAGGGAAAGAGCTGCCTCTGAGAAGGGGCCAGGACAGGTGGCCATCTTGGGGTCCTGGTTGAGGTGATGGTCTCCTCACCCCGGGTGGCCTCTAACTGGTGATGGCTGAGGGCCCAGCACCGCCTTGCTTCTCGAAGAACATGTAGTCCTGAAGAGAGGGTGCCGTCAACACACGTGCCTGGGTTGGCCCAGTTCAGCTCTCACCACCCAGGGCAGGCACCGCAAGCCCCCAGAGAGTCTGTCCCTGACCCTCTCTGAGCTGGAAGCCAGGGAGTACACACAGCCTTGAGTGAGAGCAGAGTAGCAGGAGGGGAGGCGGGGCAGCCAACTCACAATGAGGAATGTGGCTCCCAGCAGCACAGCCTTCACCCTCACGTCCAAATCCAGAGGGAACTGCAGGCCGAAGTCATCTGCATCTGTGAGGGCTTCTCGGAGCAGCCCCCCCCACTGCTTGCTGATGCGGCCTAGGCTGCGGGATTCATCCGGGGTCTTCACCTGGTGGGGTGGGAGGGTGCAGGACCCAGCTGGGGGGGATGGACTGATCTCCCTTGCCTCCCAGTCCACTCCCACAGTGGATGGGAGTAGATGAACCATCTAGTCTGTACACCTAATCCTTCCAACAGCCTTAGGTCTCCATGTGACACCTGGAGAAACTGAGTTGCCCTATGTCACGCTGCATGTGTATAGCAAAACTCAGAATTTGGACTCTGTTGTGTTGTCCTTGAGAGGCCATACATGGGAACTGATCATCAGTGATGGGAGAAATGGAAGCTCAATGGACTCATCACAGTGGATGGCTGCATGCTAGCTTTGTTTCCATTACCAGAGTACTCGCCAGGCATGGTTGGTACAGTTGGTGCCCTGAACAAAGTAGCCTGGTCAAAAGGGCCTGGGGGCTGCGGGGGGATGGGGGGCATTGCGCTCCATCAGCCAACCAGGCTCCTGGAAGACTGTGGCTCCCGGAAGGAATCTTTCCTCTAATCTGTTATGCAAGCTTCATCCAAAGGGGATCCAAACCCATCTATGGGGTGAGAGGGCAGCAGTCAGTGGCCTGTGAGGACCATGATTTCCACGGGCCTCTCTGGGTCCAGCAGCAAAACGCCCTGCCGCTGTAGGTGGTGATTCACAGGATTCCCTGGTCCTTTTCCTAGGCTTGTTCTTCCGTGGTTAGAACTATGCCTTTCCCGTGCCCTTCCCCCACTGTCCCACAGCTCTGTGGCACTTCCTGCCCACGCGTCTCAAGCTAGGCAGGGCCTCTCCCAGCCAGCCCTCTGCGGTCCCAAGTGGAGCCCCAAATAAGGACCCTTCCTGATTATGTACAAGGGAGGGCCCCACAGTCTACAGGTTCCCATGCAGAAGACCAGTGATCTTCCCATCATTGAACCTCCACCCACCTACCAAGATGAGGTGATTTTTAAAAGTAGGCTTAGGCCAGACACCTCATCAAAGCTTCGGAAAGTTCATGGGCTTCCACCTGTTATTTTGCCCTTATCTGCACTGCTGATGGTCCCTTAAAGAACCCGAGTGTCTGTGAGATGCCTTTGTCTTCTAGAAATGAAAGCACTTCCCCGGCCTCACCCTGAAACTGTCACCGCTTGGGTGCTCCAGGCTCCAGGCTGGTGATAGAATGCATGTTGACAAGGATATACATCACACTGGATCATAGGTTGGCAGGGCAAGCCACAGGATGTTAGCAATTAAAATTGTTGTTTACTCCAGAGTCTGGGGCTCACAAAGTCATGCATAGCAGCCACATGGTCCAGCCCACAGCGGACTTGCCCTGAATCGAGCCTAGGTTTTTTGCCCCCTTCCACATAGGGTTGCAGGTAACAATCAGCTTTGGTCCTTACGATGAAACCCTCTTTACCAAGCTTTCCTTTCTTAAGACCACAGGGGCAACCCTTTCTGAATGAAGGAACACTGGAAACAGGATAGGAGTCACAGTGGATTCAGACTGATGACCTCAGGGACCTTAGTGTTGGCCATCCTGCCTCATTCACAGAAGCCACCGTCTTGGTTGATGAAGGTCCCAGGAATCTCCCCTTATTCACAATACCTCAAAGTTGGTGTCTGAGCCACAGCCACACGTCCAGCAGGGCCCCACCACGCGCAGCACCGTGCGGCGGTCAGCATCCTGGATGGAGAACTTGGGGAGGAAGGGATGCCAGGTCTGTAGCACGTGGCCAATGGTAGTGCCGGGTGGAGCCTGGACTTCCATCTGGAGTGGGAGGCAGACAGGGTGACTGCCGAGCCAGGGCACCCTCGCCCAAGCTCTCACCGCTTGGGCTCTGTCACCCGTCTGCCTTGCCAAGACCTCCCATTCCCTGTCACCCCCCCTCGCTGACCTCGCGTTCCACCTGCCCGCGCCCACCGGGGCCACACTGGACCCTGCGCCTCATTCTGGGTGGTCCAGATTCCACCCAAGGGCCTCCCCATCACGGCCTGCCGCCCACCCAAACCCCTCCCTGGCCCCAGCCCTCCCGCCTACCTCCTGGAGGCCGCAGGGGCAGCAGCCGCAGCCACAGTGCAGGGGGCGGAGCAGGCGCAGCACCTCACGATCCCCGGGGTCCACCACGCGCACACGCAGGGGCCGCCGGGTGCCGCAGCACAGACGCGAACAGCAGCTGCTCTCCTCCGCTGCCTGACCCAGGGGCTGTCCCGCCCCAGAGCGCAGTTCATACCGGTTACAGGTCTCCCAGCCCAGGAGCGCTGCCAGGGGTGACAGGCCGAGGCTCAGGCACAGGCACCTGCCCGAGGGCCCTCTCTCTCTGCCCCCGGGATGAGGCCCAACCTACTCCTCCTTCCACTCACTTTCCACTCGCTCGGCCTTCTGGTGAATCAAGATCTGATCAATCTGGAAAGAGTCGGGTCGGCGCCAATGTTAGCTGGTTGGCCTGGACGCCAGGGTCCCCTCCTCATCGCTCCTGTCCCCTCCTTCCCACTCACCTGCACCAGGAATTCAAGGCCAGAAGGCACCCCCGGCAATGGCAAGAACGGGGCAGCAGGCCCTGGGGCTGCGGAGCCGGGCGAGGGGAAGAGAGAGAAGCCGGGCGGGGGGGCAGGTACATGGGTGGGCACAGGCACAGGCACCTGCCCAGGCCCGGGGTGCAGCGCCGGCTCCGGGTACCCAGCGGTCACAGGGTAGGGAGGCGGGGGTGAAGGGGCGTGCCCTTTGGGGGGCAAGTAGCCTGTGATGGGGAGGGAAAGAGGGGGGATCAGAAAGCTTCCCGCGGCCTCATCCTCCCCCCACCCCCCCGCCGCCCCTTAGGCCATGGCCGGGCTGCGGGGCTGCGGGGAGAATGCGATGGGCAGAGGCTGAGCAAGATGGGGCGGGGGAGCAAGGCGGCGGCTCCCGGGAGGAAGGGAGGGGCCCCACGCAGCCAGTTGGAGCACATTCCCGGAGGATGTGTTCGATGCCCAGCTCCCCATTCCGATGCCCAGCTCCCCAGTCCGTGGGGGGGATAACGGGGACTCTCAGCGCGGCGCCCACTTACCTGCCATGGGAGAGGGGTGAGAGATGGCGGGATGGCGGGGTCCCAGACGCTCAGTTTTAGAGGTGGAGGCAAGTTCGGGCACAGCCAGACAGACACAGAGGCAGACACAAAGACGGACAGGCAGACGCGGACAGGCAGCTGCGCCCGGCGCCGACCCAGGGTCCCTCGGGCGGCGCCTCTGACTCAGGAAGAAACCGAAAGTGTCAGCGGGCAGGGCGGGGTACCTGGGACCCTGGATTCCCTCGGGGGCCCCAGAACCGCCCCCTCCCTTTGTTCTCCCATTTTCCGTGGAGGCGGCGGTTGACAGACGGCAAGGCAGGTGGACCCGTGGCCCGATCGACGGCCCGACCTCCAGGGAGGCCTCCTGACCCTTCGGCGCCCCCTCCTCCCCCGCTCACCTGAAGCCCCTGGGATAGCTGGGGTGCCCAGCACTCGGTGGCTCACAGGAGCTCGAGGAGGCGGGCCCGGGGTCTGACCCCGCCCCTCGACCCGTCCGAGCCCCGCCCCTCCCGGCCTGGGAGGCGCGCCTGCGCAGAAAGGGAGCCGGCTCTGCGGGTCCGCTGACCGCCGGATGTCGGGCGCGGTCGGCGTCCCCGCCGCCTCTGCTCCGCCGCGGGGGATCAGGGGGAGCTGGCCTGGGGCGGGCCGCCGACGAAGACCTGGCCCTGCCACCCCGCCAGGTCCCCGGGAACAGAGTGCTCCGTGTCCCTGGGTAGGAAGCGAGGGCAGCTGGCGCTGCGCTGGACCCCAGGCTCCTCCTCTCGAGGGCGGTTCGGGGCCCCGCTGACGCAGCGGAACACCCTTCCTCTCCCTCATTGGCTTCCAGGGCTGGCCCCCAGCTCCCCCTCTGTCCCCCGGAGGCTTGCCTGGCGGGCTCCTCTCCGTGACGCCGCAGTCACCCACGCGGGCACCTTGCAACGACAGGCCTGCCTGCAGGAGCCCCCGGCCACGTGGGTGACAGGCCGCCAAACGGTGTCAACAATGAGTGTGCGCGCAGTGGGGCTGGGGGGGTGCAGAGGAGGAGCGCGGCTAGCAGGAAAGCCTGCTCCCCGAGGAGTCGCTTCTGCTGGGTCCCGAGCAGAGGCCCGCAGGGGTGAGGCGGTCCTGAGCCTTGGGACCCACAGGCCGAGGGGCAAGAGAGGACCTTACAGACGGAGGCCAGCCCATGTGTGCTCAAGGCAGGTGGGAGCTGGGACTTGGCGCCAGGGTCCGCCGGGAGCCCACTGAAAGAGGATTTCTTTTTAAAATTATTTTATTTATTCGTGAGAGACACACACACAGAGAGGCAGAGACACAGGCAGAGGGAGAAGCAGGCTCCATGCAGGGAGCCTGAGGTGGGACTGGATCCCAGGTCTCCAAGATCATGCCCTGGGCTGAAGGCGACGCTAAACTGCTAAGCCACCGGGGCTGCCCGAAAGATGATTTTAAGACCCAAAAAGAAGGTCAAATTTGTGTTTTAGAAAAACCATTTAAGCCGCAAGGTGAAGAACAATGGTCTGGGTCGTTGATGGTAGCCAGGAGAAGAGGATGCTGTGTTATTAGTACAGACACAAGTGGCAGACCTAGACAATAATAGAGAACTTGTTTGAGGGGTGAGATGTGGAGGTGAGGAGTTCAGGATGACCTCTGGTACTTGTCTGGTGACTAGGCAGGTGGAGGCACCATCAAGATGAATGCAAGAAAAAGCAGATTTGGGGGGTATGGGGCTCCTTTGCCCATGTCCATGTTCCTCTGGGCTGGTCACCTACTCCCACAGCTTCACTCATCATGTGCTTCAGACCCAAGTGCCTGACCTCTCTGCTGGTTTCCCTCAGTACCTCAGATTCTTTTTTTTTTTTTTTAATATTTTATTCACTTATTCATGAGGGAAACAGAAGCAGAGACACAGGCAGAGGGAGAAGCAGGCTCCCTGCAGGGAGCTCAATGCAGGACTCAATCCCAGGACCCCTGGGATCACACCCTGAGCCAAAGGTAGACGCTCAACCCCTGAGCCACCCAGGCATCGCAGTACCTCAGATTCTATGTGGCCCAAACCATGGACCAGCATCCACCCAAACATATAAATATACAGAAATTCAGTTCTTCAAAAAAGATTTAGTGAGCACTTACTATATGTTAGCATTTGATAGGAATATACAGCAGGGTCCTGTTTGTTTTTTTATTTTTATTTTTTTTTAAGATTTACTTATTTATTTGTTTATGATAGAGAGAGAGAGAGAGAAAGAGGCAGAGACACAGGAGGAGGGAGAAGCAGGCTCCATGCCAGGAGCCCGACATGGTACTTGATCCCAGGACTCCAGGATCGTGCCCTGGGCGAAAGGCAGGCGCTAAACCGCTGAGCCACCCAGGGATCCCCCTGTTTGCTTGTTTTTTAATATTTATTTGTTTATTTGAGAGACAGCACAAGCAGGGGGAGGAGAGGAAGAAGGAGAAGCAGACTCCACATTGAGCAGGGAGCCGGACTAAGGGCTCCATCCCAAGACCCTGGAATCATGACCTGACTCCAAGGCAGACACTTAACCCACTGAGCCAGCCAGGTGCCCAGATATATACAGCAGTTAAAAAAAAAAATTAACAACAACAAAAACATTAACAAAAGTTGCTGATATCCTAGGGCTTGCATTCTAGTAGAGAAGAGACAGATAATGTAAAATATACTGGAAGTCAGATGGTAACAAGTGCTATGAAAAAAAAAAAAGATAGAACAAGATAGGATACAGAGTGGTGGGCAGGGGGCCGCAATTCGGAAGAGCATGGATGAGGAAGGTATCACCAAGAAGATGGTAGTTGAGCAAAGACCTAAAGGAGGTCAAGGATGGAGCCAGGCCGACTTCCAGTGAAGAATGTTTCAGGCAGAGAAGATGGCAAAGGCAAAAGCCCTGAGGGAGAAGTGTGCATTACTTGTTTAATGAACAAAAAGGAGGCCAGTGTGGCCGGAATGGAATGAACGGGGGAGAAGTCACAGGAGCCCAGATCACATACAGCCCTGCAGGCCACTGGACTGGACTCTGAGTAAGATGGGAAGGGTTGCAGGGTTTGGGCAGGGATGTGAGACTTACATACTCAAACAGGGGCCTTCAACTCCAGCCACAAGATAGAATCATCTGGGTGCTTTACAGAATACCTCTGCATGGGCCTCGGGTCCTATCAAGTCAATTAGAATCAAGTCAATTATCCGGGGTAAGATGCAGACAGTAGAGCTTTTTGAGAATTCCCTGAAGATTTTACTGTGCAGCAAAGGCTGAGGACCACCGTGTTACAGGGTCAGTCGGTCTCTCTCTCTCTCTCTCTCTCAGGCTGCTTTGTCCAGAGTAGGCTGTAGGTAGGCCAAGGGCAGAAGGATGTTCTTGCAAAAAGCTAGGTTGGACATGCCTGGGGCTTAGGCCAGGGGCTGGAGTGGTAGCAATGCAGGTGGTGAGAAATGGTTAATTGTGGTTACACATTCAGCCAACAGGCCTTGGAGATGGCCTGGAGACAGACTGGGAGAAAAAGTCAACTAAAGTTGACTTAGGGTGGGCCCAGGAGGCCCTTCCCAGTCAGCCTCTGCTCTTTCTGTTTCATCATTTCCTGCCTACCACTCCATCCTGTTCTCCCTCTTGACATGTTAACACTATGGTGTGTCCCTTTTCTCCCGGTGAACTGTTCACACTGACACCCAGCGGATGGACAGAAACATTTACCAGTCCCCAGAAGCAAAAGGAGCCCACCAGAGTATCTCCTTGTAACACTGATCCCATGGTATCAGATTATCATCTTTTTTTTTTTTTTTTACCAGGGTCTGTCTTCACTGCTCAAGTCGGAGTGTCTTGCTGTGTACAACAAGGAAAAAACTTGGGGCACCTGGGTGGCCCAGTGGTTGAACGTCTGCCTTCGGCTAAGTGTGTGATCCTGTGGTCTTGGAATTGAGTCCCATATTGGGCTCCCTGCAGGGAGCCTGCTTCTCCCTCTGCCTGTGTCTCTGCCTCTCTCTGTGTGTCTCTCATGAATAAATACATAAAATCTTAAAAAAAAAAAAAAAAGAAAAGAAAAGAAAAAAAAAAGGAAAGAACTTAGCTCGGGAGTCGGACAGAAGTTGGAATCCCAGCTTGCACCAGCCCCAGCTGTGATCTAGAACAAGTTTCTCCAACTCTGCTGGCTTCACTTCCCCCTACGTTGCAGGACTGCTGAGAACTGGAGGCACTGTGCAGTAATAATAGGGACCAGTTACCAAGCAGGCCTATTTACCCTGGCTCCACGGGAACCCTGCCCACTAGCAGGGTCAAAGCTGAGGTATTAGGGAATCACATTACAGAGAGGGTGGCCATTCTGGATGTTGGGGTCTCCTCCACTTGGTTGTTCCCTGTCCCACACCCTCTGGCTGGGGTGAAGGATGGAAATGCAGCAAGAGCCCTGGACTGGGAGCCTGGAGCCTGGGGTTCAGTGCTGGCTCTGCCACTGGCACTCTGGGCCACTTTGGAGGTTCCCTCTGCGGTTCTATTGTGGTCCTCACTAAAATATTGTGCTTTACTAATACACCTCAAATCATGCCTCCTCCCTGGATATAAATGCTTCCATGGCTGCCCACTGCCCTCAGAAGAGAGCCTAACAACACCTCAGCCCAAGGCCATCCAGTATTTGGCCCGTCCTTTTGCGCATCTTTCACTACTGCCCCCTCTTGGCCATCAAGCCCAGCCACCAGGAATTCTCTCAGGTCTCAAAAGCAGCGGGCTCTCTTCTGCTTTCAGGGCTGCCTGGAAAGCTCCTGCCTGGTTCTGGAACACAGCCCTCCCCCTCCACATCACCGCATCCTTCAGGTCCCCCCCCCCCCCCCAGAACATTCTGCCAACACTGCCGCTGCTATGGGACTCTGGAGCTCAGTAGGGTGGGATAGAAATCCTAGGTTTGTTTGTTTGTTTATTTATTTATTTAATATTTTATTTATTCGTGAGAGGCACAGAAAGAGAGAGAGAGAGAGGCAGAGACACAAGCAGAGGGAGAAGCAGGCTCCACGCAGGGAGCCCAACGTGGGACTCGATCCTGGGACCCCAGGATCACGCCCTGGGCCAAAGGCGGCACTAAACCACTGAGCCACCCAGGCTGCCCGAAATCCTAGGTTTAAAAGTATGCTGATTGTAAGTAAATATACGGGGCTCCATGAGATTACCTAAAATTTTTCTCATTTAGAGAAATAATCATACTTTTTTGAATGCAGACTGTCAGAAAAATTAAGCATTCACCTCCAACAAATCACAGATATGCACTTGATGAAACATACACAGAAATGGAAAGTAACAAGGCTGACATTTAAAAAAAATATATATATATATGTTCTAACTTTTTTTCATTAAAATTTGAAAACCATTGATTTAAACTGGGTAGTGAAGGAGACGGTGGCAAAGCGGCCACAGTGAGAGGAAAAACCAGGAGTGGCATCAGAGAAGCAACAGAATGTGTTTCAAGGACAGTGTGGCCAACTGTGTCAAATGCTGCAGAGGCCAAAGAAGACGAGATGGAAAGTCACCCATTGGATCGGGCAACTAGGATGCCCTAGTGACTTATGAGATCCTTCCAAGGGCGATTATGGCGAAGAGATGGGAAGGAAGATTGGCTAGAGTTGGGGTGCTGAGGACACCTGAGTCCAGATCTTCCCTGAGCTCCCCAGCTACATGTCTGTATGCATCCCAGGCATTTCAGAAGCAACCCTGCCCAAAACTGCCCTGCACACCTGCCTCCCCCCATCTCTTCCCTCAGTTTTTCTTATCTGAGTAATGGTGCCTCCAGCTAGCTGGGGGTACAGACCAGAAGTCTCCTGCTCATTCACCCCTTAAATATGATCCATCAGCGGGTCCTATCAGTACTACCTTCAAAGTATATTCTGAATTGGGCCCTTCTGACCACCTCTTCAACCTTAAGCCAAGCCACCACCATCATCTCCTACCTGAGCCTCCTGACTGGTCTCCCCACAGCCATCCTTGCCTTCCTCTGATGCATTCTCCAAGTCTTTGAAATGCATAAAACAGATCCTAGCATGCTTACCTTAACCTTTCAACAAGTTACTGTTGACTTACAGATGAATTCCATGTGCTTACCACTTCCTGCAAAAGCCTGCACTGAGCATCTGGGGCCCTGCATCACTACCCATTGAGCCACACTGGCTTGTTTTGCTTTGGTTTTTAAAGAGAGAGAGAGAGAAAATACAAGTAGGCCGAGAGCAGGCAGAGGGAGAGGGAGAAGCAGGCCCTCTGGCTGAGCAGAGAGCCCAATGCGGGGGTTAATCCTAGGGTCCTGGGATCTTGACCTGAGCTGAGGGCAGACACCCAACCAACTGAGCCACCCAGGTGCCCCACACTGGTTTTGCTCTCCAACTCGCTGGCTTTTCTCCTGCCTCAAGGACTTTGAACTGCTCCTTTATAGCCCATTTGCCAGCTATTCTCTCAGCCTAGATTATGCTTCCCCTCCAACTTTGTATATGCTTGGCTCCAGCTTCAGTGGGACCTCCTCTGGGAGGCCTTCCCATCTAAGGGAGCACACCCCCCCCACTACCCTCACCATCCATCTGCTTCCCTGTTCTCTTCCTGCAAGCACAAAGCACAACTCATAATGACACATTTGTATGTTGAGTTGTTCGCTTCCACTACTAGATGGGAAACGCCACAGGGAAATGATGGCATCTGCCTTGTTCGCGGTTGAATTTCCTTGTAACATGTGTCTGACACACAATTAACACTTGATGAGCACTGGCTTCATAAAGTACCACCCCCTATATCACCTCCAGCTCCTTACATGCTGTGGGGGCTCTTCCAGCCCGCCTTGCCATCTTTTCTCACTCTCCTACCTAACTCAGAAATTCCGCCCACACTGAAGATCATGGAGCCCCTTACTCCTCCCTTCCACCTCTGTCTCTATTCAGTTTTCTCCATGCAATAGAGCTCTTTTAAGGATCGTCTCAAGCACTGTGAAGCATTTCCTGACCCCCCCCATACATGTTAATTTGTCCCTGGATTGAACCCTGAAATATTTTAGAACTAAGGGCACTCCTCTTGTGCTGCCTAGCCTTCACTCTGACTTCTAGGGTAAGTTCTCAATAAATTTGTGGACAGACAAAGCTGAAAACCACTACCCTACAGTCATCTTCAAATTCTAGTGGGCGTCAGAACCACATGATAGGCTTTATCAGAACACAGAATCCCAGACTCCAAAGAGCACTTCAGTGAGACTCTGCCTTATTTCCAGCACTCTCTCTGACTCTGCCCATCGATTTAAGAACTTCATAAAAAGTTAACTTGAAGTGAACAGTATCCCCAGAGCCAAGATTCAGTCTTAGGAAAGGGAGCGAGCTCAGAGGTTGACAATCCCTACCCTTCTTCCTCCAAGATGAACAAAGACTCAAGTTCTTTATTTGCCTTTCTCTTTTAATCCCCTCCTTGCTCCAACTCTCAAAGAAGCACCCAGATCAAATACAAGGAAGCTCAAAGAGCCAAGGCCAGCCAACCTAAGATGAGCAGGCTCCCTCCTACAGGGGCCAAAGTCTGGATGCTGGGGTCTCCACTCAGAGCCTGGTAGTAAAAGCTGGTGCAGAATAAGGTGGTTCCAGAGGCTAGCAGTAACCCGGCCTGAAGGATACACAGGGAAGAATACAGGCGAGTAAGAAAAGGGGACCAAAAGGGGGCAAGGCGGGGCTTGACAAAGGTTGGGCAAGGGTAGGATTACCAAGAGGGGCTTTCTGCAGTGGGGCACCCCTAACAGGGCCAGGCTGTGTAAGAAGTGGTGTCTGTTGGTCTTGTCAAAGAGCTGTAAGAAAAAAGAGAAAGGTGGGGTGGGGGTGTGGTGCGGGGGAACTTCCTAAGCAACGCTGGAGCCTAGACCCCGTTCGTCCCCCAGCTGGAGTCCCAGCTGGCCTCGCCCACGGGCACCCACGCTCCGGAGCCCCGCGCCCCGTCCCGCCCCTACTCCCTGCGGCGACCCCGAACTCTGGGCGCCCGGAGCCCCGGGAGCTGGGGAGCCCCAGAGCAGTTACTTCACCTCCTTCCCGTAGGCATCCGGAAACTGGGCGCCTGTGGAAGGAGAAGCAAAGGTTACCAGTCCGAGCGCCCGCCTCCACCGCCCCAACGCCCGACGGGACCCGGGGGCACACCGGAGAGAAGGAACGTCCCCGGGAGGCTTCCGGCTGGTGCAAACGCGCATGGGCACTTCTGGAAACCTGACTGGACCCGGCTGGGGGGCTCTAAGAGGGTCAGGGCTCCGAGGGCTGTCTGGCACTTCCCACAGACCCCACCCTTGCACTGGACACCCCCCACCCCGGTCGTCACAAGCGCAGTGTCCGCGGCGTCCGCAGCCCCCTGACCGTGCGCCCCGTAGGAGGCCAAGCCCAAGGCCCCGGCTCCCGACAAGGCGCCCAAACGGCGGAAAGCTGCCCCAAACCCGGCCATGGCAGCGGACGGTCATGCGCCGGCCCAACACCGCCCAGATCGCCCAAGACTCAAGCCAATCCCGGCCTCCCATGCAAATAAGGTCCATAGGTGCCCAATCCGGGCCGCGCTCATTTCGGCGTCTAGGTCCTCACTCGGGTACTTGCGCCTTTGTAAAACCTCTGCTGAGTGGCGAGGCGGTCTGGCGGGCGGAGAAACGACAGCCAATGAGAGGCGGAGGAGAGGAGCAGAAGGGGCGGGGCTGCGAGGCGGGACTAGAGGATTTGCGTCACGGATTGGCCCACTTTCAAAGTTGATCGCTGCTTCGAACACCAACCCCCCCAACCTCCGGCCCATTTCCAAAGATCCCGGTCCCCACTCAAGGTTCCGCCCCTCTCCCCACTGGCTCCTCCTTTACAGCTTGAAACCAGACTCACTCCCAAAAAGAGGCGGCCGCTTTCCATCCACCGCCGGCAAACCCCGCCCACTGTCGAGATGGCTCCTCCCACCGGCCCGAGGCCCCGCCTTCTTCACATGATGCCCCGCCCCCTAGAGTTCACCCCCTTCCAAGCCGGCCCCAGCCCACCAACCCCCAGAGCCTGGAGGGTGGGCCACCTCGGGAGGGGGGAGGCCACCCCGGCTGGCTAGCCGTTGGCCTGTCCGCGCCCGCCCCCTTCCACCGGCTCCAATCCCACCACACTGGAGGGCGGTCGGGCAGGCGGGTGCGAGCGAGGGGTGTGCGCCGCTCTCTCCGCAGGGGGCGGGGGAGGCGGCCGCGCGGTGACGCGCGGGGCTGCTGCGGCTGCTCCGCCGGCGGATCATCACTCTCGGGCTGGGATGGACACGGGGCGGGCGGGCCCTGGCGCGCGGAGGCAGGAGTCCGGGCCTCCCGGCTGCTGAGCGGCCCCCGAAGCCTCCCCCGTGCCCCCGGTTCCCCTCCTAGGAGCCCTGCCGACCCCCACTCCGGGGCTCTAGACTCGGCTCCCGCCCTCCTCTGACTCCCTGGACCTCCCCCTCTCGCCCGCCCTCGGGATCGACTAGATCCCTCCCCCTCCCGAGGATTCCGGCTGGATCCCTGCCCCTGCACCGCGGATCCTGCGCTCCCGGGCTCTGGGCCCCTGGGGATTGCCGTAGACACCTCCTCCCGCACCCGATCCCTTAGGATCTTCTGCCTCTACCGCCTTCTGGTCCCTCGAAGCCAGCCCACGGAGCCTGTGGATCCCCAATACCGTCCTTCCTCGTTGCCCCCTCTTCGCTCCGCCGGCCCCACTGCGGGGTTCCCTGTTCTCGATTCCTCCTGACCCCATCCCCTATCTCTCCTTTCCCCGGGGATCGACTGGATCCCGGCCCCGCCCCCCGGGGCTGGGGCGATCCCCCTCCCCCGCCCGGTGAGGCGCTGCGGGCGGGGGCTGGGCCTGCGGGGCCGCGGGGGCTCAGAGGCCGCCGCCCCCCTCCTGAAGCCCCGTCCGCCCCCTACTCGGAGCCCTGGATGGAGGCACCACGGCCCCAGGGCTGAGCCAGGTAGGAGCTAAGCCGGGCCGGGTGGAGGGGGTGGGGTGCGTGGTGGTCCACTGGGGTCTCCTTTCCCCCATCTCTCTCCCTGAGCCTGGTTTCCTCCCAGCCTGCTCTGTCTGCGTGTCTCCGCCTAGGGATGCTCTCGCCGTGTCTCTGCGTCTCGGTCTCTTTGTCTCTGCCTCTCCCCAGCCCATGAATGATCCTTTGAATGGGCCCACAGACCCCGTGTGTTCCCATCTCCCCCTCCCCCTCCTCCTCCCCTTCCTGGCCAAGCCATTCTCCCCACTGCAGGAAAGGGGGGCCTGCGGCCTGAGCCCCCCTCCCTCAATTCTCCCCGGCTGGGGGAGCCAGGCCCCGGGCAGAAACGGGGAGAGCAAGGCAGAGGGATTGGGAGAAGGAGGGGGGAGCAAGATGTGGCAGACAGAGATGGGGAGACAAAATGGGGAGGACAGAGGTAGGAAAGAGGGGAGAGAGAGAAGGGGCTTAAGGGAGAAGCGTGGGGAAGAGGTTTGGAGGAGAGAGAGAGGAGAGAGAGAGAGAGAGATGAGGAACAGGCGAGGAGGGAGGTGGAGAAGAGAGAGATGGAAAAAGACAAGGCAGAAGCCAGAGCAAGCTGGAAGAGGCCGGGAAAGATGCTCTGAGGGAGCGCTATGGAGGGGAGATGGGGGAGGGCTTCAGTGGGAGGGAAGAAGGGAGAGACGCTGGCAGCCAGGAGGCCAGGGTCCCAAAGTACCTTAAAGGGGGGAAGCAGAGGCAGACCCTGTTAGTAGGAGGGGGAGAGGTGGGGGGCCATGGAAGCCGAACCCAGCCTGGCATGGACAGAGGAGATCCTGAGGGAGCCAGCCCCAAGCCCCCTCCTTCTGATGGGGGAGCAGGAGCTTAAGAGGACCTGAAGAGGGGGAGGGCATGACTGGGTGTGTGTGGTAAGGATTCCTGTGTCCTCATCTCTGGAATAAATTGACACCTGCAGAGAGCCACCCGCGGGCTGGCGCCTGGCTCTGAAAACCCCGCGTCAGCAAACAGCTCTGGTGGCTGGGGGGGGGGGGGGGGGACGGCAGGGGGGCTTGCCGAAATGACCTGGGTGTCTGCCCCTTCGGTCTGATCTTGTCTCTTGTCCTGCCCCTGCTGTCCTGAGCATCCAGGCATCAGAGCAGCGACTGTGGGGGGCTGGCACGGGGAAGGAGAGGTAAATAGCTGGGATGGGATGAGAAGAAAGCCGAGGCTTGCCCCCAGGACGTGGGTCAGAATGCCACGCGTGCAGGAGGCATCTGGGGTCTGAGGCTGTTGGAGACTGGCGGGGGAGGGGTGTGCGGGGGGGGGGGCAGCCGGTGGCTGCATCTGATTCCCTCCAAACCCACCTCAGCACCCCTTCTCCCCAGCCAGAGGCCTGGTCACTGGGGCTAGGCTCTGATTGGCCAACAAGGAGTAAGAGGCGGATCTTTTAGGGGTTTTCTATGCCCCAATCTCCCGCTCCCCTCAACACACATTTCTTTCTCTATGGTAAGGTTGGGAAAAACTCTAGCATTCTGACTCAGGCCTCTGCCCTCCTGCCCGGAATGTACACCATAACCCAGCCAGCCCCTTCCCCTCTTCCTCCAGACCCCCCTCCAGGGTTAAAGCTGCAGCCGGTTGCCGAGGTAACATTGCGGGGCAGCATCCTGTCGCCCGGCAACCGGCTGCAGGATCACGCATCTGTCCCTGGATTTGCCCCTCCAGCAGCATCCCCTCCCTACTCTAGCCCCTGCCTCAAGGCACCTTAAATTCTAATGGAAGAAATGAGGAAGACCTGGAGGGAAGGGGTTCCCCCCCTCCCCTGATGCACTGATCCTTAGGGAATGGGCTGTTGCCAGGAGGAAAAGGTGGAAGGCTGTGGTAGTCCCAAGAAAGGCCGGAGTCTGGCCTGGGGTGGGGGTTCAGTGCTGTGAAATTATAGCTCTGGAGTAATTAACACATATCAACAAACCCGCCACTTCCTGCTAATTAATGACTTGGTATTTTTATTTTCTCTTCCTTGTCTATCTCATCCCTCCCAGAGAGGTGGGAACTGGGACTCCTGAGTCCTGGAGGGGAGCCTGCTTGGGAGGGATAGAGCAGCTGGAAGGGTTGGGGGGGCAGGATGCTGGATCTGGGGAGCTGGTCCTCCTTCTCCTCCGGCTCTGTTCTGGATGTCTACCACATCCTGACCCTTTCCCTGGCCTTAGATGTTTCTATCTGGGTCCCTGCTTTGGGGCTGGGGGTTGGCTGCTGTTTCCGGGATGGGGGGGATGCCAGGGGACCTGAGGGAGGAAGAAGGGAGGGCAACTTGGTCTGAATTCCAAGTCACTAACCACTTGTCTCTTGTTTCCCCACTCCCTTCTGTCTGCCCTGTCCGATTCCCCTTCCCTTCTTCCACTTCTCTGTATTTTTGTTTGTCTGTCCGTCTGTCTGTCTCTGGCCTACCCTCCTCCTCCTGTCCCTCCTCCCTGCAGGTCGGGCCTACCTTCACCTCCTCCCACTTCCTTCCCCTTCCCCACCCCTTGCTCCCTCCATGGAGAGGAACAGACCCTTTCTCTGTCCAGTCTAACCCAGGTCCCTCCCGGCCCCCCTCCTCCCTCCTTTCCCCCCTGCCCCCTCCTCCCTACTGGGGCGAGGGGGGGCCTCCCTCCCTCTCCCCCCCTTCTCTCTCTCTCCGAGGGGGGGGGTCCCGGGGAGGGAGGGGGGGTCCCCCGATCAGCATGTGGCTCCTGGCGCTGTGTCTGGTGGGGCTGGCAGGGGCTCAACGGGGGGGAGGGGGTCCCGGTGGCGGCGCCCCGGGCAGCCCAGGCCTGGGCCTCAGCAGCCTCGGGGAGGAACGCTTTCCGGTGGTGAACACGGCCTACGGGCGAGTGCGCGGCGTGCGGCGCGAGCTCAACAACGAGATCCTGGGTCCGGTCGTGCAGTTTTTGGGTGTGCCCTACGCCACGCCACCCCTGGGCGCCCGCCGCTTCCAGCCGCCCGAGGCCCCCGCCTCGTGGCCCGGCGTGCGCAACGCCACCACCCTGCCGCCCGCCTGCCCGCAGAACCTGCACGGCGCGCTGCCTTCAATCATGCTGCCTGTGTGGTTCACCGACAACTTGGAAGCTGCCGCCACCTACGTGCAGAACCAGAGCGAGGACTGCCTGTACCTCAACCTCTACGTGCCCACCGAGGACGGTAAGGGCACGAGCACTGGGCCGGGCCCCGTGGACACTGCCCACAAACGCACACGCAGACCCCCCAGGCTTCTGCAGGGCCTAGACCCGGAACCCAGCCTTTGTGGGATGTAGTCCCTCCCAGGGCAGTTTGGGGTCTGCCGGACAGCCCCAGGGACCCGTCCACAGACTAACACCCCCAGAGAGAGCCATAGGTACCCAGCTGGGAGTGTAGACCCCCATTCCGGCCAAGGCACACACATGGTGTGGCCCCAAGGGCCACCAGGGACCGGAAGCATCGCTCCTCTGCCTAGACACCTGCTCCAGCCCTGCCCCACCTACCAGCCCCAGGCCTTGGCTTGTCCCCAAGGGACACTTTGGTTCTTCTACACCTGCTGGACAACAGAGACTCCACCTTTCCTCCAAGTGTGCATGGGCACACTTCCATCTGTCACATTGTGCTCAGGGCACTTCACCCGAGTGTAGCACCTCTTCCTTGGAGAGCTCTGACCCCTAGGCCCCCATGAGCACCCCTGAAGAATCAAGGAAGCTCCCTGTCGAGGGCCCCTCCATTCACAACACAGCACGCCCATCCCCCTGAAGACATCTTCCCTTCAGGAGGCTCAGCAGCTGCTGTCCTTGTAAAGGAGCTCTCCCCAGGTCACTGCCATGGTGCTCACGGCCCCCAGCACACTCCCCCGGAAAGTTCTTCACTAGCCAACCTTCAGCACACAGTATCTTTCAGGGTACCTTCCAGATGTCTACAACAGAGGTACTCAGCAGGACTCTAGCGGGCCCCAAAGCCCAGCCTCATAAATGGCCTCAGGTTATGCTTCTGACACTCCCCATCACTCCCCCAGAACACAACATCTCCACAGAGACCCTCTACTACAGCACCTCCCACAGGCCATTTTCTGCCAACTGCACACACAGGCCTGGTACCCAGGAATCCCTGTACGCACCCAATACCCACCACACAAGGGCCACTATGCACTGGGAATCTCAACCTCTCAGCACACGGGTCATGTACCCAACCAACCTATGCACGGACCATGTGCTCCATCATCCCATGTATCAAAATTCCCAGTGCCTCTGAAATTGTGTACCCTCTCACCACATAGACCCATGCTCCCCAGTGTCCATAGATATATATTGTGTGTCCTAGTAACACCCAGAGACCTTTGCCTCAATAATGCCTGCACGTGGCCACTCATACCACAGTACCCAACACCCTCAACGCTTCCCAAGCATCACTTACCCAACTCTACCTGGAGATCACCTGTATCATAGCCCATGCTGTGACAACACACCTAGCAACCCTACACCCAACCCGCAGATCAAGTATGCTAACGCCTCACTCCCAGCACCTCCCGTTCCAACCATCCACCCTCTCTTCCCCATACCAGCCATGCACCCTAACACAGTAATACCCCTCCCATGGAAACCATGCCTCCTAGCAACTCCTGCCCACAACACACAGAAGTAGCATCCACTCCAATCCTATCCAGATTCCAAGTACCCCAGTAGACTATTTACTCCGTTACACTCCACACGGCCTCCCCAGTACCACCATACCCTCCAGGTGAGAGCCATCCACTCCACATCCCCCTGCCCTCTCATGGGCCACCTACCCCAACAGCCTGCGCTTCATAATGGCAGGTGAATCACTCACCCCAGGGACTCCACACAGACTGTCCATCACCATGCTCTCCACTCATGGGCTCTCCACCCACCCTCCCACCTCCATGTAGGCTCTTCATGCCTGTGTCCCCCTCAGGGGGCTATCTCCTCACCCCTTATGTTCATGTGGAACATCCTCCCAGGACTTCCCCCTAGCGGGCTGTCCAGCCCAACACCTCCACACACAATGTCCACCCTGCCCCCACACCACCTAACCTATGCCCACACCTTCTATATTTTTAACCATCGCTTATCACAGACCTGCTTGGGGCCTGACACGTTCAGGTGATCTCACTAAATCTTCACACCAACTCTGCAAGGAAGAGGTTGACTCAGGCAGGCACGTGTGCATACACGCACACACGTGCATGCACGTGCACACACACACACACACACACAATATTCTCACGCTCACCGCATGCCCTCCTGACTTCATCCCCATTCCTATCTTGTTGTAGAGAACAGACCCTAATCCTAATGGTCCCTTGGGACTATCCTCACCAATTGGGAGAAGCCTGGCAGAGGCTGGCCTGGGCCTTGCCGACCCATCCCTCCCCATGCCAGTGAGAGAAACCAATCTGCAGCAGGGACCCCCTCTGATTTCTGGGTTCCAGAATCGGCCCCTGACCCATTCCCCCTTCTGAGAGAAGCCTGGAACCAAACTCTGAGCCCAGTCCTGGGGCCTCTCCTTGACAAGAGGAACAGTTTGTGCCTCCCAGCAGCTCCTGACACCTTATGTGTCAGCCTCGCTCAAGGCACTGTGTTTCCTGTTCCTTCTTTGTGGACTGAACCCCAAATTGGGGAGGGGGACTTTTTGGCATTAGAGCAATGTCGGGAAGAGGTGCTCATGCCCCTGGTGGGAACTTGACCGACCATTCTTGGTGGGGGGAGAGTAGCCATGGGTAGGGGATGAGGTTGGGGGTGCAGAGGGAAGAGGTGGATGGAGGGCAAGACCTGATGACCCCTTTCCCTGCTTCGCCCCACATCGGGGAGGTGGGGTGAGAAGCCAGGCCCCCTGAGTGCGGATGGAAGAGGAATGCTGTTGGGGTGAGAGACTGGGCGGGCGGGCGGGCAGGCGGCCCTAGCTGGCCTAGCCCCAGCCCTCCAGTGGGGAGCAGAGGGCAAGCAGGGGCTGTGAGCTGCAGGGCGGAGGGCAGGGGGGTGGGCAACTCCATCCTGCGCTCTGCTCTGCCCTCCAGATGGGTCCTTTTGCCCAGCCCCTCCCTCTCAGCCTGGGGGAGCAGGCAGGTACTGGGCTGGCCAAAAGAGGGCCTGCGTGAGTGGTGGCCCTGGTGGCACAGCTGGCCTTGGTCTCCCTAGGGCTCAGGGTGGGCCTCCCCTCCCCTCCCACCCCACCTCTAACACCGTTTCATTTCCAGCAATTAGCAAACACTTCGACAAGCCAAGCCAATATGTCTTAAAACAGGCCTCAGCCCACTCAGGCACCCCATCCCCCCAAAACCAGCCTTTTCTTTGGGGCATGACTTTTTCCGGGGAGGGGAACAAATTTGGGTTGTAGAAACGTTTTTCTCTTTTCTTGGTTTCTTTTTCTTGCAAACAAATTTTGCTTTTTTTGGCTTATTTTTTCTGCCCTCCACCCTCCCCTTTTCTGCTTCCTGTCCTCCCCTCCCCATCCACCACCTCTCCCCCGACCCCCATCTTTCCCCACAAAATTGTCCTTTTTTCTCTGTTTTGTGTTCCCGGTCTTAGGTCCGCTCACAAAAAAACGTGACGAGGCGACGCTCAATCCGCCAGACACAGGTAGATTTAAAAATCCCGCTGCTGCATGTGGTTGCTGATAAAGAGGATGCTCACGGCCCTGCCCCTAACTAAATGCCCCCCTGCAGCTCTCAAGGCCCCCCTCAGTTGTTCTCCCTCCCAACTAAAAATGAAAAAGAAAAGAAAAGAAAAATTTGTACTAATTGGAAAAAAGAATTATGAAAACTTCAAAACTTCAAATGAAATTCGAACACAATGTTGGACCCACTAGCAAATCTACAAGAAAAGCTAAACATGGCCAAAAATATAAGTGAGAAAAGAAATTGGAAATGTCCGATAAAAAAAAAATAAAACAAAACAAAACAAAAACCACACACACCAAAGAATTGGATAAAATGTTTAGAGTTTGACAGCAATTTGGCCTGTTTGGAAACTTGCGAAATGTAACATTTGAGACAAACAAACAAAACAAAACAACTTTAATTCGGAGCAAAACTACATTCGAAAAAAATATCTTAAGTTGGCAAATTGATGACCTAATTGAAACATCAGAAACAAACCTGCTACAATTTCAAAAGCCTGTCAGATGCAGAAAACACAAACATTTGGAGCAAATGAAAGAATTCGGAAATTTTTGAACACAGGGCCCAATATCTTGAAGTTTCACCACAAAATTTTGAAAAACAAAAAAATAAATGCAAAGAACTTTTTTCTTTTTTTTCTTTTTTTTCCAAAAAAACAAAAAAATACAAAACAAAACAAAACACGGATCTTTTTGGTTTTTGGTTTTTTTGTTTTTGGTTTTTTCTTTTCTTGTTGAATCTGCCCCGAGAGCTTCTGGCTTTTTGGTTGTTGTTGGGTTTTTTTTTTTCTTTCTTTCTTTCTTTCTTCTTTCTTGATCCTGTTTTTTGTTGTTGGTTTTGAATTCTTGGTGCCCGGGAGGGTCCCCTCCCTGCTCCTTCCCTTTCCGACCCCCCCTCCCCCCACACCGGGAGTGGAGGTGCTGGGTGGGGAGGAGTGGGGAGAAGTAAGGAGGCAAAAGGAGGGCCTGGCAGGGAGGAGACTGCGGCCTGAGTCTGGCTGGAAGGCCATCAGAGGTTCTGAAACCAGGGGAAGAGCAGGATTTGGAGAGGACACAGAGAGGGCGGAGCCCACCAAGTGGAGGGAGGTGGCAGAGAAGGTCCTAAGAGACTGGAGGCTGCAAGCTGCCTGCAGGGGTGGAGGCGAGTGTCTTAGTGTCCTGTGGGCTCACCCAGCAGGCAGGCAGGAGAAAAGTTTCTAGTGGGAGGAGGGAGGCAAGCAGAGCCGTTGGGGACTGGCCGTGGAGGCCTAGGCCTGGCTCTGGTTTGTTGAATGCCCAGGCTAGTCAGAGATTGCAAGTGTCAAAGAAGAGGAGGGGCAGTGGGCCAAGGGTGACCCCAGCCCTGCACCATGGCTGAATCATGGAGGGCTGTAACAAAGGGTACTGGCCTTGGGGACCCTGGCAAGCCCACTCAGACTCCCACCCTCTTCTGGAATCTGTGACTCCTCAGTGGCAGTGATTAATGGGATCCTTTTGGGACGTGGCAAGAGGGGCTCCCAGTGCAGGGTCAGGCCAGTTTGGGGGGTGGGTCTGAGACTAAAGAACTGTACCCTGGCTTTATCAAGCAGGCTCTTTCCCACCCTGTCTCCTGCCACAGTAATTAGGCTGGGGGTTGCCATGGTAACTGGGGAGGTGACCTAGAAAGGAATTAGGGCGGGGAGGAGACCAAACCCCCAGGGACCCTAGGCTGGCACCCCCTCACCCACAGACCAGGCTACCACATGGACCTGAGACCCAAGTCTGAGGAACTGCCTGGACCCTTCCATCATCTCTAGCACTAGTGCCAGCATTGGGAGTTTGCTCTACCTAGGAGCAGGAAGGAGATTTGCTGTGTGTGTGTGGGGAGGGAGTCCCCTGGATCCAGCAGATGCCCTGGGGAGGGTCCCCCCCACCTCTAGCTTCTTGGAAGGTCTGTCTGGCATTTGAGGAAGTGCCGGGCAGGCCAGCAGGAGGTGGGGTGGGGCCTTTGGCCAGGGCTAGATGGGGAGGGAGGGAGGGGAATCCGGTCTTGCCCCCCAGGGATGGGAGTGACATGTCCCCTGAGCTCCAGGCTGGTCCTCCACAGGCCTGGGAGCTGGGTGGTGCTGCTTCTGGTCTGACTATATTCTTGTCCCCTGACCCTGGCCCACCGCCCACCCCCTCCCCACGCAGATATCCGGGACTCGGGGAAGAAGCCCGTGATGCTGTTTCTCCACGGCGGCTCCTACATGGAGGGCACCGGGAACATGTTTGATGGCTCCGTCCTGGCCGCCTATGGCAACGTCATTGTAGCCACGCTCAACTACCGGCTTGGGGTGCTCGGTGAGGGTGGGCCGCCAACCCTCGGGGCTGGAGCCTGGGAGGGGGCCCTGGGGGGTGGTGTTCCTCCAGACCCAGCAGAAGCAGAATGGCTTCTGGGCTGCACTGAGCTGCCCAGAAAGGGGGCGAGGGTGCTCTGACCCCCCCCAGGAAGCCCCTTCCCTTGTCTGCTTCCAGGCTTTCTCAGCACCGGGGACCAGGCTGCAAAAGGCAACTATGGACTCCTAGACCAGATCCAGGCACTGCGATGGCTCAGTGAAAACATTGCCCACTTCGGGGGTGACCCTGAGCGCATCACCATCTTTGGATCTGGGGCAGGGGCTTCCTGTGTCAACCTTTTGATCCTCTCTCACCATTCAGAAGGTACCTGCGACCCCTCAGCCTGCCCCTCCTCCCATCCCCTTTCCCACACTCTGGCCCTTCCCAGGTCCCTCTTCCCACCTTGGGCTAACGATGTGGCCCTACCTGAGGCCTGCCTGTCCTGCCAGGCTTGTTCCAGAAGGCCATCGCCCAGAGCGGCACTGCCATTTCCAGTTGGTCTGTCAACTACCAGCCACTCAAGTACACGCGCCTGCTGGCGGCCAAAGTGGGCTGTGACCGCGAGGACAGCACCGAAGCCGTGGAGTGTCTGCGCCGGAAGCCCTCCCGGGAGCTGGTGGACCAGGATGTACAGCCCGCCCGGTATGGGGGTGGGAGAGGGCTGGGGCCAGGCCTTCCCTTCCCTTGCTGGTTCCCAGGAGGTTAATGGGGAGAGGTGCCCACAGGCATTCCGCTTGGTAAGGAGATGTGAGCTTTGGGTCCCTCTGCCAGCCCTGCCTCCTCCTCTGGGAAGCCTTCCCTGAGTGGAGGTGCCCAAAGTGCACGCAGATGCCACAGAGCACTTTTGGGAAGACTTCCCAGGAGGCCAGGTGCCCTGAGGACTCAGGAGATTTTACCGAGGGGTGCAAAGGGTCTTCTGAGCAGAAGGCCAGGCAGGCCATGCACTGAGAGGAGGCCGGGGAGCAGGTGCTGAGACCCTGACCCCTTTTCCCCAGTTACCACATCGCCTTTGGGCCCGTGGTGGACGGTGACGTCGTCCCCGATGACCCCGAGATCCTCATGCAGCAGGGAGAGTTCCTCAACTATGACATGCTTATTGGCGTCAACCAAGGAGAAGGCCTCAAGTTTGTGGAGGACTCCGCAGAGAGTGAGGACGGCGTGTCTGCCAGCGCCTTTGACTTTACCGTCTCCAACTTTGTGGACAACCTGTATGGCTACCCTGAGGGCAAGGATGTGCTTCGGGAGACCATCAAGTTCATGTACACAGACTGGGCCGACCGGGACAATGGCGAGATGCGAAGAAAGACCCTGCTGGCGCTCTTTACAGACCACCAGTGGGTGGCACCAGCTGTGGCCACCGCCAAGCTACACGCTGACTACCAGTCCCCCGTCTACTTTTATACCTTCTACCACCACTGCCAGGCTGAGGGCCGGCCCGAGTGGGCAGACGCAGCACACGGGGACGAGCTACCCTATGTCTTTGGCGTGCCCATGGTGGGTGCCACCGACCTCTTCCCCTGCAACTTCTCCAAGAATGACGTCATGCTCAGCGCTGTGGTCATGACCTACTGGACCAACTTCGCCAAGACTGGGTGAGGGCGGCTGGTGGGGCTGGGTGGGCCCCTCCACTTGCAGGCCAAGGCACACACCCCCTCCATGCTCAGTGCCCCGTCCCTCACTCCTCATAGTCACTCCTCCATCATTGCCTTGTTGACCCAGATAACTGCTGGACACCTTCTTTGTGCCAGGCACTGAGCTTCCTGTTGGAGATTCAGCAGTCAGATCCTAGGGGCCTGTCCTTCTTGGGGGAGGGGTGCTCCCTGGGTAGCTTTGGCTCCAGGTCTGTCTCTCCTGCCCTCCTCCCTCCCCTGTCTCTCCTGGCACTCTGCTCTGCATCTGATGCTCTGGGCTGTGTATCTGTGAGGATTTGTGTCTGTGTCTCTCACTCTCTCTACGTCTCTCTCTTCAAATCCACTGATGTCTCTGCCTTTGCCTTGACTCTTGCCCCTGTGTCTGCTTTTCTCTTGCTGGTCTCCCCCTGACTGTCTCTGTCCTTTGTTTCTTTGTTCCTAAATGTGTCTATCTCACTCAATCTCAGAGGCAGCCTCTTTCACCTGGTATCTCTCTGCCTCTCTCTATGCCTCCGTCATCCCTGCCCATCTCTGCCCCTCTGCCCTCATCTCTGCCTATCTCTGCCCCTTCTTCATCTCTGCCCCTCTGCCCTCATCCCTGCCTGCCTCTGGCAGTTTCTCCCTCTCCCTCTCTCTCGCTCTCGCTCTCACTCGCTCTCTCTCTCGGGCCTCCTTTCTGTGGGTCTCCCCACCCTCCTGCGGAGCCTTCCCCTCACTCCACCTTTCCCCACCCTCCTGTGCCCGCAGCGACCCCAACCAGCCGGTGCCGCAGGACACCAAGTTCATCCACACCAAGCCCAACCGCTTCGAGGAGGTGGTGTGGAGCAAGTTCAACAGCAAGGAGAAGCAGTACCTGCACATTGGCCTGAAGCCCCGCGTGCGCGACAACTACCGCGCCAACAAGGTGGCCTTCTGGCTGGAGCTGGTGCCGCACCTGCACAACCTGCACACGGAGCTCTTCACCACCACCACGCGCCTGCCGCCCTACGCCACGCGCTGGCCACCGCGCCCGCCTCCCGGCGCCTCTGGCACCCGCCGGCCCCCACCGCCCGCCACGCTGCCGCCCGAGCCTGAGCCCGAACCGGGCCCGCGGGCCTACGACCGCTTCCCCGGGGACTCCCGGGACTACTCCACCGAGCTCAGCGTCACGGTGGCGGTGGGCGCCTCGCTGCTCTTCCTCAACATCCTGGCCTTCGCTGCGCTCTACTACAAGCGGGACCGGCGGCAGGAGCTGCGGTGCCGGCGGCTCAGCCCCCCGGGGGGCTCGGGCTCGGGAGTGCCGGCCGGGGGCCCCCTGCTGCCTGCCGCGGGCCGGGAGCTGCCACCCGAGGAGGAGCTGGTGTCGCTGCAGCTGAAGCGCGCAGGGGGCGTCGGGGCGGACCCCGCCGAGGCCCTGCGCCCCGCCTGCCCGCCCGACTACACGCTGGCCCTGCGCCGAGCGCCGGACGACGTGCCTCTGCTGGCCCCCGGGGCGCTGACCCTGCTGCCCAGCGGCCTGGGGCCGCCGCCGCCGCCCCCCTCCCTGCACCCCTTCGGGCCCTTCCCGCCGCCGCCCCCCACTGCCGCCGGCCACAACAACACGCTCCCGCACCCCCACTCCACCACTCGGGTATAGGGGGCGGCGTGGGGGCGGGGGCCCTTCTCCGCAGCCCCCTGCCCCCCCACCGTGCCCCCAGCCAGCGGGCGGTGGCCGCTCCGAAGACAGGGAGGAGGACTGGCCGCAGGCTCCTGGCCACCGCGCTGGACGTGTCACCCCGTGGTGTGGCTCCGGTGGCGAGGGGCGCCAGGTGGACATGGGCGTCCTCACCACCATGGGTGTCTTTCCCATGCCCAGAGGCCCATTCTCTTCTCTGGACCTGGGCCTTGGAACAACTGGGGGGCACTCGGTCCCCTCCACTGGGACACCAGTCTTGGGTGTGTGGCAGCGTGGAGGTGTGCTTTCTCACAAGGGGGTGTGTTTTCCCATGTGCAGGGTGAGGGTTTTTTTTTGCCCCCCTGGACACATGTTGGCCCCCTCAAAGAATTTCTGCGGGGATTTGTACCCCAGACCCCTGTTCCCTCATGCCTTCTCTCACCTCCTCCCCCTCCCACACCCCATGGAGACCCTGGAAGTGGCGTAGTTGGCGGACAGTGACCCTGGGCCACCAGACGACACAGGGTCGTGCCTGGGAAGGTAGCGATGAAATCAGCTGTCCCCCCCCTCCCGCTCAGAGCCCCCCGCCCCCTCTGCCCCCAGCGAAGCATGTTTATCCCCCGTGGCCCATGTCAGATGAAGCACGTCCTCTGGGTAGGCTTCGCCTCCCACAGATGACAGACAAGACAGACAAACACACATTCCCTGCCGGGTGGGGGGAAGGGAGGAGATCCGTGCATCCCTGTGCAGCCTGGGAAAGTGTTGTCTCGTGGGTCCAGGACACACTCTGAGTGCAAACATGTTCTTGTGTGTGGATGTGTGTTTTCCCCATGAAGACAGTCCCTTCCTCTCCAGCACTTCCAGGCAGCCCCAGGCCTGAGGCCTAGCACTTAGGTCCTCCCCACCCAGCAGGTGGGAACAGACTTGAAGAAGCTGGGAGGGGTGCCCCTCTCTTCCCCAAAGAGATGCCAAGTTTGGGGGCGTGGTGTGCCACCCACAGAGGCCATGCATGCTTGACCAAAGCCCTCACTGGGGTCTAAGGACAGCCTTTCCCTCCATTCTCAGACCATTGCTCATCCGTGCCAAACTGGGTCAGGTGGGTTTGAGGGGTGTGGGGGGGAAGACCCCACAAATGTGCCAAGGATTTTCCAGTCTTGGGCCAGGGCAGGTAAATGTAGGGACAGGTGGGATACCAGGGAGGCAAGTGGCAGTGAAAGGGGGTCTCGCTTGTGTCTCTCCTACGTCCACAGTGTCTCACTCCTCCCGTCTCTGCCTCAGTGTCCCTCTTCCCATGTCTGTCTCCCTCTTCTCAATGTGAGAACACCTTCTTCCCTCAGCCCGCCGTTCCCTGCCTGGACCCTGCCGGGCCCCCATCCCTCAGCTGCCTGAGCTCAAGGAAAGAGGCATGGAGGGCACAGGGCAGGCACAGGGGAGGAGGCAGGGGGTACAAAGGCTTCTCAGGACAGGTTGGGGAATGAGGTCAGCTGTGCCAAGGAACAGGTGGCGGGGGCGGTGGGAGATGGGGCTAGGGTGGACAGCAGCAGGGACAGTTTGAAAGGACATGTGTGAGGTGACTGGAGAGGACACCACCCGAGGAGAAAGGGTCTGGGCCTCTGGGGAGAAGGACGATGTCAGGAAGGGTTTTAAGGGACGCCAGTGAGGGAGTGTCCTCTTCTGCTGGTGTTTTGTGTTTGTTAGTGCCAAACTGGAATAGGGGGTGGGGTGCCGTCTTCCACTGACACCCAGATCCAGAATCCCTGGTCTTGGCTCCCCAGAACTCTGCCTCCTGTCCCTTCTGCCACCTACCCCACAGAAACTTAATTCTTTTCTGACCCCTTCCCTTGCCTGTCTAGCTCCTCTCCAAACAGCCATGCCCTCTAAATGCTAGAGACCTGGGCCCTGAACCCTGTAGACAGATGCCCCCCAAACTGGGGCATGGGAGGGGGGCTGGGGGACCCCATGATTCAGCCACGGACTCCAATGCCCAGCCCCTCTCCCCAGAACAATCCCCTGACAATCCCATGTCCCTAACTCCAACCCGTTGCGGCTCTGTACACATTTTTAAACCTGGCAAAAGATGAAGAGAATATTGTAAATATAAAAATTTAACTGTTGGCTTGTGCCTGCTGTGATGGGGGTGGCGTAGGGGTGAGTGGAAGGGGAGTGGGGGGGCTCTGAGAAACGAGTCTTTGGGCCACTCCAGCCAGTGAGGAGGAGAGGGAGGTGATCCGAGCCTGCAGCCCATTTTGGGAGCTGCTTAGAGCTCCGAGGGAAAGGGGGGAATGGGTGCTGGGGTCAGGTTGCCACGGTAGCAGGGTCGTGTGGGAAGTTCTGATCAGGGCCCAGGTATGTGCCGGGGCCTGAGCCCAGTGCGAAGGAATGGGCTGGGACTCATGGGGGCCAACAAACAGGCCACAGGGCTCATGGGCTAGTCCAAGTGACTGGCTTACAGGACAGGCATTCGAGGTGAAGGGCTGAGCCTCTGCCAAGGCCTGGGCCCAGGCTGGAGGGTCATCCATAGGGGCCCAAGACTCTGCCTCTTGGCACATTGTGAGGGAGAGCCCTGGCATCATTGTGACCCGCTTGCCCCCAGGAGCCTCTGGGACAGGCAGGCAGACTCGTGAATATTGTGTGCAGTGTGGGACGGGGGCCTAGGGGCCCCGGTGGCCCTAGGGACCCCCATGGCCATGGCTGAGCGGCCACGGCCCGGGTGGGCCTCATATCACAGCTCCAACACCAACAACTGTCAGGATCTGGGCAACTCCATCCTGTTGCTGCTGGGCCTCATCATCTGCATTAACATTAGCATCAATATGGTGACACTGGTCAGGGTGGGGTCAAGTGGGAGGGTGCTGGCCAGATGGTGGCGGTGGCGGGAGGCCTGGTGGCCAGGGCCAGCCCAGAGTCATTGTGTCCTCCCTCACCTAGCTCTGGCGCAGACTCCGTGGCTTCTTACACCAAGTGTTCCATATTGTTTATGAGAAAGGTAAGTGGGGGGCCAGGAACACCAGAGAGGCAGAAACCAGGCCAGGCCATCTAGCCCTGACCCTGAGCTAGCCCCTTCCCCTCCCGCTTTCCCCTCTCAGACACCATAGTGCTGCAGCATCTCCCCCGCCAACACCTGGCACCCTACCCCTCCATCCCTGTAGGAGCCAGCCTCTCTTCCAGCCTCTCGCCTCTCCTTGATCTGCAGAAGCTTCTAAGTCATCCTCACCTGGGAAGCAGACCCAGCCTCCGAAGCAGAGCACCCCTGCAGTCCACCTTCGATGCACCATGGACCCCGTGAAAATGACTGTGACTCCCCCACCCACTCGCCGCCACCGCTATCGAGGCTCTTCAGGCCGCCGCGCCCACCGCCCAGTAGCCTGGGCCCCTGACACTGACGACGAGGAGAAGTCCCCACATCAGCACCCTGCAGCCTGCTGCCACAACTGGGATCACCCCGCAGATTGGGAAGGCTTCCAGTCCACAAAGGGCTTCTGGGGTCCCTGGCCCCAGGATGCTGTGGAGCCCACTCCCCAGACCATTCGCTTCCAGCAGACCATAGAAGGCAGGCCCCTGAAAGGCGAGATGCAGTCAGAGATGGGCCTAGAGGCCTATGTGTACCCCGTGAATCCCCCGCCCCCAAGCCCTCAGACGCAGAGCCACAAGAACAGCGGAGCAGGGCCCAGGGCCCAAGCCGAGCAGGAGCAATGCACCCCTGCCCCTCCTGTCCCGCCGCCTGCCCGGGGCCCAGCAATCGTCCCTGACATCCCCCGGTGCCGCTCCTCGGGCCGTGTAGTGTACGATGCCCGTGATGTGAGGCGGCGGCTCCAGGAGCTGACCCGAGAGGTGGAGGCCCTGTCTCACTGTTACCCCCTGGGCTCCAGATCCAGCAATGCTGAAGAGATAGGCAAGGACTGGGTGTACCGTTCCCTGACAGAGAGGTGACTGGGACGACAATAAAAGGAAGAGAGGAGGTGCTTTGTGGTGGTGTGGGGGGTGCCAGGGCCCACACAGCATCAGGGAGCCCCAGTTGCCAAGAGAAGGATCCCTCTGGCAACGGGGCCTCCAGGGCCCTCCGAACCCTCATCAACCTCTCAGCTGCCCCTAGCTCCTAGCCCCTTCTGGGTCCCGAGGTTCCCACCTGGCACTCTCATGTTTTCTTACATGCCTGAAGCAGCCCCACACTCAAATCCTTTTCCAGATCCTCCGGCAGACCTGCGCTAGAACAGAGATCCCAGCAGCCCCGTGGTCCTAGCCCCTTGGTGGCCCGGTTTCGGCCAGAGCCCGGAGTTGGGCTGCAGCCACAAGGCGTGGTGTGCTTCTCCACTAAGCCCTGGTTTCTTTGAGGGGGGCTAGTGGAGTGTGAGGGCATCCAGGCCCTCGCAATTCCCCAGTCCAGGGCCCATGAGCAGGTACAGGGTCGGAGCAGAGGAGCAAACCCCAAGCACATCCTCAAGGGCTTCCCTCTGTGACTTCAACTCCTCTGATTAGTACCTGCCTGTCACCAATGAGGAGACTAAGGCTCAGAGAAGGCAAGTGACTTATTCGTGGTCACAGAGACACCAGGCATCAGCTTCATGGTCTCAGACGCTCTGGGCACTGAGTTAGCTCGGCCCATCAGACTCCTCACCTTCCTCAGTCTGCCGTGTGAACTCATCAGAATATTCCATCCATGGACAGCAGGGATACACAGACCCTACCCTACTCCTAGATAGTTGGCATCACACATGGGCATGCACCCATGTGTACACATGTCCACACACGTGTGCACTTGGGAGTGAGAAGCCATGTGAGTGTGCCTGGGCCGAAGGAACTGGACCCCACCTTCTGTAGCAGATGGATTCCTGGAATGTGGAAAGACAGGCCTTTTGTGAATCAGCCTGCTTCTCTGTTCCCTTATATGCAAGCACCGGTAGTGATAATTTTAAGTCGACTGATTCCCTTCAGTGAGTACATATTGAGCACCTACTATGTGTGTTTGGAGGCTCGAAGGGAAATGCGCACTGGCTGTTCCTTGATTTCTGCCAAGCTGCTCACCGGTGCAAACAGATGACTCGAGGTCCCCAGGGCGCCACGTCCACAGACCCCAGTGATGCATCTGCTTCAGAACGAAGGCTCCTTTCGTCCTATCAACAATTACATCTATTTTGTGCGTTGTGCATCTCGTGAGGTTTTCTTAAGGAGGGAGCTGACAGTTTTCCAACAGGGAGGGCTAGGTCAGTGGGAGGACAGTAGTTAGGAAGGAGAGGGAGCACATTCTGGGTGGCAAGCACCTGGGTGGTGGAAGTCAGCCTTGCTCTGGCCTTGGTGGCCACACCACATAGGGCTGCAATCCTTTGCCAGGAAGGGGTGGGGAGGATAGGCACTAGAGGAATTATGATAGGAAGGCCAGGGAGGGAACGGCAGAGTGGGAAGACCCCAGAGGGGACTCTTGCTGTCACCCTAGCTGCTGGCCCAGGTAGGCATGGGTGCAGAGTACCCACAAGCTGCCTTAATGTCTCAAAAAAGAACAATGAAATGGAGAAATTTCTTTATGAATGATTCAGTCACTACGAAGAAGACCATCTTAAGACTATAGCTACTGTATCTTCAAATCAGGAATCAGGTGTTGATTTGAGCAAGCCCCCCCTGTGGAGACAGGGACAGATTGAGCTCCGGGCTATCTGGGCAGCCAAGGTCAGCGAAGACCATAGAAAGGCAGAGCCTAGCAGATAAAAGACCTGCCACCTCTGCATTGTGACTCCCCGCAATGTGCCCCATTATGACCCAGCACCCTCACCAGCTGGTAGGTGTCCCCAGGTCCCTGGATGAGTATAGTGTGGTCCGGGCTGGTGGGGGGGTGCGGCGGCCCAGGCGGCCCTAGGGCCCCCCCACCATGGAAAACCAGCTCTGGTATGACAACGTGGGGTGCTGCAACCAACACCAAGAACATCTCCAGGATCCTGAAGACTTACTGCTCCTGCTGCTGGGCCTCATCGTTCTTGTCAACATTGGGATCAACGTGGTGACTGTGGTCAGTGATGGCGGGGGACCGCCCCAGGGGTGAAGAAGGCTGAGGGTGGGGGCCCACCTCCACCTGCAGGAGTGGTCTTGGCTGGGAGCCAGGTAGGGGTAGGGGCGGGAAGGATTGAGAGCCCCCTGGTCTTCACTCCCACCTTACCCTACCCCCAGATGTGGCACGGGCTCCAGAATGGCTTAGAGAAGGTGATCTGTTGGATTAATCAGAAAAGTAAGTATGGCAGCAAGAGAGGTAGGGGTCCCCCCATCCCCCGATGCCATCAGCACAACCCAGGCTGCAGGGTTCCCCACCCTGGGATCTTCTGACAATTGCCTTGGGGCTTCATGAACTCTTGTCACCCCCAGATGAAATCTTAAAGGCCTGTGAAAGTTCCCCCAAAGAATTCTCAGCCAAGGCCCAAGATGTCCACATTCACTGCACCCTGGACCCTGTAGAGGTGAAGATGGCCCCGCCTGCTTGCTACTCCTCTTCCTCCTACCACCTCCGTCACAACTCCCGCTGCTGCTGCCAACACCCCCAGAGCCGACGCCGCCCCCGCAGTCGCCGCCCCAGCCCCCGCCGCGGCCCTGACCACCATCACCACCCTTGCAGCCACCAGTGGGGGCTGAAGAACGGGAGGCACGTCCGGCACAACCGCTCAGGCTTCCATAGCCACCATCACAGCCGCAAGATGTCACAGCTGCGGCCCGTGCCCTTCTTCGATGGGGAAGACCTGGACTCCTACCTGGAGGAGGAGGATGACCTGGCTTTCCCACACCCCAAGTGCCCCTGGGGGCGCTGGAGAGAGCTTTACCAGCACAGGGGCCTGCCCTCCAATCTGGGGCTGTGGGGCCGCCAGGGGGGGATCCTGGCCAGCCTGCCACCTCCCTCTCTCTACCTCTCCCCTGAGCTGCGCCGCCTGCCCAAGCGCGTGGAGGCCAAGTCAGAACTGAGGCTGCAGTCTTATGGGCCCCACTGTTCCCAGTCCCGAATCTGGGGCAATCTGGAGGCTGAACAGTGGGGCTCTTCCCCTCCACCCCTCCGCCGGCTGCCCCCAAACCCTTCCTGGGCCCCCACAGGGTACAGCCCTTACACCTCGGCTGCCCAGCTGCTCTATGACTCCTGGGACCAGTGGCGGGGGGGCACCGAGGGCTCTGAGCCTCCTTTTGCCCTGGTGCCCCGGGGCTCCCGGCCCGAGGCCCGGGAGCATTGTTCTCCACAGGCCCACAGGCGGAGCCTCCCCAGCCATGCATACAGCCAGCCCAACCGCAGCCCCCACCCATCCACCGGCCACTTGGGCTACAGCTCCCGGGATCCCCACGAGGTTCGGCGCCGAGCGGCTGAATGGGCAGAGGCCCTACCCGCTCGGCACCCCCTAACAGCCTCTGCCTCCCTCACTATATTGGGTGAGACCTCATACCAACGGGCCCCAGCCCCCAGCTCGGCCCTGCTCCCCCACTCTTCCCAGCCCCTGTCTGCCGACCAGGCTCCCGAGCCCCCCCAAGCCCAGCCCACCTTCATGCCGCTCAGCAGGAACCCAGGCG
Organism: Vulpes lagopus; assembly: GCF_018345385.1. NCBI lineage: Eukaryota > Metazoa > Chordata > Mammalia > Carnivora > Canidae > Vulpes > Vulpes lagopus. Next base: position 58,742,318 of record NC_054833.1, read on the forward strand.
GCAATGCAGGCTACCAGGTGTACGACAGCCTGGAGCTGAAGCGACAGGTGCAGGAGAGCCGAGCGAGGGCCAGCTCTCTGCCTCCACCTTCGACCTCGGCCTCCAGGCCCTCCCTGCACAGGAGCCGGACCGGGAAGCTTCACTGACCAGCGGGGAACGCGGGTGGCAGGGTCGGGCTTGGAGAGAAGAATAAAGAGCAGCAGAGTCCAGGAAACATTGTGCTGTTCTGTGGCTTGGGAGTGGCACTCCTCCTGCCAGCCTGGGCCCTGGCCCTTGGCTCCCTGAAGCAAGAAGCCAGCGTCCCTCCTTGGCATGAGGCTCCTCTTGGCCATGGGGACCCACCATCCCACCAGCACGGCCGTCCCCCCACCCCCACCCCGGGTCCTGCACCATGCTCTAAGATCTGAAGGCTGCAGATCCTCAGCCACTGGTCTCTGAGCACTGGCTCTGGGGGTCTGCCCCCCATCCCCAATTCGAAACGTGGGCTCAGAGGCTCAGCCCCACGTGACACGGTGAGGTCAGATTCCAGTGTCTGGTCAGAGCCAGGAGGGCAGGAAGAAGCCCCAGGGCTCTGGAATGGGCCAGGCCTTCCCCCGGGGCTCTGAGGCCAGATCTTCCCAGTTCCCAGGGCAGACCATCACAGGCCCTCCAGTTTCCTACCCACCTTCATTGTGACCCCAACCACCCACCCCATTATGACCCATCCCTCTCCCCCTCCCGCACCAGAGAAGTCTGGCTCCTAGTGAGTATGTGGGGGCCAGGGGGCCCAGTTAATCCTGGGACCCCCAGCCATGGGTGAGCGAGCCCACCACGGAGCCCAAGTGTGCTCTGGCACCAACCCCAGGAAGTGCCAGGACCTAGGAGACTCAATTCTTCTGATTCTGGGCAGCTTCATCTTGCTCAACGTGGGGATCAATGTGGTGACTCTGGTCAGGGCGGTGGCCGGGCAACAGGGTTGGGGGCGCCCCGGGATCTGGAAGAGGCTGAGGTGGGAGGGCTGCTGGGATGTGGCTGAACAGGCGGCTTCGGGGCTCACCCCACTCTTGGGCTCCCCCTTCCCCTGCTTCTCTCAGCTCTGGAGGCACCTGAAGAGCTCCTTGCGGATTCTTTTCCATCATTTCTTCCCCAAAGGTGAGCGGGCCCCACCCTCCAGCCTCAAGGGGGGGTGTGGAACCTGTCCCCTTTTCCCCGGCCCTCAGGAACCCAGGCCTGGTCCCATCCCGCCTTTCCCGGCAGACAAGCAACCCAGCTGCGTAGGCAGCCGTCCCATGTGCGTGCGCTGCTCCATGGACACCAAGAACATGTGCTCGGGGGTCTCCTCTCGCTTCCACCGCCGCCCGGGCTTCCTGCATGGGCACCCTAACCACCTTGACTCCTGGGTACCAGATATGAATGAAGAGAAGGCTTCTGGGTGCTGCTGGATGCCGCCTCAGTGTGGACATGCTGGGGCTCCCCTGGGCCCTCCTTGGGGACTGTGGAAGGAGGGGGCAGCAGGGGAGGCCCCTCAGGTCCCGGTTTTAAAGGCCCGGACCCCCTTTATTTCCAGGCACGAGGCACCTTCCCAGTTACCCAGGATGAGCAAGCTGGATATGGCCCCTCTCCTTTTGCCCCACAAGAGCAAGACCAAGACCCCAGACCACGCCCCAGAGCATGTCCTGGCCCAGACCCAGAACAGCTCCCCGGTCTACACCCCTGAGCACACCACCACCCACACCCAGACCTGCTCCCTGGCCCAAACACCTGAGCACACCACCCTCAAGACTCAGACCTGCTCCCTGGCCCACACCCCTGAGCACACCACCACCCACACCCAGACCTGCTCCCCAGCCCACACTCCCCAGCACACTAAGCCCCAGGCCCAGATCTGCTCCGCAGCCCATCGCCATGAGCACACCACCCCCCAGGCCCAGGCCCAGGCCCAGGCCCCGGCCCAGGCCCAGACCTCCTCCCTAGCCCATGTCCTTGAGCACACCACCCTTCAGGCCCAGACCTGCTCCCCAGCTCACGCCCCTGAGCACAAGCTCCCTCAGGCACAGATGCACTCCCCAGCCCAAGCCCCCAAGTACAACCCTCTCCAGGCCCAGACCTGTTCCCCAGAGCACACCACCCCCCAAGCCCAGACCCACTCCCCAGCCCATGCCACTGAGCACATCCCCGCCCAGGTCCACGTCCCTGATCTTACCTCAGTCCAGGCGCACACCCACTCCCCAAGCTTCACCCCTGAGCACACTCAGCAGCACACTCCTGCCCAGACCCACAGCCCTGAGCACACCTCAGCCCATCCCCTGGGTCACAGCCCTGAGCATGTAATAGCCCATGCCCCAGCCTGCACTCTGTCCCATGCTCATCTAACCTATACCCATGCCCCTCACACTCTGGCCCCTGCTCCCACATCTGCCCCAGCCCTTCCTCCAATGTCTACCCCTGCCAGGATTCCTGCCCCAGCTCCTGCCCCAGCCCCTGCCCCACCTCCTGCCCCAGCTTTGGTCATGACCCTGACTACCACTCCTGTCCCAGTTCCCATCTCTGCCACCACCCATACCCCCATCATAACTCCTATTCCCTCTACCCTGACTGCCTTCAGCCAAGGCCTCTCCACTGGCCATGTGGTCTACAATGCCCGTAGGGGCAAGCAGAACTTGTGCCATGTGTGCCCTCCCCCAAACTCTGAGTATTCCAGAAAGGACGGAGGCACCCTCCCCAGGCCCCAAGAGGGGCAGGGTCTGTGTGGCTCTGATACAGCTGAGCCAACGTTAAAACACCATAGTGGGGACAGTGCCAAGCCCTCCACAGGCTCCGTACTGGGTTACCTAGAGTTGGGGAATGTGGAATGGAAGATCTCAAATGATGCCAAAGACAAGTTCTTACAGCCCAAGACCTTCCCTTATTTCAGCTTCCATCCTTGCAGTTCTGAGAGGAGAAACACAGACTCTCAGACCCCAGTCTACCCCAAATTCCTGGTCTCCTCCAAGGATGCCACACCTTCTCAACCTTGCTTTCATTTTCCAACCAGTACCCAGAGCTCACTGAGCGCCATTCCTCCACCTTGCACTTTGTCTCTGCCTCTCTTGTCTCCCAGGTCCTTTGTCTTTCATCAACCCTCCGGCCACCAGAAGCCCTCCACCTCAATGCAGACCCCTGCCTTTCCCCCGACCTCCACATCTTCTCAAACTGTCCCCTCTTCCCAGTTCCCCATCCCTCCCCAGTTCTCCAAGACTTTCCAACCCCCGATCCAACCCCAAACCCCTGAACATCAGGAGAGTCTAGGCCTCAACCAAGATTCTGGCCTCCAAAGGACTTCATGCCCTTCAAAGGACTTGAGAGTTGCCAGGAACCCAGGCCTTACCCCAAGTCCAGACTTCTGTAAGAACCCAGGCCTTGTTCAAGATCCAGGTCTAAGCAAGCCCCCAGGCCTTACTCAAGACCCTTCCCAAGACTCTGGACTTCACAAGAATCTGGTCATTACCCAAGATTCTGGCCCCCAAAAGAGCCTAGGTCCTACACAAGATTCAGCTATCTTTAGGAGCCCATGTCCTACCCAACCTTCTGGCCTCCACAGGAACATACCATTTCCCCAAACTTCTGACATTCAGAGGAGCTCAGGCTTTATGCAAAACTCTGGAGTCTATAGGAATCTACAACAAAACCAAGAGGCTATACTCTATAAAAGTCAAGATCTTTCCCAAACAAGTGGTCTCCATAATAGCCCAGGCCATTCTCAAGATTCTGGAGGTTATAAGAGTACAGGTAATGTCCATGAGCCGGGAGTCTCTAGGAGTCTAGGCCTTTCCCAAAATTCTTGCCCACAGAAGAGCCCAAACCTTGCCCAAGACTGTGGAGTCAACAGGAGCCCAGGTTTGATTCAAACCTCTGGTCTCCATAAGGGCTCAGGCCTTACCCAAGACTCAGGAGACTATAAGAATTCAGGCCTCCTCCAAGAATCTGGAGTCCACAGGGGCCTAGGCCTTATTCAAGAGTCTGATCTCCATAAGAATCCAAACTTTGCATCAGCCACTCAAGTCGAAAGGAGATGTGGCCATACACAAGACATTGGAATTTACAGGAGCCCAGAATATACCCAAGACCCAAACTTCCATAACTACCCAGGAATGAATCAAGATCCTGGCCCTCAGAAGGGCTCAGCCCTTACCCAAGACCATCGCTTCCCCGAGACTCAAGGCCCTATTGGGGAATCAGGCCACCACAAGGATTCATGCCTCATCCCGAATCCCAGCCACCACAGGAACCCAGGCCTTGTTCTAGGTACTGACTCAGTCCAAGTCTTGGGTCAACCTCAGAACCCAAAGTCAACATTGAGCCTGATGAAGTCATTTGTACCTGAGGAAGCCCCTCAGAAGGAGGATGTGGAACAGCACCTCCCCTGGACTTCTGTCCCCATTAGTCAGAACTCCAGCTCTACTAAGCCTCAGGTGATGATCTACAATGACCTGCAAACCTTCTCCGAGGTACCTGTGCTGATAGAGCTACAGCCGTCCTCCCGGCGAGCAGGTAGCCAAGACTGGGTATACCGTCCTGTGGATATAGTTTCCTCAGCCTGCCAGAACTATCGCCAGATGTCAGTGCCTCCGAAAATCAGCTGGAAGCCCTACTGCCCTGGGTCAGGCACCCGTGTAGGGCATGTGGTCTTTGATGCTCGCCAGAGACAGTTCGCGGTGGGCAGGGACAAGTGTGAAGCTCTGTCTCCCAGGCGCATGCGCCAAGAGGCATCCAGCAACTTACCGGAGACCAAGGAGTGGGGGTATCAGTGTGTGATGCGGAACTTGGAAAAAGAGGGGACAAAGGTGCATCTGGAATAAAGAGTCAATAGAAGTGTTCTGTGGTTGTTTTGAGGACCCCATGCACCCCAGCCCCATTCCTAATGCTGGCCACCCACAGGGCCTGATGGGGACTCGTACTAGCCCTGCCCCGGCTGCTCTTGCATTACTGCTTGGTGAAACCCATCATCCCCAAGGCCTACTGCTGCGTTGCCCAATGCAGTAGCCACTAGCCAAATATGGTTGTTAACATGGAAATTAAATTAAATATAATGTAGGGGCACTAGGCTGGCTCAGTCGGTAGAACAGGTGACTCTTGATCTCAGAGTTGTGAGTTCAAGTCCCACATTGGGCATGGAGACTACTTTGAAAAAGAAGAAAAAAAAATTTTTTTAAGATTTTTTTATTCATGAGACACACGTAGAGAGAGGCAGAGACATAGGCAGTGGGAGAACAGGCTCCCTGTGGGGAGTGTGATGCGGGACTTGGTACCAGGGCCCCGGGATCACACCCCGAGCCAAAGGCAGATGCTCAACCACTGAGCCACCCAGGTGCCCCCCAAAAAAAGGAAATTTAAAATTCTGTTCCTCAGTCTCATTATCTACATGTGAAGTCTTCAATAGCCATGTGTGGCTACCAAATTGGACAGCACACATTAAGGACACTTCCACCATTGCAGAAAATCCTATTGGACAGCAACGCTTTAGAGTTTAGAGAAACTTTCCTTTTCCTTGTCACTCAAACCCAGCACCTTCAAAACTCCCACAGAACCCAGGGTGTGTGTGCGTGAGGGACCACCCTCTGGGGAGGTGGGAAGATGCAGGGATGCCCCAGACTGTGAGAATGAGCCCAACCTTCAGTTCTCCCCATCTGGTCTCTTGTGTCACAACCAGGTATATGGAAATCTGCCTCCTCAGTTCCGGGCTGTGTTTTGGGGCTGGAAGTTGCTAAGGGAAAATAGCTTTCTTCGACAGTGACTAGAAACCCCTGAGATCAGGGCTTCCCAAATTGAGCTCTGGATTCTGGGAGTCCCCTCCTTTGCAGTCCTTTGCCATGGACTTAGGCCTGTCTCGCTTGGGAAGTAGGGAAGGGGTGTGGGAAGGGATTGTGAGACATCCTGGTCTAGCAGTGGATGGGTCTGATCTGTGAGCCTCCCTGGTTTCCTATGGTTCCATCTTCTCAGTCTGGCTCCTAGTCTCATCCCGAGCTAAAGCTGTGTCCAGACAGCAGTGATCACTGAAAGCAATGTCCTTCTCCTAATCATGTTCCTTTCACCTGGACCTGATTTTCAGTCCTGATAACTCTTCTGTGTCCATGCATGAGCTGGCAGATCCCAAAGTGTGTCCCTGCCAGCGCTTGTGTGTCTGACGTGGGCATCACCAAGATGTATGCCCCTTCCCTGAGGCAGAGGTTTATTCTTGGGTCACCACCTACTAGGCGGTGCCTGACAGGGACTCCAAAGAGATGCCTCCCCGCCTAGCTGGGAGCCCCTTTCCAATGCCTCTCTGTCTCGGATCTACCATGTGCAACCTTTGCAGGCTGCAGTATCACCTCTAAAATGAAGTTAATGATGGCATGGCCGAACCCTCTCCTAGATCTAAATGACCGGGGCTCTTCTACTCACACGAGATGCGGAGGCCCCTAATCATGTCTCCCATTATTAGTTGCTATTCAGATCCATCTTGTTCCAACCCCACGGAATGTCTGCGCGGGGCTGACCTGGGCATGAAAGCCAGAGAACAGGCGATCTCCATAGAAACTACAACTTCCATCAGGCACTACTTCAGCGGAACAGGAAAGGAGGCGAGGGCGTGGCCTGAAAGCCCCGGCAGCTCAGAAGACAAACTACAACCCCCAGGACAGCGCGAGATCTCAGCGGGGCGGAGAGGGCCCGGGCTCCGGCGGGAGGCGGGGCGGGTCCGGAACCACCCCCCGGCGCCAGAAAGGGGCGTGACCGCAACTTGGGAGCGTGGCCTTGGGGCTACAGGAAGAAGTTACCTGTTGAATCGTTCGGTCCGTTCCCTTCCCAGCCCTTGCAGCTATCCCGAAGAGGGCAGCCGCAGACCACAAGCCTCTTCCGAAGAAGAGGTAAGGGTAGGGAGACGAGGGGCGGCGGCGGAGACTGGCTCTCACGTCCCGTAGGAAGGGCTACACCTGCTGAGTCAGGTGAGCCGCTCCTTGGGGGCGGGGACCAGCATTTGAGTAAAAGGCGACGACGGAGGAAGCATTTATTTGTTCGTTTTCAAGACTATTCACAGCCCTTCAGTTGCAGACCCACTGACGTACTGTGCCTGGGGCACTCTCGCGGCCTCGGGAAGAGAGGAACGCCGGCTATCTTTTAGCAGCAGAGGAACGGCCGTCTAAACGTCTCTCCCCCCCCACCCCGCCCGGTCCGTGGTCCCCCTGGCCCCCAAACGATTGAACCACATGGCTTCCGCGGTCTGGGGCAGTGCGCCCTGGTGGGGGCCGCCGCCCCCAGCTCCAGCCCGGCCGCTCACGGACATAGACTTCTGCTCCGGGGCGCAGCTGCAGGAACTCACCCAGCTGATCCAGGAGCTGGGTGTCCAGGAAAGCTGGAGTGACGCGCCCAAGCCGGGGCCAGACCTCCTCCGGGCCAAGGACTTTGTCTTCTCTTTGCTCGGTGAGTAACTCTCCCTGCCTTCGGGAGCTCGCAGCTTTCAGCCCCTCCCCACCCCGCCCGGGCTTTGAGTCACGCCTTCCCGAACCCGTCTTATCCTGTAGGTCTCGTACACCGTCGGGACCCGCGCTTTCCTCCCCAAGCAGAGCTCTTGCTGCTTCGTGGTGGGATTCGCGAGGGCTCCCTGGATCTGGGACTTGCACCCCTAGGCCCCTACATCCGGGGGCCTCATTACGATGCCGGCTTTACACTACTAGTGCCCGTGTTTTCGCTAGACGGCACTGGGCAGGAGCTGCAACTGGATGCGGAGTCCTGTTTCGCGCGGCTACGCCTCCCAGAGCAGATACGGGGAACCTCAGTCCGCGAGGCTTGGCAGGACTGCCTGGGACCCCCAGCCCCAGGAGGACGTGATTCAGTCCACCAAACCCAAAGCGAAGAAAGTCCCAAGGACCGGCAAAGCCCGGTAGACCAGCCGCACGATGGCACTGAGCCTGAGCCAACTGTGTCTTTGGATCAATCATCTGGACCAGAGGGACAAGATGTAATCGATCTGGAGCTTTCCACCCCACTGAAAACCCTGAATGGTGACCTCAGGAAAGCAGCGGTCGTCAGCCCCATCCCCTGGCCCTCGGAGCGTTGGGAGGCGTGGCCCACACTCTGCCCCGCCCAGGTGGCCGCGTGGTTCTTCGCTTCACTGGCCGCGGTCGCAGAGTCCCTGTTCCCGGTCCCGGGGGCCCCACGTCTAGTCCACGCAGCACGCCACGCGGGGTTCACCACCGTCCTCCTGGCGACGCCGGGGCCCCCGCGCCACCTCCTGCTCTTCGACCTAATTCCCGTAGTGTCCGTGGCCGGCTGGCCCGAGGGAGCCCGGAGCCACTCGTGGGCGGGGCCGCTGGCCTCCGAGTCGGCATCCTTCTACCTGGTGCCGGGAGGCCACACCGAGCCGCCGGGCGCCTGCGGCTGGCAGCTCTGCTTCGCCCGCCAGGAGCTGGCGCTCAAGGCGCGCATCCCCGCTCCGCTGCTGCAGGCGCACGCGGCGGCCCAGGCGCTGCTGCGCCCGCTGGTGGCCGGGACCCGGGCCGCGGCGCCCTACCTCCTGCGGACGCTGCTCTACTGGGCGTGCGAGCGGCTGCCCGCGCTCTATCTCGCGCGGCCCGAGAACGCGGGCGCCTGCTGCCTCGGGCTGCTGGATGAACTGGGCCGTGTGCTCGAGGCCGGGACACTGCCCCACTATTTTCTGAGCGGCCGAAAGCTCCGCGTGGGGGACGGCGCTGCCGCGCTGCTCGGGGCGTTGGCCCGGCTCCGCGGGGACCCTGCTGGGGCCCTGCGTGCCGCGGTGGAGGAGGCTAAGGCTGCACGCAAGGGGGGCGGCTTGGCCGGCGTCGGAGGCGGGGCCCATTAAAGGCGCTGCTCCTACCCGCGTGGACAAGTGCTTCTGTTGACCAGCGGGATGTGGTGGGGGCTGCTAACCCCTCGCCGAGGTCACGCGCTGAGTGCCTTGGGCCCGAAGAGCACAGCCCGGAAGGCCTCCTCGGGGCTTCTCCCCATCCTCCTGCCCCGTTCCTGGCCCAGGTCGTCCCATTTCTGGCATCTCTACTCAGATCTGCGGCCAGCACACCTCCCAGCCCGGCGCATCCTCTGGCAACCATCTTCCCCAATTTTTCTGGTCTTTTCTCTTAGGAGTCAATTGGGAAGGGGTGGGGGTGTATATTTGCTGACAAGACGCAGAAGGAAGGTGTGGAGACCCGGGACTGATCAATCTGGCTCACGCAAAATCGGAGATTGAGAGGGCCGGATTGCGCCCAGGGCTGGCTCTCACCACCACCCTCGCCTACTCCGTTATTACCCCGTTAACCTCATTCGTTTCTGCCCTCCCAAGCCGGGCAGGAGGGACCCTCTCTCCATTCTCCCAACGTCCGCCATTCCATCTATCCGAAGCCCAACCTCCCCTCCCATCTAGGGCTCCGTTCAGTGGAGTCACCTCCTTGTCTCCTCCTCTGAACCCTCAAGACGGGCGGCTTTGCCTCGGCTCCGCCCGCCTCCGAGACCGTCCCCACTCCCGGCCTCCGAGGAACCCTGGGGTTCCGCCCGCCGGGCTGCACTCCCCTTTTCCCGGCGTCTCCGCCCCCTGCCCCGCCCCCGGGCCGGCTCTCGAAGGAGGGGGAGCTGCTGTCGCCGCCGCCGCCTCAGCTCCTCACTGCCGCTGCCGCTGCCGCTGCCGCCGCTTGGACCAGCCGCCCGGCCCAGTGCTCTGACTTCGCCGGACCCGGGCGCTCTGCGGAGACATCCTTCCTCCTTCCTGGGGGTCCGGGGCGCCTAGCCCGGCGTTGGGGGAAGCTCGGCTGGCGAGGGACAGGGAGGGAGGAGCCTGGAACAGAAGCCAGCGCCACCCGTCGCCGGATCAACGAGACAGGACAGGTCGAGGGGCGTCGGGGAAGGAAGAGGGGGTGCTCTAGGCTGTCCCGGGGAAGATGAGAAGCCCTGTCGCAGAAAGCTCTGATGCACTCTGACTCGTAGGGGGCCTGTTCACATTCGGGAACTGGTAATAACGTGGGTGCACTCCTCTGGGAGGGGGCGTGGGATCTAAACAGCACCAGCTGTCCCCGAGGAAATTAAGGGGCAATCAGGAAAGAAAAAAAAAAAACAAAAACAAAAACAAAAAAACGGATGCTCCTTATTTCGAGGTGACAGAGGCCCTCCAGACAACCACCTGGTGTATCCACTGGGAAGGGTGGATTTGGAGGTGACTTCAAAAGGAGTGGAGGGTAACAAGGTGAGGAAAGGGGATCAGCAGCTGTACCATGTGCCACTAGAAATGGGGGTGACTTGGTGAAAACAAGGTATTGTCCAGAGACAGGGCCCAGGAACCCCTAGTCGCTGAACGGGGACAGCCTGGGTTTTCCCAGACATAGTTTTGGGGGACTTAACTGGAAAAAAAGTGGAGGATCCTTTCTATTTAGAGGGTGGCAAAGGCACGAAGGTTGGGTCCCTCCCTCACATTGACAGTGCCCCAATAGGGATGGGGTTGAGCTAATATATTCAAAGCTAAGGACTTGAACCCTTTAGATTATAGGAGTGGATTTTGGCAGTGCAGGTCCCCAAAATAGGGTGGAAAGGTGCCTGGGGGTAGTGGAACCACATCTTGGGAATTTTGAGGGTCTTCATGTTCGCCTAAGGGATCTGGGGACGGGGAAGGAAAGAACAGGAGAGGGAGTAATTTTCGGTAGGGGCCAAAAGTCGAGGGTGGGGTCGACAGAGATTTACAGGCTGCTCGGTAGAGTGGAGCTAGAACGGGGCCCAAGGGTGGGAGCCAGCGGCTGGAGGGTGGGGAGGCCTGGGGCTTATCCTCGGGTCCTGTGGGTGAGGCGGTGAGTTGGGACCTCAGCGTCAAGAGCATGCCCTGGTGAGCGGGCTTCTCTTTGAGGAGCCCAGCGCGCTCCGGGCGCCTGCCAGTTTGGGGGTGTCTCCTCCCGGGGCGCCATGGCGGCTCTGGCCAGTAGCCTGATCCGGCAGAAGCGGGAGGTCCGCGAGCCGGGGGGCAGCCGGCCGGTGTCGGCGCAGCGGCGCGTGTGTCCCCGCGGCACCAAGTCCCTTTGCCAGAAGCAGCTCCTCATCCTGCTGTCCAAGGTGCGACTGTGCGGGGGGCGGCCCGCGCGGCCGGACCGCGGCCCTGGTGAGTGGCTGGAGCGGGGTCCCCGGGCCTGGGGTCTCTCCGCCTGGGAGGTTGAGGCCAGGGACTCCGAAGGATGGGGCCCGACTGAGGGGGTGGTCCCCGAAAGTCAAGGAGGGTGGGCCGGGACCACACAGTATCTGCCACACGGTGCCTCAGTTTCCCTTCTCTTTTGCCCATAACCCCGAGTCTCCTTGCTGTCGAAGACAAGGGGAAAGCTTTGAGGGGCTAGGTCCGGGCTCCCGAGGCTCGCGGCCCCGGCTCGCCCCCCCACCCAACGCAGGAGTCCCCACCCCCACCGTCCTCTGCCTACGTGCTGGCTCTCGCGATTCTTTCAAAGCCGAGCGGAGGGGCCTGGGGGTTCCGGACGCCTGGGTCACCCCGAGGGTTTCTGCAGCTCCGGCAGCCCCGCCCCCGCCCCGGTTCTCCCGCTCCTCCACGCCTTGTCTCCGTTCCTGCTTGCCGTGCCCGCCTGGCTGGGCGCCAATCTCCCCAGCTCTCCCCTGGGTGTCCTTGCAGCCACCTCGCCAGCCCGCCCCTCCGAGCGCCCTCCTCGGTGACCTGCGCTCTAAGAGGGGAGCCGGCCATACCCCCAGAACCCACCCTCTCCCGGCGACTCCGAAACCCCCTAGCACACGCTCGGGGGACCCTCCGCCACGAGGAACTCAGACCCAGCACGGGCCGAGAGACCCGCTCGAAGACTGGGGGGTCGTACCACCTGCGAGGGGGTACGAGGAAGTCGGCCGGGAGCCAGCGGCAGGGGAGGAGAGTTGTGAGGGTTGGCGCGTGGTCCCCGTCCAGGCACGGGCGGCGGGAGTCCCTCTGGCCCGGCTCCCGCTTGCGGCCGGCTCCCCGAGGGGTAGCCCCCTCGTGCCCTCCTCCCCCCGCCGCCGGCCCTCCGAGGTGGTACGGTCCGCAGCCCACCTTCGGAGCCGGCCCCGGCCCCCACGTGACTCCGCCCGCCTCACTAGCTCCCCGGCCCCCTTCCCCCATTCCCCCTCAGTGCAGCGGAGCGTCCCCCACCTCCGGCGGGTTACCTGGCTGCAGGGGAGGGGCCGAGCCTCGCGGAGGGCCGGGCCCCTGCGAGCCCGCAGACTGACAGACAGACAGATGGGTCAGTGTCAGACAGGCCGGCACTGGGCCAAGGCAAAGGCCCGCGCCAAGCGAGCGGCAGCCGCAGCAGCAGGTGCTGAGTCAGCGTCGGGCCCGCTCCCGTCCCCACTTCTGAGGAGGCGCCCCCCGCCCCTCCGCCCCAGTCACTAGCCCCCTGTCCCTTCTGCGGTCCTGCCCACTTCCCTCCATCCTCTGCTTCCTGGAGGCTCTCTCCCCTTCCTCTCCCCTCCTTTCCCCTCCCCCACTTCTGGTGGAGCTGTGGAGTAGGAATTAAGCCATTTAAATAAATTTCAATAAATTAAACTGAAAGCTGAGGGTTAGAGGAAGCGGCAAGGACCCACACCCGGGCTTCCTCCGGAGGCAGAGAGAGGTGGAGGAGAGCCTGCTTAGAGAGTCAGAGAGCTGGGGGCCTGGGACCCTTGGCTTCCCCTCCCATTCTCCCTTCTTTCTTTCCTCTGATCCCGCCAAGTGTAGGAATGTTTCTGGGGAAGAGATGTCATATTCAAAGATGAATCTCTCTCTCTCTATCTCTCTCTCCAGAGCCTCAGCTCAAAGGCATTGTCACCAAACTGTTCTGCCGCCAGGGCTTCTACCTCCAGGCAAATCCTGACGGAAGCATCCAGGGCACCCCAGAGGACACCAGCTCCTTTAGTGAGAGGGGAACCCTGCTGCTGGGTGGGAAGGGACACAGAGTGGGGCTAGGAAGGGGCCGTCCTGTTCCCGCTTCAGGTGCTGTTTTCTCTGGCTCTTTGCCCCCTAAGGGAAGCCTTAGAACTGGGCTGTGGGGAGCCAGGCTGGGGGTCTGAGGCCCCAGGGCTTGACACCGCCTCTCTCCACCCCCAGCCCACTTCAACTTGATCCCCGTGGGGCTCCGTGTGGTCACCATCCAGAGTGCCAAGCTGGGTCACTACATGGCCATGAATGCAGAGGGGCTGCTCTATAGCTCGGTGAGATGATGAAGCTGAGTGGCCTGGGGTTTGCTCCACCACCACCACCCTGATCTGGTTTCTAACCCTCCATGGGGTAGGGGGGGTGACCACACTCTCCCCCATGCTCCCTTTCTCCTAGTTTCTGCGTGGCATGAGAAGTGGGCCCTCCCAGCCCAAAATGTATTGATTCTGTCCTGGCTCATTCTTCCCAGGGCTCCCTTCTGTCCAGTGATGTGTCTTTTTGTCTCTCTGTGTGTGCCTCTCTGGGTCTTTGTCTCCCCAGCCACATTTCACAGCTGAGTGTCGCTTTAAGGAATGCGTCTTTGAGAATTACTATGTCCTGTACGCCTCTGCTCTCTATCGCCAGCGCCGCTCTGGCCGGGCCTGGTACCTGGGCCTGGACAAGGAGGGCAGAGTCATGAAGGGAAATCGAGTCAAGAAGACCAAGGCCGCCGCCCACTTCGTGCCCAAGCTCCTGGAGGGTGAGTATGGACGCCAGAGAAGGTGGGCCACATGGGAGGGTGCTGACCTAGATGTGGTCATTGAGCAGACACACAAGTCAGAGGCCACAGGCGTTAACAGAGGACACCTGTTGATCCTTTCCTTGTTCACAAGCACGAAGCTTGTGTGTATGTTCACACCTTGTCACAACCTTGGTATATTGCTTGTCTTATGGTGGGGGGGGGGACACCTGTTATGACAAGTCAAGCTAAGAAGACTTTGGCCTTTGAGGGTTTGGGGAGCCCTCCTCCTGTGGGTTGAGGTTCGCAGAGGATGGGGGGAGGAGAAGGGCTCCCTTTCTGAGCCTCTGATTCCTTCTCGATCTCTCTGTGCCTAATTCTCTTTCCTGCTCCTCTCTCTTCCCTTTACAGTGGCCATGTACCGGGAGCCTTCTCTCCACAGTGTCCCTGAGACTTCACCTCCCAGTCCCCCTGCCCCCTAAAATGTAGTCTGTGGACTGGAGGCTCCCTGCACTTGCACTGAGCTAGCCACCACCACAGCCTGTCTCCCAGCCCTGCTCCCAGCCCTGCCCTCAGCCCTGCCGCCACCACCCATGCCCTGAGCAGCCAGGCCCCAGCAGATGTTCTATCCTGCAGGAGCCAAGGGCTGGCTGTGACCCCTCGCCTCTTCCAGGCTTCAGCTCCTGGGATTTCAGAGAGGGGGATGTCTGAAAATGGTCCTGGCCAATCACTTCTTTCCTTCCACACTCACAGCCCCTGCAAAAGCCTTTTCCTGAGAAGGCGCTGGGGGGTTCCCAAACTGACAGAAAGAACCAGGACACAAACACTCCCCATGCTGGGCTCAGTGCATCCCGGGAGCACTATGCCCTTTTCATTGCCACTGAGCCATAGATTTATAGCCCTACAGGAGCTCAGGATTAATTTCCTTTTTGCCCCACTCCACCTTCTGCCTTGTTCTGGAGAGATTCTGGAACACCAGGCATCCTAGCCAGGGCCCTTTTTGCACTAAGGCTCTGTGCTGGGATGCTGGCATGCTGCCAGGCTCTGCTCTGGATCCATCAGGCTTCTGTCCTTGACCCAGCTGGACCCCCGGTTTCCAAGTAGAGAGAGGCTGGATTTGAGCCCTGTCCAGCTGCTGGCCTTGGCCTGAACTAGGAACAGTCTCAGATCACCACAGTTTTAACTTTCTTATCCCAAAGACACCCAATTCTAGAGCACAGTGTTCTAGACACATACAGAGCCATACTTCCTTCTGAATCAGCTCTAGGACATAGACCACGACTCTCAGCCCTTCCCTCCAGGATGGAACCTGGGCTTCTATAGCCGTATCAATGCCCATATAGAGGGGATCCCTGTATAAACCCTCAGCGGTTTCGCGCCTGCCTTTGGCCCAGGGTGTGATCCTGGAGTCCTGGGATCGAGTCCTGAGTCGGGCTCCTGGCATGGAGCCTGCTTCTCCCTCTGCCTCTCTCTCTCTCTCTCTCTCGCTCTCTATGTCTATCATAAATAAATAAAAATAAATCTTTTAAAAAAATGCCCATATAGAGTGAGCTCCAGACCCACCCTCCTACCTTCTCTAGTAATACCTGTGAAAGATGAGCTCTGGAAAGAACCCAGTTCTGATTCATGGGGAGCTTTGTTGATGAATCAAGAAACACCTCTTGTTTTTCCTAGATTTTCTAAAAACTCAAGTCTTCCTATAGAATGCTAACATTATTTTTACACGTAGTTTCTAGCTCCTCCAGCTCAGCTGGGATCCTGCCAGGGAAACGGAGTCTGAAGGAGGGCAGAGGAGTCCGGGAAGAAATCCTTGGCTCATAGTAGAGAAGCTGGGATGGCCAAGGGGCCCAAACCATGGCATGTTTTGGCTGTGCCTGGGTTGTAGGGACATGGACACTTAGCTACCTCCACAGGAATACCTTCTGGGTCCCTTCTAAAGCTGAGGTCTTTAAGGTAATGGATCTCAAATGAAAAGAACAAACAGGGCACAGCCTTGACCTTCCCCCCCTCCCCCCCATGCAGAGACCCCAATTCAGCAATAAGTTTAACCCCTCTCCCGTAGAAGTCAGGCCAAGGAGGGTGAGGGCTTCTTGGGCTCCAGACCTCATATATCCCCAGAGCTTCTAACTGAATAGAATTTGCTTTACCTTACAGCTATAACCTGAGCTAAGTTTTAGGTACCCAAAAGGGGCCTGACTAGATTTTTCTGAACAGCATGGAGAGCTAGGGGCAGGCCTGAAAAAGATCAGGAACCCACCAGTCAACTAGGAGGGAGACTCTGAGTGGCTTCCAGACCTGGGCAAGGTAGACAGGAGACCATAAAGGGAAGGGCTCAGGCTCCGAGGCAAGTCACTTTTCCTCAGGCTCTTTCTATTTCTGGCTTGTTGCAAGAGGGGTGCCTACTCCCCTCACCCACACAGACCCCTTAGGCCCCACCCCCTCTCCTGGCTTCGCTCCCAGGGGATGATAGGGTCTCCACTCCATGCTCTCTCCATTAAAGATGATTTATACAACTCAAATGTTGTCTGTCATCTGTGGGTGGCGGGCATTGGCAGTTGCTTGGGGCGGGACCAAGTCCTAGGGGCGGGGCGAGGCGGGTGGGCTGGCGGCTGCCCCCCAACAACAGGTGCACATTCCTGGGCGCCTCGTCACTTCCCCCCCACACCCCCCGCTGGTGAATCGAGCGAACTCACTGAGCAACCAACCGGCTGAGCTATGACCGCAGGGGCGCTGCTGCTGCTGCTGCTGGGGGCGTTGGGGGTGCCACTCGCCCCAGGTACGTCTGGGCCTCTCGGGGCGGGCGGCGGGGGGCAGTGACGGGCAGGGGTCGTGGCCGGGTACTGTGGCTTTACTGGTTGCTCTTCTCCTCCAGGAGCCCGCGGCACGGAGGTGGAGGGCCGGCTCCGCGAGAAGCTTTTCTTGGGCTACGACAGCTCCGTGCGGCCGGCGCGGGAGGTGGGGGATAGCGTGGGGGTCAGTGTCGGCCTCAGCCTGGCGCAACTCATCAGCCTGGTGAGGGCGCGCGCGGGGGTTGAGCTCCGGCCCTAGGACCGGCGGGGGGCGTGGCGGAGGCGTGGCTGGGCCTGGGGCGGAGCCAGGTCGGGAGATGGACGGGCCGTTAGCAGACCCCATTGGGTGGACGTCGGACCAATGGACGAGCCGTGGGCGTGGCTTCTGGACCGGCCGCGGGTGGAACCGGGGCTGCCGCCCTGGACTGGCTGGGGGGCGGGTCCCGGGTCGGGGTCGCAGGCTGGGGCGGAGCTTGCGGCCAAACCGGGTCGGGAAATAACGGCGGGCGGAGATGCAGGGTTGGGTGATTTACGGGCTGTGGGTGGGGCCCGGGGCGGAGCCGTGCGGACGGGCGGCCTGGTAGTTGGATTGGCTGGCGGTGTAGACCGCCGGAAGTTTCTGAGATAGAGGTGGGGCTTACACCGTGCAGCATCCAGGAGGCGGGGCTTGGAGCCAAGATAGGGGGACTCAGAAAAAGAGGGATTTCCAGTGAGAGCTTGACCCGCGGAGCCCCTTCATTTCTTTCTATTCACATCCCCTCTACTCTTTTTAAACTTTTCCCTTCTAGAACGAGAAGGATGAGGAGATGAGCACAAAAGTGTACTTAGACCTGGTATGCAGACCCCCGCGGGGTGGGAAAGGGCGTCCCGCTGCCTTTACAATTTCCTCCAATGTCCGCCTCAGTAAGAGTATTTTCTTGCACCAGGACCTCGGAAAATATAAGAGAGACAGAAACTTCAGGAAACAATACCTATCTTTACTATGAGAGTTGCATCCCATGCTTTTCTTATTCTACTTTAACACTTTGGGGGGGCCACTAATTTGATTCCCTACCCACTTAAGGGTCACGAACTGCAGTTTGAAAAACACCGTTTTCGTGGCTAACTAGTGCACCCTCCTCGTTTTTAGACCCAAAATTTGGGGCCCAGCTCGAGGGAAGGGGAAATTAGCTGATGGGATCCCAACGAGTAAACGTGCAGCCGGAATCACAACTCCGACTTCCAGAACCACACAGCCCAAGCCTGCCGGCTCCCCTCCTTTGTACTCCCTCCCCAGCTCCCTCTGGACATCCCACGTCCCCTCCCAGGCTCCAGCCTGGACAGCCCCTCAGCCTCTGCTTCCACAGGAGTGGACTGACTACAGGCTGAGCTGGGACCCTGCAGAGTACGAGGGTATCGATTCACTCCGCATCACGGCTGGATCCGTGTGGCTTCCAGACGTGGTGCTCCTGAACAAGTGGGTCCTCCGCGAGACTGGGGGAGTGGGCGGGGTCTCCAGGGGGAGGGTCCGGGTCCAGGCCGAGCCCTTTCCTCACCCGCAGCAACGACGGCAATTTCGACGTTGCTCTGGACTTGAACGTCGTGGTGTCCTCCGAGGGCTCCGTGCGCTGGCAGCCTCCAGGCCTCTACCGTAGCAGCTGCAGCATCCAGGTGCCCCGGGGGCTCCCCCTGGGGACCCTGCCTCTCCTGAAACACTGACTCCGCAGTAACTCCATAAGCCTCCCATCGCTCTCGCCCTCCTGATTTTGCGTGATTTCATCTTCTCTGTCCATTGTCACTGACATGCAGTGTTTCTCAGCCACCCCGTTTCCATTGCCCGTGGGCTCCCCTAATAACCTTCCAATTCCTCTGACCCTACTTCCCTGTGACCTGCCTACTGACCTCCCAAAGCCCCCAGCCGTGAACATCTCTCTGGCAGCTCTGGTGACTCCCCGCTCCATCCAGGTCACCTACTTCCCCTTCGACTGGCAGAACTGCACCATGGTGTTCAGCTCCTACAGCTATGACAGCTCAGAGGTCAGCCTGCACACCGGCTTGGGTCCTGACAGGCAGGAGCTGCAGGAAGTGCACATTCATGAAGGGACCTTCATTGGTGAGTGGCTGTGGCTCCCGCGTCCATGGGCTTTATGATGTCCAGTTTCTAACAGGCTGACAAATATCCTCCTTCAGCAATGCCCAGGACAACCCTGTGGTGTGGGCAAGATGAGTGAGAATCTACATTTTGCAGATATGGAAATGGAGATGTGGGGTGCTTGGGTCGCTCAGTGGTTGGGCGTCTGCCTTCAGTTCAGGGCGTGACCCCGGGGTCCCAGGATCGAGTCCCTCATTGGGTTCCCCTCAGGGAGCCTGCTTCTCCCTCTGCCTGTGTCTCTGCCTCTCTGTGTGTGTTTCTTGTGAATAAATCAATAACATCTTAAAAAGGGAAAAAGAAATGGAGACTCGTTCAAGTTCACCAGAGATGGGCTGCCCAGCCCAGTGTCCACAGGCTAACGCCTCATCACATCAGCCCCTCGAGTCAAGGATGTGCCAGAACAAAGCCAGATCTGGCAGCAGTAAGGACAGGTTTCACATGTGCATCCCTGACTTCCCTCCTCCCCTCTTCTTCCTCGCAGAGAATGGCCAGTGGGAAATTATCCACAAGCCTTCCCGGCTAGTGCAGCCTCCGGTGGATCCTAGGCGGGGCGGGGAAGGACAGCGGCAAGAAGTCACCTTCTACCTCATCATCCGCAGGAAGCCTCTCTTCTACCTGGTCAACGTCATTGCCCCTTGCATCCTCATCACCCTCCTGGCCATCTTCGTCTTCTACCTGCCGCCAGATGCAGGTAAGGGAGGGAGGGGCCCCCAGCCCTGCCTTTTCACTGCTTGTACAGCTTCTTCCTCTCCACCCTGAATCCAGGCAAAGGTTTTGGCCAACGCAAGCCATCAAGGGTGGTGCTTCAGCCATCCTGCCCAGGTTTTCCCTTCAACCAGGGTCTCCTCCTGGGATCCAGGTTTCCCCTCCCACCTCAGGCTGGGCCTCCCCTCTACTGCCCTCTTCTCTCCATCCTGGGAGCTCCTGAACTCTTCCCTTCAGAATCCTAAGATCTCATCCTTGGGACCAACAAACTCCTGGAGTTAGAACACCCTCCTTTTCCCCATTCCTGGTAGCCTCCCCACCCGCCTCCCCCATTTTTTCAGCCACCTGCTAGTCCCTTAGCTTCCTATCTTCTTTGGAAATAATAGCAACATTTTTCCAGGAGGCAGCATAATGTAGTCACAGAGTAACCTCAGGCAAATTCCTTCCTATGAGTCCCTACTTAATAGGATTATTTTGAGGATTAATTGAGTTTCTTAGAACTACACCTGGTACCAAGTAAGTTCTATATAAGTGTTGGTATTAGTTTTATTATGTGTGAGCACTTGCGATAAGTAGTACAATTAACATGTTACATGCATTAACTCCTTTATTTCCTTTTTTAAGATTTATTTATTTATTTTAGAGCTGAGGGGAGGGAGGGGCAGAGGGAGAGGGAGAGAGAGACACTCAAGCAGACTCTGCGTTGAGCACAGAGCCAGAAGCAGGGCTTGATCTCATGACCCAGAGACTGCGACCCCAGCCAAAACCAAGAGTCAGACCCTGAACTGACTGCGCCACCCAGGCACCCCTATGTTAACTCAGTTGTGATCTTTACAACAACTCTGTGAGGTGTGTACTGAATTGTCTTCCCACTTTACAGAGGAAGACAAAGAGGCTGAAAGAGTTTAAGTCATTTGCCCCATGTTAGAGACAGGTTGTGTCGCCATTCCAACCCTGGTTGGTGCCAGTCTGATTCAGAGACTGAAATCCTTAACTCTGGTATTTAAAGCTTGCTTTCCTCCTCTCTGGCACCAAGTTCTCTGTCTAGGGAAGGAAAGTGATCCAGCTCTAGAACACACTTCCAAATGTAACTTTTACTTCCTCCCAGAGTGGGGCAAATCTTGGAACTCAATATTATAGGACTTAAGTAGAGCAGAGCATAAAAGTTTTTTTTTTTTTAAATTTCAATACCTTCCTTGAAGTTTGTGGTGCCTGTTGTATGTCACAGGAATAATCAGCCACCTGGCATATCCTTATATACCTTGTTTCATTTTTAGATCCTTCAGATTGCTATTTGGTTCCTAAAAAAAGCTTCAAGGTTGGTCTATTCATTCATGCAATGATGTTTGTTTAGCATCTGTAATGGGCTAGGCCCTGGGATACATCAGTGAGTCAAAGAGACAAAAATCCTGGCCTTGTGGAGTTTACATTCTAGCGGGGAGACGGTCAATAAACAAATATATCTAGTTGATAGTATGTTAGAAGAGGACAAGTCCTAAGGAGGAAAATAAAGCAAGAAAAGTGGTTATAGAGAATAGAATGGGGGTAAGGGTTACAATTTAAAATAGAAGTCAGGGGGTGCCTGAGTGGCTGAGTTGGTTTAGCGCCCAACTTTTTTTTTTTTTTTTTTTTTAGCGTCCAACTCTTTTTTTTTTTTATTTTTTATTTTTTTATTTATTTATTTATTTTTTTTTTTTTTTAGCGTCCAACTCTTGATTTCAGTTCAGTCGTGATCCCAGGGTTGTGAGATCCATGACCAGCAGGGAGCCTGCTTAAGATTCTCTCTCTTTCCCTCTACCACTACCCCTTCCCTCTCATTAATTAATTAATTAATTATTATTTATTATATATATTATAATTAATTATTAATTAATTAATTAAAATAGAATAGTCAGGGGCATCTGGCTGGTTCAGTCCATAGAGCATGTGACTCTTGTTCTAGGGGTTGTAAGTTGAACTCCCATGTTAAGTGTAGAGATTACATAAAAATAAAATCTTAAAAAAAAGTGGTCAGTGAATGCCTCAATAAAAAGGAAATATTTGATCAATATTTGAACAAAGAGGACACCTGGGTGGCTCGATCTGTTGAGCATCTGCTTTTGGCTCTGGTCGTGATCTCAGGGTCCTGGGTTTGGGGGAGCCTGCTTCTCTCTCTCCCTCTGCTCCTCCCCCCTACTCATGCTTTCTCTCTCTCTCTCAAATAAATAAACAAACAAATAATAAAATATTTAAAATAGATATCATATATTTGAATAAAGAATTGAAGGGAGCATTGACAGTTGCTTGGGGCGGGACCAAGTGAATGACCCTGGCAGACAGAAATCTGGGGGAATAATGTACCAGCTGGAGTTAACAGTGCATGCACTCACTGAGGGGGACCCTCACTGACCCTCAAGGGGGAGTGAGTCTCACATACTCAGGAAATAGCCAGGATAACTGAGTGATATAAGCAAGAGGAAAACAGTAGGAGATCAAGTCAGACAGATAATGGGGAAAGCCTTGTCAACCACACTGAGGACTTTGGCTTTTATGCTAAAGAACGTGAGAGGCCACTCCAAGGTTTTGAGAAGAGAAGTGATATGATCTAATTTACATTTTAGCAGGATCTATCTGGCTGCTGTTGAGAACAGTAAGCAGGAGGAAATATTATTAAGGCCTCCACTTTGCTTCATCCTAACTCAGATCTGAGGTGATGGCTGTTTGTATGAATATATTTTGAAGATAGAGCCAGTAGGGTTTGCTATGGATTGGATATGGGATGAGAGAGACAGAGAGAGGAGTGGAGAATGACTAACAGGATTTTGGCCTGAGTCTCAGGAAAGATGGATTTCTCATTCATGAAATGGGGGAGACAGTGGGAAGGGTTGGTGATCAGGGGATTAGGTTTGGGATGTGTTAATTTGAGATGTCTATTGGCTGTCCAAGCGGAGAGTTTAGATCAGCAGGTGGCTATAAATCTGGAGTTTAGGAGAACAAATCTGGGCTGGAGGTTTAATTGTAGGAGTCATCTGCATGCAGTTGGCCCTTCCAGAAGCCTGTCCTTGAGTGGGCTGGAAACACGGTCACCGATTGTGCCACGAAAATTGCCTTCTGGCAAAGTCTAATGTTTCCGCCTTCTTCTCTGCCCTGCAAGGAGAAAAGATGGGGCTCTCCATCTTTGCCCTGCTCACCCTCACTGTGTTCCTGTTGCTGCTGGCAGACAAAGTTCCTGAGACCTCCCTGTCTGTCCCCATCATTATCAAGTACCTCATGTTTACCATGATCCTCGTCACTTTCTCCGTCATCCTGAGCGTTGTGGTCCTCAACCTGCACCATCGTTCACCCCACACCCACCAAATGCCCACTTGGGTCCGCCAGGTAAGATGTCCTCCTCCAATCCATGTTAATCCTCCGTCCTAGCATTTGTCTTTTTGCGCAGGTGTGGCTTCTGCAACCTGCCTACCAACTTCATAGACCTGAGGGAGAACTACAATTCCTGGTAGAGTGTTCAAGTGTTAAGGCCTGTTGGGTGTTGAAACCTTGCACAGTTAATTTTACCCTCCTGACATTTGTCATGCCACAGATCCCATATTTTCTTCGTCCATACTGCCCATCCTGGGCTACAGGGAAACATTCTCAGGGTCAGGTTCTATCAGGGTGGAAGCCTTCGGGACTTTTTTTTCCCCCCCAGCCCGGACGCCTCCCAGGCCACTCAGGAGCTCTTGATGTGTGGTTGCACTTCCTTGTCTGGGTAGCTGGGAGGGACGCGCGCACGCAGGTGCGGGGATGGGACCGGTGGGCTGCTTCCCTTCCCGTCGGAAAGCATGAGAGCCCCCGCTAACACGCCTTTCTACTCAGCAGATCTTCATCCACAAACTCCCTCTATACCTGGGTCTGAAGAGGCCCAAACCTGAGAGAGACCTGATGCCGGAGCCACCTCCCGTAGCCCTCAGGGATTCTCCAGGAAGTGGCTGGGGTCGGGGAACAGATGAATATTTCATCCGGAAGCCACTGAACGATTTTCTCTTCCCCAAACCCAACAGGTAGTACCCACTCCTCCCAGTCGCCTACGAGGAAAGGAGAGAGGGAACTACAGTTCCCAGAAGCCTGTGCAGAGGCAGGCGGCTTAAGGTCCCGGAAGATGCCCGTGAGCATCATGGGAATCGTAGTATCCCTTCCGCCGCCAACTTTGCTGAAAGGCGGACAGTGGAACGTGTTGAGATGGGAGGAATTGCGGAAGGCAGGAGAGATCGCCGCCGGCGGGGAGAGCCTAAAGGGCCTTCTTACGTTCTGAAAACTACTAAGAGTGTCGGAGGAGGGAGTCGGAACGGAGCCTAGAGCGTGGCCAAACTGTCCCGCCTCTTCCAGGTTCCAGCCTGAATTGTCTGCCCCGGACTTGCGGCGACTTGTCGATGGTCCAAACCCGGCTGTGGGCCTGCCTCCCGAGCTACGGGAGGTCGTTTCCTCGATTAGCTATATCGCTCGGCAGCTGCAGGAACAGGAGGACCACGACGCGGTAAGTCCCCGAGGGCTGAGCGGGGCGGGGCCGGCGGGGCCGGCGGGGCCATGGCCCCGCCCCCATCCCCATCGCCCAATCTTGCTTCTGATTGGAAGCTTGCCTCTTTGGTCCCGCCCCTGTCTTCCGACTGGTTCCTCACTCCGTCCATCCGCCGCAGTTTCGTTTTCCTCGACCCAGCGGCCGGCCCCTGCATCCGATCCGTAGGAGGACGAGGGCAAGGGTACAGGGCAGGCCTTCCCCTGGGGGTCTGGAGCTCAAAAAGAGTTTACACTGCCTACCCCCAGCTGAAAGAAGACTGGCAATTTGTGGCTATGGTAGTGGATCGCCTTTTCCTGTGGATCTTCATCATCTTCACTAGCGTTGGGACCCTCGTCATCTTCCTGGACGCCTCCTATCACTTGCCCCCTGCGGACCCTTTTCCTTGAGGACAGAGGGCCAAGAGCCAGGACCTCTCACAGCTCCACCTGGAATCCAGTCCTCCCACACCATTGCCTTGGTGGGGAGAGCGCCCAAGTGGGACGGGGCGGGCGAAGCCGTGGCCCCTCCAGAAATGCACTGTTTGTTTTCTGGTGTCTTGTAGAAGTTCCTTTGGAGAGTAACACTAGGTTGCTGGTAGAATGGAACAAAGATCAAGGAGTAGACTGTACGCCCTACCTATGAGGGCAGGAACTGTGTTTTGTTCACTGTAATATCCCCAGCGCCTAGCACGGATCCTGACCCATAGGATAGCAGGTGCTTAACATTTGTTGAGTGATTAGGGAATTTTTTCTTTTCTTTCTTTCTGGGAAGGAAATGCACCAATGAGTAGTGCCTGTGTTTGCATGTTGGGACTAGTGGTCATTCTCTTTGTTTTTACCTTCTTGTAACGTATTGTTTTCGGATAAGTGTTATCCATAGGATTTTTTTAAAAAAGTTATTTCTAAAAGGATGCATTTGTAATGAGAGCTCACTTTAAAAAAACAAACAAACAAACTTCAAATTCCAGCTTTGGTGCTCAAACTTTGTATAAGGTACTGAACCACTCTTGGGGTAAGATTCCACCATTGTAAAAAAAATGAGGCTAATAATAGTATCTGCCCTCTAGTCTGAGGGTCATGTGAAAAGATGGGAACAAAAGCAGTACAGAGTATACATCAGAGGTTGTAAGCTGGTGTGCGTGTTTGGCCTGTGTTGTTGGCCTGCACAATTTTTAGTGTGTTAGCCACTTTAAAAATTTGGATATTGAGCAGAGAAATTTGGACTTCTGGCTTCTCTGGGGAAAAGATAAATTTTTTTAAACTACGTAACACCAGGCCTGATTCCCCTGATGAGTGGCGGCCCACGCTGTCAAGGTATTTGTACCAGAATTTCTCCAAGCCCCCACCCACCTGACCAGCTTTTCTCATTTTACTTGTCTGCCTCTCCATAACATTATACAGAATCAAGGGGAGGGGAGAGGGGGATGAGGAGTTGAAGACAATGAGAGGCTAGGAGTGGAGAAAGACAGGTGACTGTGTCTCATGACTGTGGCTCATTTTGCACCTGTTTTCTTTTCAATTTGGAGAGGGGGCTGCACCAGGTTTAAGGCGCAGGGGGACATGAGGCTCTTGGGCCCAGCAGGCTGTGTGAACTGGACTGAGTTAATGTTTCAGCCTGGAGGTCAGACCAAAGTCAGCTTGAGCCCTGGTGGCTGCAGCCATTACCGTGAAGTAGGCAGGGTTGCCAAGCCCTCACACCTCCTCAGCTGCTGGAAGCTGTGCCCTCAGAGGGATCATACAGCCACAGCCCCCAGGATCCCTGGCAGACAAGGGAAGCGTGTCCCTGTCCAGCCGACCCACCAGCCACGCAAAGAAGTGCACTTGGCATCCCACTGCAGAGCACAGTTTGTTTGTCTTGTTGGTTTATTGGCCTAGAGTTGGACACACACACAAATGCGGAGATAAATATTGGTCAGTTTCTCTAAATCTGGGTCCTCACTACGTATAGAGCTACAGTCTGTAGAATTCTAACCCTTGCGTGCTGTGGCACAGAACCAGTGGCCTTTCCACTCCACCATCACCCTTCTCCCCAGGGAACAGGGGCAAGGAGGGCACAAACTGACAAGACTTGAGTAATTTTCAAAAAGACGAAATGGCAAAATCCCAAATTTCCAACATCTGAAATTCACAATATTCACGTTCCCCAGCTTTGGATACATATGTTTTAATCTCCAATTTGCCACAATCTCGTTTGTTGCCCAGAACCACCAAATTCTGGAAACTACCTTCCTAAAACATGTTTCCCCGAGAAAAATAAATGTCTGCAATCTCAGTTCTCCCCAAATGTCCATGGTTTTGGAATTTTGACCTGTTCTGAAATTCAAATGCCCCGGTCCATCCTCAACTCCTTCTGTTCCCTGTGCCTTTCTTTCTGCCTCAGAGGAGTGCAGGTTAAGGATATAGGGGAGCTGTCATCACATCTGCCCCCTGCCTCCAAGGCTTCTGTCTCTTGTGGTTCCGCCGTGTGCGTGCGTGTGTGTGTGTGTGTGTGTGTGTATGTATATATATGTGTGTGTGTGTGTATATATATATATAAAATTTGTGTGTAGATATATATATGTATTCTTTATTATGTTCTTTTTTCGCAGTTTTTCTAAAGTGCCAGAAACAAGATTTGTGGGAATTTTTTAGTGATTTTTTTTTTTGCATTTTTCCCGTTTTAAGCTTTTTACCCCCTTAAAAATTGGAACTTGGTACATTCAGTAGGAAACTCTTCACTCGGACTGTGGCCAAGACCAAGAAAAGTGCAAAGAGACAGAGGAGGAGTAAAGGAGTGACTCCTCCGTGGTTAACATTCAGGAGCCTGTCAAAACCCTCCCCCTTCCTATAGAGGAGGAGGGTAAGAGGAGGCAGGAGGATGCCTGGTCCTTCCCCCCCCAAGCTCACCTCCCTCCAAAAGCCATGATCTTGCCCTTTCAGCCGCATGAGAGGGCAGCCATCTCGGCCCCGGAAAACAGTAGATGGGATAAAGCTCTCATCTAAACGGTGGCAGCCTTTCCCCTTTTTAAACTGCACTCCTCTAATTCCCATTTATCAGATTTGCTCCCCCAAACTGGCTCTCCCCTTGTGAGCTGTTTTTTTTTGGGGGGGAGGGCAGGAAGTGGGTGGGATAGGAAATATTCATCCAATCACAGAGTGGGGATGCCCGGTCGTCAAAGAGAAGTAGGAGCAAACATTTCTTCAACTCCCCCACTGGAAGGAAACATACGGACCCCTGACCAGGGTTAACTAGTGCAAATTAGGGATTAGGGACTGTTGATGGTCCCTGCACCCCATCCCTAGGCTGGGATCTTTGGGTGTGGGGAACTGAGTCAAAGATGGGGTGTAAGGTGCTATTCTGGAGGAAAAGTCGGTGGGGATACCCCAAAGCCCACCAAGGGAGTAGGATGGTTCCCCAAAAACCACCTGGAGTGAACGGTGAGGGAAGCGACACTGGGGAAGACGGAGGTAAAGGTAAGGATGGGAGGTCATGTGCAAATTGGGCTTACCCACCCATCCAACCCCCATCACTTTTCTGGCTATTTGGTCTAGTCTGGGAGAAACCATCAGGAAAAAACGGAGAATTAGATTCCCTTCCCCATTCCATACGGAACTTCTCCATCCTGGCCCCCAAATCTGATTCAGCCCAGAAGAGGCCATAGGTAGAGGCAGGAAGAGGTGCGGTCTATTCACCCCTTTGCCTTGGAAGAATCTGGGGCTCACTGGATTTGGGGGTCAAGACAGGGCCAAGATTAGTGCTGCCCTGGGCTGGGAAAGTGCTCAGCCGTGGAACAGATGGGTAGCCCTCCCCTCAACACCTCCTTGACCTGGATTGGAAGAGGCCATCTCCAGAGTCCAGGAGAATGAGGAGGAATATGGAAGATCCAAAGGCATGAAAGCCAAGGAAGGCATGGCATCTCGACGTGAAGGAAAGAGGGACACAGAAACCCACTTCTGGGGAGAATGGAAACCCAAGCCATGCTCCCAGGTGGGCAGGTGTCAGGTATCACAATGGTCTGGTCCAGGCCCTGGGCCATGAAGAATGGAATGTGCTAGGAAGCATCTAGGCAGGGGCTTAGAGAAAGCTTCAGAATGAGGGGAGATCACTAGGTGAAAGAGATGGTTTCCCCTCGGGGTTTATGAATCAGGAGGGTGGGTTAGACATTCAGAGCTGGTGGGGGCCGTGAGTAGAGATTCATATAAGTATATTGCTCAGTTGCCCCGAGGGCTAGAGAAGGGATGAGAGCTGGCCCTGCCCCTCGTGGAGGCCATTCCCTGGAGGAGAACTGAGAGGGGAACCGCCCAAGATCCCTTCCCAGGAGATGGGAAAAACTATAATCTCACACAAAGCAGCCTGACCCCTGAGCTCCAGGGGCCCCCAGGTCCCTGCACAAGAGTGTGGAGGGGCTCCCAAGGGGGCAGGGAAGCCAGGGAGCTGGTAGTGGCAGGGGGTTCAGGGAGGGTGGCATCTGGTGAAGGGGGAGGTGGGCCCAGAGCTCACCCCACATCTCCCTTCTGGGTTCTCTCCAGCCCTGCCCTTTCCCCTTCTCCCTTAGGGGGTACTGGTGGGGGGAGAGTGGGGGGAGGCGGGGTTGGGGGCGTGGGGGGCGCTGCTTGAGGATTGACTGCGTAGCCAAAGACCCCCGGAAGGAAGGGAAGGGCCCCGCCACCCTTCTCATCAGGTAGGACCATATTAAGGGCCACCGGGAGGGCGGCCAAATTGCTAAAGTTGTAAGGGTAGGCAGCCAGGAGCTGGGGGCCATAGACGAGCGGGTAGGGCTCCGGGTAGAAGGTGACTTTGGCAGCCCCCATCCCCTCCACGCGGTCCCCCTCCCCGGCGCCCACCGGCCCCTCGCCACCCCCCTTCCCCCTCCCACCGCCGGACTCACGGCCGCTCCCGATCAGGGCCAGCGGAAATTCCTGCACCGGCGGGTACGCGTAGGCGCCCCCCGCCGCCACCAGCGGGGGCTCCTCGCCCCCCGAGATGACGGGGTCCTGCAGGGAGGCGGTTTTGGAGGCCCCGTCGGCGGCCGCGCTCCCGCCACCCGCCTCCCCGCTGGACGAGGAGACCTGCATCTCCTGAGGAGCCTCCTCCTTAACATCCCCGGCCCTCGTGCCGGCGCCGCCCTTGGAGTAGGCGATGACGGGCGTGGGCGCGCCCCCGGGCCGCTCGGCCGCGTGCCTCTGCGCGTGGCGGCTCAGCGCGGCCGCCGTCTTGCACACCTTGGCGCAGTGCGGGCAGGCGAAGCGGTTGGAGGACCGCCGGCCGCCGCGGGCGCCGTGGGAGCTGCCGCCATGCGCCTCCTGGTGCTTGCGCAGCTTCCGCAGGGTGGCGAAGGTCTGGGCGCAGTCCTCGCAGCGGTGCCTCCGCTCGGCCCGGCCGCGGCCCGCGGGCCCCTCGGCGGCCGCCGGCTCCTCCCAGCCCCTACGCTCGGGCTTCTGTCTCCAGCGCGGCGGCCGGCGGCCCCGGGACAGCGCGCCAACCCCGCTGCCGCCCGCGCCCGCTGCCGCCTTGCGCTTGGGCTTGTAGGAGTAGTAGGGCCGCCAGAGCTGGTCCTCCCCGCCAGCCCGCGATGCCTCGTCGTCCTCGTCGTCGTCGTCGTCGTCGTCGTCGTCCTCTTCGTCGTCGTCGTCCTCCTCGCTCTCCACCTCCTCTCCGCTCAGCTCCCCTGGGCGCAGGTCAGTCTCTGAGATGCGGCGCTTGACAATGGCCTCCTCTCCAATCCGCACGGTGATCTGACATAGTGGAGGTGGAGCCTGTAGCTGAGAGGGGCCCCGGCCAGGCCCCGCAGGGGGACCCCCACCCCCGCCAATCCCGCCAGCTGGCTTGGCCGTGTAGGTCAGAGTCCTTCCAGCCCGTGGGTTGCGGCCCTTGGCCTCCTCCGTGGCTGTGGCCGGGCCTGCGGCTGTGGCCGGGCTGCCCGCCGTGGCCGGGCTGGTTGGTGTGGCTGCAGGCTGAGGGGGAGGAGGTGGGTACTCACGTTTTTTGGGGGGCCTCGGGGGAGCAGTGTAAGTGATGACCGAGGCAGCTTGGGCTCCCCCTGTGTTGGCCGGCCCACCCCCTGCTCCACCACTGCTACTGCCCCCGTGAACAATGACAGAGGGAGCCGGGTGGGCAAAAGCGATTACTGAGGGTGGGGGGCCGGGCTGGGGGGTGGGTGGGGGTCCGGGCGGTGGGCTGGCAGGCATTGCTACGGGGGCCGGTGTGTTGAGGCTTGGAGAAAGGGGAGCCTCAGGGGCTCCCTGGCTGTAGGTCTTATAGGGCCGCTTGGCTGCCCGCATGGGGAGCAGGCGGTACAGCTTGAGGGTATTGAGCTTGGGCTTGTAGCCTCCATTGGGTGTCTTCTCACTGGCTAAGAGGCCCGGGCTAATGCCATGGAAGGCTCGCTGGTGGGTCTTCAGGTTATAATAAGTGACAAAGGTCTCCCAGCAGAAGATGCACTGGTACCTGGGCCAGGACAGCAGGGAACAAGGCAGGGACAGAGACACTTGAGTCAGAGGCCCTGGAGCCAGGGCCTCAGCTTCCCATGTCCTCCGCTCACACCTATGACTCCCCCAGCCGTTCGTTCACCCTCCTTTCATGCTGCTTGTCCCATCCTGCCAGCCAGAGATACCAGTGCTAGTTCAGTGCCCCCCCATCAGCTGTGAGACGCTAGGCCCCAGCTGGTCCATCTGCAAACCAGGGAGTAATCACACACCTTGCCTAACTCATGAAGCTGCCTTTCGGGGCTCTGGGGATGAATCTGGGAAATGGTTTACAAGCAAGGGCATGTTGCAGAAATACATGTTCCAACTACCCAGTGGGCATGCCTGTGTTCCCCCACCGTCTTTTCCTAGCAGGGCAACTTCCTCGCCGGCCTTGGCCCTCCCCGTGGCACCAGGCCCCATCTGGGCACCCAGGGGTACTTGGGGAAGGGAACGAGGCTGGAGGGAGGCGGCTGCACCAGTGACCTCAAGTAGGTGAGCAGGGGCCAGCAGGCCAGTCTCGGGGCAACTCCCTGGGCCCCATGCTCTGCCTGCCCCTGCCCCCTCTTTCCCCCTGTGGTCCCTGCGGGGTGATCCTGACTGCTCCACCACCACTGCCACCCAGCCACGGCCCCACCTCCAGGCCCCAGGCCACTCACCTGCGCTCCCCAGTGTGCCACACCTCATGCTTGGTACGGTACTCAGCCAGCGCGAACACCTTCTCACAGTAGCGGCAGGGGTACTTCCTCCGCCAGGAGTGCACGTTGCTATGGCGCTTCAGGCTGGACAGGGTCACGTAGGAACGCTCGCAGGCTGCGCACACGTACAGCACGTGGCCGCCCACCACCTTTACCACGTGCTCAGGGCCGCCTCGGAAACCCACCGGGGCAGGCAGGGCTGAGGCATCCACTCCCGCGGGGCCGCTGGGGCCTGGGCCCCCCGACCCCAGCCCTGCAGGCCCCCGAGGGCCGGCCCCCCTTCGGCACTGGGCCTCGTGGGTCTGCAGCCGCTTGGGATGGATGAAGCTTTTCCCGCATCGTGGGCAGGGGAGGGGCCGCCGAGGCAGGGGGTGCTGTGGGTCAGAGGCCTGGGCCTCAGCCCTGTCCCCCTCCCACTCCCCGGCTGGTCTGGGCCCTGGGCCAAACCTATCATCTTCCGACTGCGAGGTGGCCATGGGGGCAGGGGCCGGAGGTACCCAGGCATCACCTCCCTCCCCCAGGCCCTGCAGGCGGGAGATGCCCAGACGTCGGCCCAGGGCTCCAATCTCTGCCACCGCTGCCCCGTCCCCTCCGCCGCCAGGTAGAGCAAGCCGGGCACTGTAGATGAAGTTGAGGACATCGGAGAAGGCAGCCGCCGGGACCCCTGGCAGCTCCAGGACCCGGGGTGGGGAGGATGTAGGGGGTGAGGCCGGAGGTGGGGAAGATGAGGAAGAGGAAGAAGAGGAGGAAGAAGAGGAGGAGGAAGAGGAGGAGGAGGAAGAGGAGGAGGAGGAGGAGGAAGAGGCAGCTGTGGTGGTGGCGGGGTTGGGGGCAGGGCCCCCAGTAACTGGTGGGAGGGGCAGTGGAGCTGAAGCAAGCAGGGCCTCTCTGAAGAAAGGACTAGAAGCAGCCAGGACACTGCGGTGAGCAGGGAACTTGGTGTCTCCAGCTATGAGGGTGACGTCACAGAAGAGGCCACGGAGACGCTGCTCATTGAGCTGGCGCAGGACGGCGGGGGCATGGGACGGGTCTGTCACCTCCGCTGGGGGGGGCATGGCGCAGGCCTAGACGGAGAAGAGGCCAGGGGAGCATGTCAGAGGCCAGGTGGAGGGGAGAGGCCTTGGAGGCTGTAGATCAGAGGCTGGGGGCAGAGGGACAAACTGCCAGCCACAGAAGGCAGGGGTTAACCTTAGCCACACCAATCTGGCCAGCATCCAGCCCTAGCATGTCAAAGGAGGTGGCCAGGGGTAGCTCAGGTCGCAATGAAGGTCAAGGGGTCAGAGCCTCCAAAGTCACAGATTAGAGACGGAAGCAGCAGTTCCCCATGATGAGGACGACGATGACTAGTGACCACCTGGCAGGACTCCCCAGTCTCGGGAAACCGGCTGCCCTGTCTCACGTCCAGCTTCCCGCAGCCACAGCTGCAGCACGTCTCACCTGAGAGCACAGCCAACATGGAGCAGAGCGGGGGTGCCTTAGTGATTCCCTGGTGCGGGGCCTCTTCCTTCTGTTGAAGAAACAAACCGCGTCCTCAGGAAGGGAGCTGGCGAGAAGGGACTCTAGGAGGTGGGGCTGGCACAGCACTTGAGGTCCGAGAGAGGACGCCCGAGTTGCTCTGCAGACCCTGACCCCCTCCCGGGGGCCTGCTGGGTTCTTGGTTTGGCTGCATCCAGTTGCACCTTGGAGGTCACACGCTTTATTGCAAAGCCTTGTTCTGCGGCCAGAGGAGTATAAGAAGGCCAGAGGAGTATAAGAACAAGATGATTTGCATATTCCCAATTCACCTCAAAACAACATAGCAGGCGTAGTTAGATCCCATAGGTCCAGGGACGCCTCTTGGATCGCTCTCACAGTCCCTTTGGCCCAATCTTCGGGGCTCAAAGAAAATCAAAGATTTGCATGTTGTCTTTCATTATAATAGTCTCATTTACATATCAAAATAGATTTGCTAGAGCTTTTTTATTGGACCCAACTGCTAGAAAGTCAATTCAGCAGAGAACCCCCCCCACACACACACACACACTTACACACACACCCTAGCCCCATAGATCTTAGAGGAGGTGCCAGGTGACCACCAAAGACCACGGATTCATACACACGACAGCTTGCTCCCATCTCTGGAGGGCACTGAAAAGGCCGCCAGACCCAGCAGGAAGCTTGCATCCCACATCTTACTCTGAAAGCTGGTGGTGTTAAGACTTTGGCTTGACAAGGGGGAAGGGACATGCAACCCCTCACCTCATCTCTTGCTGGAAGGCCCCATCCAAAAGAAATAGCAGGCAACCCAAGTTTGAGTTGTGCTGGTCACTTTACAGAAAGTACACAGCTACTTCCCCTGTGGGCATAGTCAGGGCTTGAGGTCCCATTTTTCAGCAGAAGGTCTTGAGTTCCAGAGCCACAGTCACACACAGCTGGTAATAACAGGGGGGTGCCTGTTCACAGAGTGGGGCTGGGCTCTTGACCCCTCTTGTCCATGTTTCATGAAACTTGGGAATGCTCTCCTTCCCAATGCCCCAGGCCACACGTCCTCTGCAGTACCCTGCATCAGGAGTTCCTCACGAATCCCTCTCCACTAAAAAACCATGCTCTTTTCCTGCTTATGACTCACACTATCTGGGCTGGAAGGCCTCCTTGCCACAGCCTGTTTCATGTTCCCAAAAAGACTGCTCTGATTCCTCTCCTGGAGAAGGAGGAAGGTGGTAAAGAGGGGTAATACTCAGAAGTCCTAACAACCCTAACTGGTAGGCACACACCAGTACGGGGCCAAGTGTCACCCCTTTAGTTGCTGGATCACAGATGGGGTGAGAATCCTGCAGAAGCATCCCCAACACCACCTCATGCGGACTGGTGTCCAGTTCAGGTCGTAAAGTGAGGAGAAAGGGAAAGCTCCCCCACCCCCATAAGCACAGTCCTTCCTGCTGGGGTCCCCAAGAGCCAATGCTTCACTTGTATGACCTCCTCTGCTCCTCATCACTACCCTATTAAGATTTTATTTTTAGGGACACGCTCAGGGGTTGAATGTTTGCCTTCAGCTCAGGGCGTGATCCCAGGGTCCAGGGATCTAGTCCGATATTGAGTTCCCTGCAAGGAGCCTCCTCCTCCCTCTGCCTGTGTCTCTCTCTGCCTCTTTTGGGTCTCTCATGAATAAAATCTAAAAACAAAAACAAAAACAAATCTTATTTTTAAGTCATTTCTACACCCAACATGGGGGTCAAACTCATAGCGCTGAGGTCAAGAGTCACGTGCTCCATCAACTGAGGCGGCCAGGCGCCCCAGCTTCCCCATTTTAATTAGGCAGACTGAAGCTAAGATGTCAGGTAGCTTGCCCTAGGACGTGTGACTGGTTAGTAGCAGGGTTGGGGTCTGATACCAGCAAGTCTGACTTAGAAGCCTGTGTCGTTGGCTCTGTCAGGATGAAGAGCAGGTTTATAGCTGTGGTACTGTGATACTATAGGAAATATGTATATTTGGTCTTCATCTCCATTCCTGACACAGAGCTCCTAAAACTCTTAGTGTTTTCTAAGGGATAGGGGCGATAGGAGCATCTTTTGTGCTAATATTTGGTCTCTGACCTTGGTCCCTGACATAGAACTCCTAAATCCTCTGGAGTTTCCTGGGTGACAGGAGCATCTTTTGTGCCTAATGAGGTGACCTTGGGGGTTTTCCTGGGGAGCTTCAGGTTGGGGGCTAGTCACCAGAAAGCCCAAACCATGTTTAGAAGCTTGGGGCTTTCAGTTCATCTTCCATGCAGGGGTGAGGGGCCGGAGACTGAGTTAATACTCGATCATGCCAACAGGATGAAATCTCCATAAAAATTTCTACACTATGGGGTTCAGAGAGCTTCTGGGTCAGACCATGTGACAGGAAGGCAGTGTACCCCAACCCGCAGAGACAGAAGGTCCTGTGCTCAGGACCTTTCCAGACTTCATATGTATCTCTTCATTTGGCTATTCCCCTGCATTATCGTATCCTTTATTATGCAATAACCAGGAAACCTAAGCAAGTATCTCCCTCAATTCTATGAGCCATTCTAGCAAATTCTCTGAGCTGAAGAGGGGGTCGTGGGAAACCTCCATTTACAGCTGGTTGGTCAGCAGTATGGGAGGCCCAGACTTAGGACATCTGAAACGGGCAGTCTCATGGGGGTGAGTCCCCTTAATCTGTGGGATCGAACTGTATCCCCAGGTAGATGATATTAGGATCAGATCAAATTGTAGGATCCCCTGCTGGTGTCAGAGAATTGGTGTGCAAAACTCACCCCACCCCCCATTTGCACTCACAGGTGCTGTGAGGAGATAATATAGAAAACCAGTTGTTTTTCTTTCAACCAGTTGTTTTTCTTTCAACAGCATCCACTAGGGGCCCACTGGCCCATCTAGTACCTTTGTGAAAATCAGAGGAAGGGAAAAAAAATTCGAGGAGGGCCCCCCTTCCTCCACAGGTAGCAGGCCTGTGCAGGTGAGCTCCAGGCCCCGCCCCTCCCATTGGCCAGGCCTGCCCACCTGCACAGGCGCTTAGGCTTGGTGCCTACTGCTGTGTGGCCATATGCTGACAGCCAAGGCACCTGCAGAAGGCCTGTCAGGGCTCCTTAGAACTGCGGGGGTCCGAGGCCAGCCGGGCCCTTAGAAATCACCAGGGAGCATCACCATTGTGGTCCTTGTAGCTGCCACATATGAAATACTTAGCATAGTGCTAAGCATTTTATCTGCGTCATTTCATTTCAACCACTCAGAAGAACCCCAGATAAGCAACAGCAGGGGCCGTCATCTGCCCCACCGTACAGATGAGTAAACTGAGGCTTTCAATATGCCAAACTCCTCCCCTGAAAGTGGAGAGGACGCAATGGTGGGGTGACCAGCCTCCCCACCCCCACCCCCAACCTGTCTCGTTGCTAACCAAGTTGGGGTTTGGAACCAGCTCTCCGGAGTTCAGCTGCCCATCACTGACAGTCATAACCCTACGGGGTTTTACAAAGGTAAAGACATTAGTTATGTGATCCTGGGCAAGTTTCCTAACCTCTCTATATTTCAGTTTCTTTGTCTATGGGGGGGGTGGATAATGAGTAGTTCCTGCATGGCACAGTTGTTTGTAGAGATTAAACCAGTTCCTAACCAGCAGTACCTAAAAGAGTACTTGGTTAAGTGCCCAAGAAATGCTAGCTCTTATTATTATCTTGGAAACTCAGTCCTGGAAAGCGGTGGAGGGAAGTGGTATAGAGAAGAGGGGGCAGAAATCAGGCTTATGGTAGGTTTGGTGGTTCTGTGTTTTTTAAGTTTTTTATTTGTTTTCACAGTTTCTTCTCCACCCTTGACTGGCTATGTGATCTGAGAGATGTGACTGAGCTGGGGTTCTGAGCACCGCCACCAGACATGCTTTGCCTCTTGCTGTTCCCTCTGCCCCCGAAACGTTCTTTCCTCAGATGGCCCCATGCCTCGGCGTCCCACCTCCTATAAGCCTTGCCTCAAGGTGCCTTCTCCTGGAGGCCTTCCTGGCTGCCCCCACATGCCTCAACTTCCTATGCCTCTCCTCTATGATGCCTCCTTAGCACTTAGCAAAGCATAGTGTTCATTTATTTCGAGAACGTAAGCTCCAAGGGAGGGAGGTTGTCACTGCTTTGCTCACTGCTCTCATCAATGCCTAGACCAGTGCCTGGTACATAATGGGGGATTTCTGTTATTTTTTTTTAATATTTTATTTACTTATTTGATGGAGAGATAGAGCATGCACAAACGGGGGAGCAGCAGGTAGAGGCAGAGGCAAAGGGATAAGCAGGATCCCTGCTGAGTAGGGAGCCCTACATGGGACTAGATCCCAGGACCCCAGGATTGTGACCTGAGCTGAAGGCAGATGCCCAACCAACTGAGCCACCCACGTGTCCCATAATGGGAGATTTCAAAAATATTTTGGTGAACGAATGAACCTGCCTTCTTCAAAGCCTTCATGGGGTCTGTCCACCCTCAGGAAAGAAGCCCTTAGTGCTGGACAGAGCCGGCCAGCAGCTGGGGAAGAGCAGGATGACATGACCACTTCTGGGGGGCTCACGCTTTGCCTCATATACTTCCAGGGTTTGACATGGATTGTCTCGCTGAATGGTCTCGCTGAATGTCTCTCAGGACGGCCGCCCAGAGTTGGCATTTATGTTACTCCAATTTCACAGATGAGAAAACTGAGACTCATAGAGGGATCTACCCTGCTCAAGGTCACACGGCTTGGGAGCACCAGGCTCAAAATTCAGATCCAGACTTGTCTGAATCCAGATGCTAAGTCTTTTCCCTCTGTCAGACCACCAGATCCTGCCCTGAAGGGGCCTATGGCCTGCCGGTGGATTACAGAAATCACCACATAAGGTCTCACGTGCTAAGCCTTAACTGTGTCATGTCTGACTCCGCCCTTTCCTTCGCTCCCAGGGCCAGCCCTCACCAGGCAGGGTCGGATCTGTGGCCCAGCTTGGGAACAGCCCTGGAAGCCTTCCCTCCAACCAGCCTCTGGCCCCTGGACTAGCTTAAGCCCTGGTTAACACCTGCCTGGCCCAAGGTTATTCCTCTGCTTTTAGGCCTACCTCCCACCCCCTAGCCCTCCACTCACTGAGGGTCCCTGTCCGCAGAGACCTCAGGCAGTATCAGTTCTGGGCTCAGTAATTTTCCCTGGTCCCTACTCGCTTGGGAATATAATTCAAATCGCTCTGCCAGCCATTCAAGGGTCCAGTTCCAATCTTCCTTCCCAATCCTGCCTTGAGTTAGACTCCCTTCAAGCACCCACAGGGTTCTCCCACCTCAACCAGCTACACAGCTCCCCTGTCTTTGCCTGTGCTGGCTCTTCTGCCAGAAATGCAACCTTTCCTAGCCTCTTCCTAAAACCCTCTAAAATGTAACTCCAGTGCCACCCCCCTCTTGGCTCTCCCTGACTCACAGGACAAGGGATTCTCTCCTGCGCCTGGCTCGTCAACATTTGGTGTCCCCGTGGCCAGCTCTCCCTAGGCTGGGATTCCCCAAGTCATTGTCTAAGCACACAGGTCTTCTGAGACAGGTTGGTACTGGGTGCTAAGTTCTGCAGAAACTGGGGAGAAGAGTGTGTGCATGGGGGTGGGTGCAGAGAGAGGCCCACACAAGGCTTCATTCAGAAAGGCAACAGAGAACAGCGTCAGAGAGCACAGGATCTAGAGCCTGACTGCCGGGGTTCAAATCCAGCTTTACCTCTTCCCAGCTAAGTGGCTTTGGGCAGATTACTTAACTTCTCTGGGCCTCAGCTGTCTCATCTGAAAAAGGGAGATGATTAGAACA
Source organism: Vulpes lagopus (assembly GCF_018345385.1). NCBI lineage: Eukaryota > Metazoa > Chordata > Mammalia > Carnivora > Canidae > Vulpes > Vulpes lagopus. Next base: position 58,780,466 of record NC_054833.1, read on the forward strand.
CCTACTTCCACGGCGTGCTGTAGAGAGTAAATGAATGATCATATATATAAAACGCACCGAGAACAGTGTCTGGTACGCTGTACGTGCTCAGTAAGGGTTTACTGCTATTGTTACAAGCCAGGCCCTGAGAAGGGGATCCGCAGTGGCTGGCACAGGCACGGCCCCCCAATCTGTACCTAATTTCCAGGTATGTACTCCAGGCGCCACTTGCACCCCTGTTGGAAGATAGGCAGGGAATTAGCCCCATTTTATAGACGGGGAGCCAGGGCTCACTCAGCCCCATCCCCCTACATAACCAACCCCTCCCCCAGCAAGGCCAGGTGCAGCACACTGCGGTGCGCAGGCACGCACACACACACACCCCTACATGAGGGCCCAGGCAGTAAAGGTGAGGAAAACCTGTTCTGAGCAATCTGCCTAGTGAGTGAATTCCATTCCCAGACCCTTCCACAGTGGTAGAAGCAGTACCGTGTGCGTCACAGAGGAGCAGGAAAAGCAGAGGTACTCAGAAGGGGGGCAGAGAGAGGGTGAAGCAGGAGGATGGGATTGAAAACTTCGTGTTTCTTTTTTCCATTTCAGTGACAAGAGTCACACCCGGCCTTTACATAAACATGTCCAAGAAGCCACTCTGTCCAAATGTGGTTTCCTTGCAGCCACCAGGCCTCTCCTCTCGGTGACCCTGACGCGCTGGGCAGGCCTCGAGGGGGGCAAGCACTCAGACCCCGAACAGAGCCTGACTGGGCCACCTCGCCACCACCCAGGCCTCCCGCCTGCTGCCCTTGCTCTGCCCCATGTTTATCTGCCTGCCTCCTTCGTAACACAGCCCCACAGCAGCCCCACACGGCCACTGAAACGCGCAGAAGACAGGCACGCACACGGCTAGTGGCTGATCTCCCAAGTCTGAGGCCCACATTGCCCTTGTCACGCCACCTCCCTCCCCACAAGTGTTTTCTGACCAGCTCGCTGCCCAGTCCAAGAGCACGGACAGGCTCCCACAAACAACGTCACAAAAGAATCCCATAGAGAATGTTACAGACACACAACCTTCCCCTCGCCCAGCTGCCCACGATCCCATAAACACAACCGGCACATTCCACCTGGAGCCCCTCACACGGCAGTGCCCTGCTGCCCTACAGGTACCTGGGACACACCCTGGGGCTTCTCCCGGGCCCCAGATCTTCAGGACTTGAGTTACAGACGTGCTGCCTCCATGCAACTCACTCAACACACAGACCCACAGACACATCCTGTGGGCCATCCTTGCCAACACCAGACCACACCTTGGCGGGGCCACGGAAAGGGGACCCGGACGTGACACCTTCCCACCCAAAGGTACACAACAGGCCCCTCGGAAGAGGCACATACACGCTGCACTCTGGTGCCCTCCACAGCACACACATTAACCACGCCAGCTATGCAAAAAACAACAGTTCATAAATAGTTCATGTGCGCAGCAAAAGACACATACGTGCAAGAAAACAAATGCTGGCAAAAAACATACATAAAACCACACATCTGACAAACTCCGCATGGATTGTGCCCTGCTTTCCAATGCGGACCTGTCACCCAAAGCCACGGGGCCACATATTGTAATTCTGCCCCGCACCACTGGACACCCCTCCATCAGGCTCTCTGTCCCCGTGGCTCTGGGAGGGCCCTGCCCGGACCCCCTGACTGCCAGACCAACAAACAGTGGTGTCCGGGAGAGGTTTACCTTGCCCCACAACTCAGCAGGAGACACACAATCTCCAGGACTCGCAGCCACAAGCCTGCCCCGACGGCACGACGGCTCCGGGGCCCCCGCTCGCCCTGCGCACCCCGCACACCCCAACTCCGGGGCGCCGGGCGGCCCACCCCTCCCCCTCTCTGCCTGGCTCCTACGCCATCGCCCTCCCAGCAGCTTTGCAGCGCCGGCCCGGGCTCACACCCGCCCCACCCCACCCCCAACCTGCCCCCCGGGGCGGGGGAAGCACCCGGCTGCAGAATTAACCCTTGGGGAGGGGAAGGAGCGCGGCCCCCTCCCCGGGCCCGGCCGATCGCGCCCCCGGCCGCCGCCGGGTCGGACGCCGCACCGGGGCCCCCTTAGTCGCCCCCCGCGCCGCGCGCGCCTGGAGGCGGGGCCAAGCTCAGCCCCCGACCCCTGAGCCCCCAGGTCAAGCCCGGAGGGGAGCCGGCGCGGCGCGGGGCGCGGCTCGGGCCCCCGCTGCGCCGGGCAGCGTGGAGGGGGCCCGGCCGTTGGCTCCGGTCCGCCCTGGCCCTGCCCGGTTCGCCCCGGGGCCCACCTGACTGCGATGGCGCCGCGTCCGCCAGGCCCGGCTCATCCCCGTGGCCGCCCCCGGCCGCTCCGGTTTCGCCCGCCTCCAGCTCCGGCTCCGGCTCCTGCCCCGGCCCCCCCAGCGCCCGGCCCCGGCCCGGCCCCGCCGCCGCCGCCGCCGCCGCTGACATCATCGGCTCCCCCCCCCGCCCCGGTCCTACCCCCACCCCCACCCCCGGAAACAGTACCCCCCCCAGCGCCGCCGCCGCCGCCGCCGCGGAGAGGAGGCCGGCGCCGCGCAGCCGATACCGACGCGGGGCTCCGGGCTCGGGCTCCGGGGCGAGCGCGCCCGACGGCCTCGGCCCAGACCGATCCCCGTACCGGCACGGCGCAGGAGCGCGGGGCTGCCGGACCGCTGGGCACCGGGCCTGGCCGCCGCAGCCCCGTGGGCCCTCACGACCCCCACTCCCGGGCAAGGGACGCCCCCCCCCGCCCCCTGCACGCCCTTCACTCGGCGGCGGGCCCCGGAGCACGCACACCCTCTCGCAGACACACAACATGGCAGGCTCACAATCCGGCCCAGGGGGACCCACAGACCCGGACTCAGCACTCTCACGGGGGCGCGGGGGAGGGGGCAGCCCTGGATCCACGCACATGCCTACCCTCCCTCCCCAGATATGCACAGGGCCCCCCAGCAGGCTGGCGGCCAGGCAGGCCCCAGCCCTCCACAGCAAGCACACGTAAATGACTACCAGTGCAGATGGACACGCAGCTTCCTATTTTGTCCGCACCGGCAGGAATATCCACATCTATGTACTTCTGCATAAATGCAGAGGCCCTGGCGTGTGCCTCCTGGGAGGGCACCAACAAAACGCCAGGTGCAAGCTCATGCACAAGAAACACACATTCCTGAAACTCCAGAGGGACAGTCCCAGAGACTCCTCCCTGGCGTTCAAAAATTCAAAACTCGGGAGACAGAGGAGCCAGGCTTCAAGCTCCTTCCCGCAAAAGCATTGTGAAACAAGGTGAGACGTAAGTAAATAACTTAATATGAAGCCAAAGGAGTCTCATCACATAGCTACTCATAAAAGAGAATGAGACCAACTGTGGGGCTGGAGAGACAGACAAAGCAAGCCAGGTTGGAAACAATGAGAAACGAGGACCACCCCCACCTCAGGAAGGTTCCAGGGAAGAACCTCCCACCCCCACCTCAGGAAGGTTCCAGGGAAGAACCCCACTCCCACTCCAACCAGGTCACAAGGGCTGGAGCTCTGAAGGGCCCAGGCCCCCTGAGCCAGGAGTCGAGGAGGAAGTCCAAGGATAGATGGTGAGTGTGGGGGTCAGGGAGGCAGAGCCCCCTTCCCCGTAGCTCCTGGCCGCTCCCTTTTGTCTCTTCCTCTTAAACCTCCTGGCTGTCCTGGAGACACCTACAAATGAAACTCACAATGGTGTACCCAGATGTCCCCCCACAGGAACCTGTGACATCACACAGACACGCAGCATCTGAGGCTGCCTCCCCTTCCCCAAACCGACAGAACACCCCTGAGTCCTCTCTTTCTTCTCCCCTGGACAGCATACCCAGAGAAACGCGATGCTCCAGGACCACTCACCCCGTTTCGTGCTTTAGAGAGACCCAAGGCCCACACTGTACCACCTCATCCAGTTACAGGCCCCTTCTAGCTGCTGGGAGCCCTCCTCAGCAAGGCAGCCTGGCCCGCTACTGTCCTGCAAGGTCTCTGACCCCAGCCTGGGTTCCGCCCTGCCCGGGTCCCCCTATTGCCCGAGCTCCTTTCTCCCTCACAGGCTGGCAGTCACCCCTACTTCAACCTGCCCGACTTCACCCGGCCATTGCCACCCTCCACTCCACCCAGCCTCCCCTCGCACCAGCGCTGCCGGCCCTCCGACGCCACCAAGGGCCTGCTTGTGGCCCTGCTGGGTGGGGGCCTGCCCGCTGGCTTCGTGGGCCCCTTCTCCCGTATGGCTTACCAGGCTTCTCACTTACCCTCGCTGGAGCTGCTCATCTGTCGCTGTCTCTTCCACCTCCCCATTGCCCTGATACTTAAACTGCGTGGTGACCCACTGTTGGGGCCTCCTGATGTCCGGGGCCGGGCCTGTCTCCACGCCCTGCTCAACGTCCTCAGCATTGGATGCGCCTACAGCGCTGTTCAGGTGGTGCCTGCTGGCAACGCGGCCACGGTCCGCAAAGGTTCTTCCACCGTCTGCTCTGCCCTCCTCGCCCTTTGCCTCGAAAGCCAGGGCCTCAGCGGCTACGACTGGTGTGGCCTGTTGGGCAGCACCCTGGGACTCATCATCATTGTGGGACCTGGACTAGGGACACTGCAGGAGGGGACCACGGGCCTCTACACCGCCCTGGGCTACGTGCTAGCGTTCCTGGGCGGCCTGGCACTGTCGCTGGGGCTTCTGGTGTATCGCTCCCTGGACTTCCCTTCTTGCCTACCCACAGTGGCCTTCCTGTTTGGCCTGGTGGGGCTGGTGGGCTCTGTGCCGGGCCTCTTTGTCCTGCAGACGCCTGTGCTGCCCAATGATCCTCTGAGTTGGAGCTGCGTGGGGGCAGTGGGGATCCTGGCCCTGGTCTCCTTTGTGTGTGTGAGCTACGCAGTCACTAAGGCCCACCCAGCCCTGGTGTGCGCCGTCCTGCACTCTGAGGTCGTGGTGGCCCTCATGCTGCAGTATTATGTACTCTATGAGACAGTGGCACCTTCTGACATCATGGGGGCAGGGGTGGTGTTGGGCAGCATCGCCATCATCACCGCCCAGAACCTCAGCTGTGAGAGGGAAGGGCAGGTGGAGGAGTGAGATCAGACTTGAGAGCCTGGGGGTTGGGGGGGTGGGCAGGGGGAAATAGGAGGAAGAGAGACTGGAATACAAACACTAGGAGAGCAAGTAACTGAAAGAACTGGTGCGGAAGAAGGACACCCCTTGGAGGTGAGGGTGATCCCGAGACTTGGCAGAGAGGGGCTGCCTAGAAGACCTGGAACAAGTGTGAGAACCCAGAGATGTACAGTCTAGGCTGGGGCTGGGGGATCATAAGTAAGGGCTAAGTGAGATCCGAGCAGCAAACCTGGCCTCACGCCATGCGGGCCCCGGAAGGGAGGCTTTTCCCCTAGAGAGACAAGCATGGGGGATGAAGTGTTGGGGGCTTTCAGGCAAGAGGACAGAGCACACAGCGAGCAGCTGGGGCGAGGGAGTGTGCCTTTTCTTCCCCGACAGTTTCCTTCCCTCACGGTTATGCTCCCCCCACCCCCCACCCCGGGTGGTGACGTGACATTGACATCAAACAAGGATCACTCTGAATGTGGCTGTGCCGTTGGTGTCATCTCTGCTTTGGAAGGAGAGTGAAAGTCCTACTCCGCTCTCATTGGAGAATCCCTTGGGATCCCTGCCCCCCTCCCCCAACCCCCGCTCCTCGCCCCCACCTCCGCCACCGCAAATCTTGGATCTCAAATATTCTATAAGCGGGTAGGGTTTCTTAACGTACAGCCGCCTTGACCCTGAATCCCCCAGGACTCGTGTGTCCCGCCCCATGGCTAATCTGCTTTTCCTGGATTGTCCGGTCCCGTGATCTCTCCCGGAGACAGTGGCCAGCCTCTTTCTGGAGAGGGATCCCCGAGCTGAAGCCCCTCGGAGCGCGGCTCGGGCTCGGGAAGGCGTGTGTGGGTGGGTGGACTCCAGGACCAGAGCTCCGCACCGCGCTCGCTCGGAGACCGGGAGAAGCCCACCACTCCCAGGAGGCCGCTCGGCAAACATCAGCTACTTCCGGACAAGCCATTGGCCTCGCCATCTTGATCGGCTCATGCATATTCAACGTGACTACTGCATATTCATGAGAGGGGACGGCCCCCAGCGCCCCCCCCCCCACCTCCGGGAACCCTCTAGGGAGGATCTGGCTGGCCCCTCCTCCTTCATTACCGATTCTCAGGACAGACCATTTTCCAGGGGGAGGCGGGGGAGTGCGGAATGCTAAAGGGAGACTTTGGCTGAGGACGAAACCACGGCCCGAACTAGAATAAAAGCGGCCTGTATTTCCCCTCGATCCATCAAACCTTAAATCTCGGGGCGGCGGGAGCCGGAGCGGGGAGGCGGCGGGGCAGAACACGCTCCCCTCCCCCGTGTCCCTTCGGAAGGTCGCCCAACCGGGGAAGGGCCGACCAACGACTCCAGCGCGCGCTCCGTGCAGGCCGGCGCAGGCGACCCCGTAGCGCAAGGGAGGGCGGGAAAGGAAGGGGCGGGGATGCAGGGGCGAATCTATAAAGGGCGTCATTCGGCCAGTTCGCTCCTCAGAAGCGCCGAGAGCGCGGCCAGGACGGTTGGGAAGAAGGCGGCTCCCGGAAGGGGGAGAGACAAACTGCCGTAACCTCTGCCGTTCAGGAGCCTGGTTACTTATTTATTCGTTACCCTTTTTCTTCTTCCTCCCCCCTCTACCCCCGAAACCTTTTCCTTCCCCCCTCCCTCTTTTTTTTTCCTTTTTGGGAGACGAAAAATTTCCGGAAGGGGGGAGGAGAGCTCCTTTCGCTCCTTCTCGCTTCCCCGCCTCCTTCCCTCCCCCACCTCTCCCTCCTCCGGCTTTTTCCTCCCCACTCGGGGAGGTCCTTCCCGGTGGCCGCCCCGACGGGGTCTGAGCACCTAGGCGGAGGCGGCGCAGGGTTTTTGTAGAGAGGTTTGCGCCTGCGCAGCGCGTCGGCCTCCGCGATGCACGGGGGTGGCCCCCCCTCCGGGGACAGCGCATGCCCGCTGCGCACCATCAAGCGGGTGCAGTTCGGAGTCCTCAGTCCGGATGAACTGGTAAGCGGCCCTGCCCTCCCCGTTCTCCCCGCGGTGACGCGGGCAGGGCCCGACGGTGGCCGCCTGGGTGACAGGCCGCCGGAGCCAGGTGCTGCGGCTCTGTATCCGGGACGGGAATGGGGGGGGTGGGATGGGGGGCACCGACGCCGAACGAAAGCAGATGATTCCTAAGCATGGAATGGGATGGGGTGGGGGGCTTTGCAAATTCGGATGCGAAGCCGGACCCCAGATCTTTTCCCCGCCTTTTCTCCTTCCACAAATATTAACTGAACACCTGCTGTGTGATAGGCACGACAGACGCTGAGGTTGCAGAGCTGGACGAGGCGGAGGAGGACCCTGCCTCTTGTTGGCACACACTGTGGGAAGGGGAGGGGAGGCAGACAGTATACATGCAAACAAAGGAGCCAAGGAGACAGTTCAGTTAATGGCAGGTGCTTTGAATGGGGCGCAGGGGAGTTGCCAAGGAGGTGTGAGGCTCCTCTGGACGGGGTGGTGTCAGGGTCCGAGAAGCCCCTTCTGGGGAGGTGACATTACCTGGGTGAGGAAGAGGCAGCCAGAGCTCCAGGACCAGAGGTTTTCAGACAGAGGGAGCAGCAAGTGCAAGGGCCTGAGGGAAGCATGAACTTGATGTGTCCCAAGGATTGGAAGAAGTGCCAGTGTGACGGGTTTAGAAGGGTGAAGAGAGTTACGGAAATAGCCTGGAAAAGCAGGAGACTGGGGCAGGCCAGGTGGGGTGTTGTAAGTTATGGTAAGGAGTCTGGGTTTTTTTTTTTTTGTTTTTTTTTTTTTAAATTTATTTGAAGATTTTATGTATTTATGAGAGACAGAGTCAGAAACATAGGCAGAGGGAGAAGCAGGCTCCCTGTAGGGAGACCACTGCAGGACTCCATCCTAGGATGCCAGAATCACTACCTGAGCCAAAGGTAGATGCTCTGAGCCACCAGGTGCCCCAGGACCCTGGATTTAATTCTATTTTTAATAGGCCTTTGGAGAATTATATGCTGGAGAGTGACATCAAGTTTACATTAAAAAAAAAAAAACCCAAACTATGAGTACTTTGGTTGCCCTGTGACGAACTGATTGTGGGGGAGAGCTGAGAAAGGGAGCAGGAGAGATGAGGGAGGAGGGTAGTTCTGGGGCAGAGCTCTTGGTGACCTGACTCCTGTGGGATGAACTAGAGGGAACCAGTTGGTTGGAGAGAATGGAGTTCAATGGCTGTGTTTGTGGAGAGTTTTGCTGGAGGACAAGGCACAGCCACGTAAAATTTAAGTCAGGAGTTAGGCCCTCCTAAGCTCGTGCCCTACGAAAGAATTAATTCTAGGTGGGGTTAAAGTTGTTTTTTTTTTTTTAAAGATTTTGTTTATTCATGAGAGACACAGGCAGAGGGAGAAGCAGGCTCCATGCAGGGAGCCCGACATGGGACTCGATCCCGGGTCTCCAGGATCACACCCTAGGCTGAAGGCGGCGCTAAACCGCCAAGCCATCCAGGGCTGCCCTAAAGTTTATTTTTAATTTTTATTATTTTTGATAATTTTATTTATTCATGAGAGGCAAAGAAAGGTAGGCAAAGGGAGAAGCAGGTCTCTGTAGGGAGCCCGATGTGGGACTCAATCTCAGGATCCTGGGATTACACCCTGAGCCAAACACAGATGCCTAACCACTGGACCACTCAGGCGTCCCTGGAGTTAAGGTTTATTTATTTATTTATTTTTTTAAAGTCCCTGACTTTTTTTTTTTTTTTTAATTTTTATTTACTTATGATAGTCACACACACAGAGAGAGAGAGAGGCAGAGACACTGGCAGAGGGAGAAGAAGGCTCCATGCATCGGGAGCCCGACGTGGGATTCGATCCCTGGTCTCCAGGATCGCGCCCTGGGCCAAAGGCAGGCGCCAAACCGCTGCGCCACCCAGGGATCCCTGGAGTTAAGGTTTAAATCTAAAAAACAAAACTAGAAAGCACCAGCGAGATATAGAAGGCTTATGAGGGCCAATTCCAGGGGCAGAGCCCTTTAAGGGTAATGAATGAGTTACAGGTGAATTTTATTGAGTGCCTATCATGTACTAGGCACTGAGCTAAGCATTTTTTCTTTCAAGATTTTATTTTATTTTAAGATTTTATTTTTTTCATGAGAGAGAGAGACAGAGACACAGGCAGAGGGAGAAGCAGCCTCCATGCAGGGAGCCCAATGTGGGACTCAATCCCAGGACTCCAGGATCATGCCCTGGGCTGAAGGCAGCGCTAAATCTCTGAGGCACCAGGGGCTGCCCTCAAGATTTTATTTTTAAGTTATCTCTACACCATAATGTGGGGGCTGAACTCACAACACTGAGATCAAGAGTCACATACTCCACCAACTGAGCCCAACCAGACGCCCCAGCAATTTATATATAAGGAAAAGCAGGGCACATTTCAGTATGTAAAAATCAGAGCCACTTCTCTTTATCAGAGGCACCATGGACAGCTACAAAACAGATTGAGAAACAATATTTGCCCTGTAATGGACAAGGTTAGATTTCTTATTATACAAGGGACACGGGATCCCTGGGTGGCACAGTGGTTTAGCGCCTGCCTTTGGCCCAGGGCGCCATCCTGGGGACCCGGGATCGAATCCCACGTCGGGCTCCCGATGCATGGAGCCTTCTTCTCCCTCTGCCAGTGTCTCTGCCTCTCTCTCTCTCTCTCTCTTTGTGTGTGTGACTATCATAAATAAATAAAAATCAAAAAAAAAAAAAAAACACACAAGGGACACTTATTCATCAGTAAGGACATCACACACCTAGGCAAATAGATAAAGGATGCAAGTAAGCAGTTCACAGAAGTAGTACAAATGGCCAATAAAATACTCCGCTTACTAATAAAAACATGCAAATTAAAGTTTTTCCCTTTATTTGATTTCTCTCTGCTGGCAAAAATATTGGGAAATAGGCATGCTTGTATGATGGTAGAGGAATAAACTGGTATAACCTTTTTGCAGGACAGTTGGACAGTTTTATCAAGTCGTTTATTTTTTTATTTTTATTTTAAAGATTTTATTTATTCATGAGAGACACGGGGTGTGGGGGGCAGAGACACAGGCAGAGGGAGAAGCAGGCTCCATGCAGGGAGCCCGACGTGGGATTCGATCCCTGGCCTGCAGGATCAGGCCCTGGGCTCAAGGTAGCGCTAAATTGCTGAGCCACCCAGGGCGCCCTTTCAAGTCGTTTAATGCATATTCCTTGGTCTAGCATTACCACTTCTAAAAATTTATCCTTAAAAAAAAAAAAACTCTTAATTTCTCCTCTCGAGCAAGCTCTTCCCCAGGTCTTGCCTGGTTCCACAAGCACACGGTGGCTATACCATTCATCCACTGACTCCAGTAAAAAACCTAAAGGCTGTCTGATTCTTCTCACAACTTCCACTTGGTCCATCTGCCAGTCTGTCAGCTCTGGCTTTCAAAATGTGCTTGGAATGCAGCCATTTATGACCATCTCCATCTGGACCATCATGTTCCCCATCACCAGCATCTTTCCCAGGGAATACTAGCCCCTAGTTCCCTTTGCAGAGCAGCTAGAGAGCTCATTTTATCCTGTCTGCTCCCTGCAGGGAAGCCTCTCCAAAGGATCCAAACTGCTTACTCTGACCTGCATCAAGGTCCTGCATTATCTGGCCCCTGCTTGCCTCTCCAGCTCATTACCAAACTCTTTTGCTCTTCTCTGACCACACCAACCTGCCTGTGCTTCCAACACTACAAATTCATTCCTGCCTCAAGGACTTTAGTATTTATTCTTCTTGCTGCTTAGAACAACATTGCCCAGACCTACTGAGGCTTATTCCTCCTTTAGCATCCATACGTTCTCTGCTCAGATGTCATGTTGGTAGGAGGGCTTTCCTGACTACTCTTTTTTTTTTTTTTTTTTTTTAAGATTTATTTATTCATGAGACACAGAGAGAGGGGCAGAGACACAGGCAGAGGGAGTAGCAGGCTCCCTACAGGGAGCTCGATGCGGGACTCGATCCCAGGATCCCCCGATCACGACCTGAGCTGAAAGGAGATGCTCAACCACTGAGCCACCCAGGTGTCCCCTGACTACCGTATTTGACTAGCATCTGTCCTGCATTCTCTAATCCCTGCTATGGTATTATATTTTATGTAATCTCTACATCCAATGTGGGGCTTGAATTTACAACCCCAAGATCAAGAATATACACTTTTCTGACCAAGCCAGCGAGGTGACCTCTACTCCGTCTTGACTTTGTTTTACTTCATAGCCTGTCACTGTCTGAAAGGGTTAGTTTTTTTGTTTCTTGCTCCTTCAGGAGAATGTAACTTTTATGAGGGACCCTATATTCACCTGTGTAATTTCAGCATCTCAAATTGGGCCTGGCACATGATCGTGATGTAATAAGAATTAGTTAGATGAGTAGATGAAGTAATTGGAAAGTACACAAAGGGCAGCCCAGGTGGCTCAGTGGTTTAGCGCTGCCTTCGGCCCAGGGTGTGATCCTGGAGACCCGGGATTGAGTCCCACGTTGAGTTCTCAGCATGGAGCCTGCTTCTCCCTCTACCTGTGTCTCTGTCTCTCTCTCTGCCTCTCATGAATAAATAAATAAAATCTTCAAAAAAAAAAGTACAGAAAGATGTACTTTTTTTTTTTAGATTTTTTTTTTTTTAAGATTTTATTTATTTATTCATGATAGTCATGCAGAGAGAGAGAAAGAGACAGAGACACAGGCAGAGGGAGAAGCAGGCTCCATGCAGGGAGCCCGACGTGGGATTCGATCCCGGGTCTCCAGAATCGCGCCCTGGGCCAAAGGCAGGCGCCAAACTGCTGCGCCACCCAGGGATCCCCCCCCCTTTTTTTTTTTTTTTAGATCTTATTTATTTATTCATAGAGATGCAGAGAGATGGCAGAGAGAGAGAGGCAGAGACACAGGCAGAGGGAGAAGCAGGCTCCATGCAGAGTCTGACGTGGGACTCGATCCAGGGTCTCCAGATCACGCCCTGGGCTGTAGGCAGCACTAAACCACTGTGCCACCAGGGCTGCCCTTTTGTACATCTTTTAATGTAGAAGGGTTTTTAACACATCATTGTCTGAAAGTGATATTGTTTGAAATTATAATTTGCCCAGATATTTACTAATAGGAATTCTATGGTGGTAATTCAGGGTGTGTGCTTAGGTTAGGACAACATCTTCCCAACAGGCTGAATCCCCTGTTCCGAAGCCCTGCCGAGTCACCGCAGCAAACTCACAGGGGCCCAGGGAAAGATTTTAAATTATCAAGAGATAGAGAAGCTCAGCTCTGTGTCTGATGGCTGGGGAGCTAGGAGTTCCTGATAGTTGCCTTTCAGCATTAGATGGCGCCAAATCCCTTTCAGTGACGTCATATCTTTGGGGAGCTGGGTTTAAGCAGTTCCTAATTACAGGGCAAAAAAATCAGTCTAGAGCAAGAAATAGGGGTGGTGCTGTCCAGTCTACTCCCATGACCTGTCAGGTTGCACAGGGTCCAACAGGTGTCATAAGTCATTGTGGTTTTATGGGAAATAAAAACATTTTTTAAAAATATCAGAGTCTTTTTCTCAATGTACGTGTGTTTTTATACACGGCCTTTGAGTTGATAGGACGTAGGTATTTATGCAGTGGTTTAGCCCTGGGTGCTTTGTAAGTGAATCTCTTTTGGCCCAGTGAGGGCTGGGAAAGTTGCTGACATACTTGAGATGCTAAAGGGCACCGTGGACTGATGAAGTTTAGGGATCTGGATAAGTATGTTACTGACCAGAATGCAGAGTGAGGCCCTGTTCATGTAAAAACAGGAACATTTTTGCATTATTAAAACATGTGGAGGGCTGACTGTTCACAAAAGAGGTCGTCTCTGGTGTGCAGGGTTATGGGAGGCTTTCATTTTGCCCTGCGTTGCTTGCCTTTTATACTATGCTGCTTCCTATATCTTGAGGGAATAACAGGTAATTCTGCTTTGGGTAGGAGGATTGGTGGGTAAGGAGCCTCTCATGGAACAGGTAGTACTTAAGAGCGGAATGTTTTCCAGAAGTCTTGGGGTAAGTTGTGTTTCGAGGTACTGAGAGCTCTTAAAACTGGCTGCGAGACAGAGCTGTTGTGTTTGGACGCGGTGGTGGGTTTGGATGTTGTTCAGTCAGGACGGAGGCAGCAAGGAGGGTTGGTGCTAGAGCTTTATGCAGAGCTGGTACAAAATCAGTGGAGATGGGCGCTCGATGACGTTTGAAGAAGTTGACCACTCTTAAAAGCAACTGTCGGGATCCCTGGGTGGCGCAGCGGTTTGGCGCCTGCCTTTGGCCCAGGGCGCGATTCTGGAGACCCGGGATCGAATCCCACGTCGGGCTTCTGGTGCATGGAGCCTGCTTCTCCCTCTGCCTGTGTCTCTGCCCCTCTCTCTCTCTCTCTCTGTGTGACTATCATGAATAAAAAAAAAAAAAAAATTTTAAAGCAATTGTCTACTGTGAAAAGCATAATTTTATGTATTTATACTCTTATTCCAAAAAGGGTTTGTTTGTTCTTGAGAGACACACAGGGAGGCCGAGACACAGGCAGGGGGAGAAGCGGGCTCCCTGCGGGGAGCTTGAGGCAGGACTCCATCCTAGGACCTTGGGATCACGCCCTGAGCTGAAGGCAGATACTCAACCACTGAGCCACCCAGGCCAAGAAGGTTTTAAAACAGCAAGATACTCTTAAGGTAGCAAGAACCAGTGTTGGAGGAAGGGTTGGGGGCTAACATAGTTTATATATAATCCAAAATGACAGTTCATTACTTTGCGGTAGGGAGATAGTCCAGTATATTCCAGGACACCCCCTGGCCCCATGTCAATACCTAGAAGTAGAGTAGTCCTGGGCAGGTGAGTGGCTTGGACTCCGAGCAGAGGGACGTGCAGTTTTGAGTGGGATTTCCCTCTGCTCCCTCTCTGGTGGCCTTCCTGGCAGCCACATTCAAGCTTCACTTCAGTTTCAGTCGAGGTGAGCAGAGCAGTTTGCATTTCTAGGAAGTCACAATGCAGCTGATGGGGTTCCAGCTTTGCAAATTCAGTCACCCCCACCCCGTCTTCTTGAGACTTTACCAGGTCATTCTGATGAGTGTTGTCGGTGTTCAGAACCTTTTGCATCAATCGACCATTTGGCTTCTGCTCAGCAGTGGCTAGTCAGACCCATTGGGGGGGTTCCTGGCCCGGCTAGCATGGGACAGCCTTTTCACTTTTTTCCAAGGTCTTTGAAAGCACTTCCCTGCCGCCGAGGGCCCTAAGCAGTTGAGTTCAGTCTACCCAGTGTTCGTCAGAAGCCATGGGATCCTGGACGATGGAAAAAGGCTGTCTGCCGAGGGATGCTTGTAATCTTCAGGGAAGGCACATCCCCCCAATAGATAATTTCATTGCACTGTGAGATGTGCAGTGAGAGAGGAGTTATGGAAGCACAGAGCAGGCTCTGGAAATGCTTCCTGGAAGAAGCTATGTCTACACTGAGTCTTAAAACAGCATGTTAGCCTTGGGGGCAGTGCTTTCCAGAGAGAGCCCACATGGGGGGAGGGCAGCACATGCTCTGGGGAATGGAGGACCGCAGGGGACTCTCCTCTGATGGGGGAGAGGAAGGAAGGTGGAAACATCCTAAAACCCTTTTTGTAAGCTGTCCTGCTGAGTTTGGATGTCATTCTGAGAACAAGAGGGCATGAAGATTAGATTTCCATTTTATTTCTTCATGAGGCAGAGATACTGGCTGAGGGAGAAGCAGGCTTCCTATGGGGAGCCTGATGTGGGACTCGATCCCAGGACCCCGGGGTCATGCCCTGAGCCAAAGGCAGACGCTCCACCACTGAGCCACCCAGGCATCCCTCCTAGATTTCCATTTTATTTATTTATTTATTTTTATTTATTTATTTATTTTTTTTTTAATTTTTTTTTTTTTAATTTTATTTATTTATGATAGGCACACAGTGAGAGAGAGAGAGAGAGAGAGGCAGAGACATAGGCAGAGGGAGAAGCAGGCTCCATGCACCGGGAGCCCGACGTGGGATTCGATCCCGGGTCTCCAGGATCGCGCCCTGGGCCAAAGGCAGGCGCCAAACCGCTGCGCCACCCAGGGATCCCTAGATTTCCATTTTAGAAAGCGCCCCAGCTGTGTGGATGGATGAGAGAGAGACAGGCTGGCCACCTAAGCAATGCCCTGTGGTGAAGCCCAGAGAAAAGGACTGGCTTGGGCACCTGGGTGGCTCAGTTGTTTTAAGTGTCTGCCTTCAGCTCAGGTCGTGATCTCAGGGTTCTGAGATTGAGTCCGCATCAGGTTCCTGCTTCTACCTCTACCTCTGGCTGCCACTCCTCCTGCTTGTGCTCCCTCTCTCTCTGTCAAATAAGTAAATGAAACCTTAAAAAAAAAAAAAAAGTAAAAGGCCTGGCCTAAGGCATTCGCTAGAGGCGTGGAGACAAGGGGTTGAGGAGGTGCAGATAGCCACAGCCCATGCCCATGGATGGTCCGATCATGGTGTCCTTCCTGACCACCTGTTATGTCCTGGGCCTAAGCAGGTAGATGGAGTTAGAGAGCCTGTAAATGATGGAGCTGGGATTGCAGAGCAGAGGGCCCTGGGTCCAGCCTGTACTTGGTTTTGTGCCTAAGGGTGAGGAAGGGCAGGTGTGGTTTTCGGACTTGAGTGCCGTGATCTTAGGTGGGGGCGAGGGAAAAGGATGGATTTGTGAGGGGAAGGGAGTTTACTCTTAGACATGTTGGATTTGATGCAGTAGCTAGCTCAGTAGTGAATCCCAAGTTCAGACAAAAGGAGAGGCCTGGAAGCAGAGGTCTGGGCGACATGGAGATAGAGCAGGCATCGTGGGGCGGCAAGGGAGATGCGGTGAGGATGTGGATGTGCTAAACCCCAGGGGAGGAGCAGAGCTGGAAGAGCAGACAGGGGCAGAGGAGCCTAGGAAGGAGACTTCAGGACAGTACCCCAAGAGGTGGGTGTGCAGGAGCCTCAGTGCCCCAGCTGCCGTGTGCCCCAGTTCTGCAGCTCAGATGGCCTCGTAGCAGCTCCTGGTCTATCAGTGGTTCCGGTACTGTGAGAGAGTCGCTGTGCTGTGCTGTTGGCAACTCCCGCATCCGCTTGCTCAGCGGTGGGAAGAATGCCGGGGACAGGGGTTTGTGGTTCCTGGCTCTACTGCTATCAGCTGCCTATCCTTGGGCCTCTCGGTTTTGTAATCTGAAATGGGTACAGTAATGTGTATTTTATCAGTGAGCTGTGAAGATGGGGCGAATCAGCCAGCGCCGCACTTGGCACCAGAGGCTGTGTCCCAGACTTGTAAGAGTAGCATCTGTGCTGCAGCCCGGAATTGGGGGGGCAGCGTGTGTTCAGGCCCAGAGAGGGCTGGGCTTGACTTCTGGCTCCCGATGGTGGAGACCTTGGACAAGTCACTTCCCCTTGGGTTTCTCCCATCTAAGTGACAAGACCTCATTTCTAGAAGGGAAGTGATTCAGTTTAGAAAAATGAGGTGTGTTTAGTGCTTTTGGTGCCCGGCATGAGGGTGACACCTGGACCAAAGCTTTTATTAAGTTCAAGTTCCTCCCTCTGGGATGTCAGTGGGCCAGATGCAGATCATGTCAAAGCCTTGGTTTTAGTGTGCAAAAACTCAGGGTTTCCTCAGCCCACCCCTTGGCCTTCCTATTTCTGAGCTCTTCCGCTGCCAGCTCCTTCCCCCAGGGGGTCCTTGGAGTCCTGGCCCCACCTTTTTCAGGGTTCTGCCTCCAACTCCTGGGGTACTGGGCGCCCTTCTGCTCTGGCACCTGCCTCTCCCATCTTAGCCTGGGCTCTCCACCTGAACACAGACAGGTTCGGGCCGCTGGGGCCTTGGGAAGGGGGAGGTGGCAAGGACAGGGGCAAGCAGTGCCGGGCTTCAGGAGCTGGGTTAGTGTGGGGCGAGGTACGGTCCCCTGCCAGAGACTCTGATCCTGGGCTTGATTTCAGCTTTGGGGAAGAAGCAAGGCATGGATTTTTTTTTTTTTCTTGGAACACCTTATTTCTTTTTGTGATTAAATCCTATGGATGTCAATGACCTGGAACTGAGCCCAGAGGGATGTGTGGGGTTTGAGTCCAAGAAGTAGGCAGCTTGTATCGAGGCCAGGGTCAGCTGCACGCTAGTCTGAGCACCCTCTCCCAGTCAGACAGTGACCAGGACCCCGACAGTGACCAAAACCCCCGATGTTCGGCTTCTAGCCCTCCCATTCCCCTAGCCCCAGGCTAGACCTGTGTGGTCCTGCTCTAAGTAGTTTGTGGTTCTTTGAGGGCTTAGTATGTGAAGGCTGGAAACTAGGAATCCAATTTAGTTGTTACTGGCCTTTTTTTCTGTAGAAACGAATGTCTGTGACAGAGGGCGGTATCAAATACCCCGAGACGACAGAGGGAGGCCGCCCCAAGCTTGGGGGGCTGATGGACCCAAGGCAGGGGGTGATTGAGCGGACTGGCCGCTGCCAAACCTGTGCAGGTGAGTGCTGAGTGCCTGGCGTGGGATGCCCGTGGGAGGGCAGGAAGCTTGGGTCCCCGCAGGCCTGAGGGTGGACACCTGGGGACTAGTCTCTGAGGTGTGAGTAGGGACAAGACCGTGAATTGTGTGTCCCCACAGGAAACATGACAGAGTGTCCTGGCCACTTTGGCCACATTGAGCTGGCCAAGCCCGTGTTTCACGTGGGCTTCCTGGTGAAGACGATGAAGGTTTTGCGCTGTGTCTGCTTCTTCTGCTCCAAGTTGCTTGTGGACTCTGTGAGTGGGGTTGGGCCCTGGCCTGGGGGTGGGGTGGCTTGGAGGGGTGGACAGAGGAGCGGCCTGACTGAGCCTGCTCTGGTCTGCCCCCAGAACAACCCAAAGATCAAGGACATCCTGGCCAAGTCCAAGGGGCAGCCCAAGAAGCGGCTCACCCATGTGTATGACCTGTGCAAGGGCAAGAACATCTGCGAAGGCGGCGAGGAGATGGATAACAAGTTCGGGGTGGAGCAGCCCGAGGGTGATGAGGACTTGACCAAAGAAAAGGTATCCAGTGGTCCGGGACTGCTGGAGGGTGGGCGCGTGTAGTGTCTCCAGGCTCTGATGGCCCCTCTGTCTCTGGAAGGGCCATGGGGGCTGCGGACGATACCAGCCCCGCATCCGGCGCTCAGGCCTGGAGCTGTATGCCGAGTGGAAGCACGTCAATGAGGACTCCCAGGAGAAGAAGATCCTGCTGAGTCCTGAGCGAGTACATGAGATCTTCAAGCGCATCTCAGACGAGGAGTGTTTTGTGCTGGGCATGGAGCCCCGCTATGCCCGGCCTGAGTGGATGATTGTCACTGTGCTCCCCGTGCCCCCACTGTCTGTGCGGCCTGCCGTGGTGATGCAGGGCTCTGCCCGCAACCAGGTCAGCCGCTCTGGGACCCTGCCTGCCAGCAGGCTGGTTGGCCGAGGTGGGGAGCTCCTTGCCTGGGGGTAGGGCGTGCAGGAGCCCATGTTGGGGCGCAGGGTGCCTGGGTGCCCATGCCTACTAACGAGGCCCTTGACATGGTCGAAGATCACAGAGGTTCTTCTGTGGGTGGGAAGTGAGAGACCGGGCTTGTCTGCCAGGTGCCGTAAGCATGAGGGAGGCACCGTGGGCTGGCACATGTGTGCCAAGTGCCCAGTGGGGGCTGGACTGTGACGATGCTGTGACTTCCTGCTGCAGGATGACTTGACCCACAAGCTGGCGGACATCGTGAAGATCAACAATCAGTTGCGGCGCAATGAGCAAAACGGTGCAGCGGCCCACGTCATCGCAGAGGATGTGAAGCTCCTGCAGTTCCATGTGGCCACGATGGTGGACAATGAGCTGCCTGGCCTGCCCCGGGTGAGTCCGTGTGCCCCCAACTCTGCACCTGAATGGAAGGGAAGGGGGGCACGGGCCAGGTTGCGAGGCCGCGATAATGGTACAGGTCGAGGGGGCGCTCCCCTCAGGGGGAGGCTCCTGAGCTCTGGAGGAGGGGCCTGTGCTGACCATGGGGGTGCCCCCACCCTGCATTTCCTCACAGGCCATGCAGAAGTCTGGGCGTCCCCTCAAATCCCTGAAGCAGCGGTTGAAGGGCAAGGAAGGCCGAGTCCGAGGGAACCTGATGGGCAAGCGAGTGGACTTCTCAGCCCGCACCGTCATCACTCCCGACCCCAACCTTTCCATCGACCAGGTCGGTGTGCCTCGCTCCATTGCTGCCAACATGACCTTTGCAGAGATCGTCACACCCTTCAACATCGACAGGTGGGCTTCACCTTAGGAGCTCTGTCTGGAGAGCCGCTGGGGGGCATGTGAGAATGGGTGAGAAGCAGAGAGTGCTTCCACCTGGAGCTTAGGGGGTGAGGGTGGCCACAAGGGCTTCTGGGGAGCCACCTGTTCACTGTGCCTCTGCCCTTCCCAGACTTCAGGAATTGGTGCGCAGGGGGAACAGCCAGTACCCAGGGGCCAAGTACATCATCCGAGACAATGGCGATCGCATTGACCTGCGTTTCCACCCAAAGCCCAGTGATCTTCATTTGCAGACTGGCTATAAGGTACGTAACAGGCCGGGGCCTCTCTCCCTGCCCCGAGCAGGAAGCTCCCCGGAGTGGGGGCCAGCTGAAGGAGGCCATCCGATGCTGTCCTATTTGGTAGGGTCTTTTCTAGAAGACCACTGCTGTCCTAGGCAAGCTGTAGCTGCCAGCCATGGGCCTGCAGGGTGGGGGTCCCACAAACCAAAGGGTATATGGCAGAGAAGGGAGATCGAGGGAGGAGAACAGAAGGTCTCGTGTAGAGTCTCCTGCAGCTGAGTTCCCTGAGACTGGTGGATACCGTGCCTTAACCTGGCATCTGGCCTGAAGGGAGTGGTTGATCTGTATTCCACGTGAAGTAGCACCATTCTATCATGTTTCTATCTGTAGAGCATTTCAGTTCCACCGTCATACTTTCCTTCTTAGCAGATTCCTTCCTCTGAGACTCTTCATTTCCCTCCCTAGGTGGAACGGCACATGTGCGATGGAGACATTGTCATCTTCAACCGGCAGCCAACTTTGCACAAGATGTCCATGATGGGGCATCGGGTCCGCATCCTCCCCTGGTCTACTTTTCGCTTAAATCTGAGGTTAGTCCTCTGGCCAAGGGAGGGTGGTAGGGCCCAGCCACTCCCTGACGTGTCATTGTGGTATCTTCCTGACCCCGGCTTCTCTGTCACTGCAGTGTGACAACTCCGTACAATGCTGACTTTGATGGGGATGAGATGAACTTGCACCTGCCACAGTCTCTGGAGACTCGGGCAGAGATCCAGGAGCTCGCCATGGTGCCGCGCATGATTGTCACCCCCCAGAGCAATCGCCCCGTCATGGGCATCGTGCAGGACACACTCACAGCAGTGCGCAAATTCACAAAGAGAGATGTCTTCCTGGAGCGGGTGTGTGCTCCTGGGGAGGGAGCCCAGTGTGGACGGGCAGAGTGACCTGGGGTGGTGAGGTGAAAGATGGCAGGAAGAGCTACAACTTCTGCCTTGACTTGCTCCACACTGACTCATGTGTGAGGCAGGAGAGGGGAGTTTAGGAAGGTCCGACCGAAAGAGTTTATGTAAAGCTTTAGCTCCCCATTTACTTTTTTATTTTATTTTCCCCTCATTTAATGCTTTATTTTTTTTTTTTAAGATTTTATTTATTTGTTCATGATAGTCACAGAGAGAGAGAGAGAGGCAGAGACACAGGCAGAGGGAGAAGCAGGCTCCGTGCACCGGGAGCCCGACGTGGGATTCGATCCCGGGTCTCCAGGATCGCGCCCCGGGCCAAAGGCAGGCGCCAAACCGCTGCGCCACCCAGGGATCCCCCTCATTTAATGCTTTAAAACATCACATAATTTCAGCTACTTCTGGGAAGGTGAAGGGAAAAAGAAGTGGTCTTGTTATAATTTTACTAATTTCATGATTATTGAAAGTAATTTGTACTTACTATTTAAAAGAAGAGGGATCCCTGGGTGACGCAGCGGTTTGGCGCCTGCCTTTGGCCTAGGGCACGATCCTGGAGACCCGGATCGAGTCCCACGTTCAGGCTGCCAGTACATGGAGCCTGCTTCTCCCTCTGCTTGTGTCTCTGCCTCTCTCTCTCTATGTGTGACTATCATAAAAATAAATAAATAAATAGATAGATAGATAGATAGATAGATAGATAGGAAAGAAAAGAAGAGAAAGCCAAAGTCTCTCACTATCATAATAAATTTTTTTTTCTTTTTTCATAATAAATTTTTAATTAAAAGTTTGGAAAACACTTTCCCTAGCATCTCTTTGCCTCCCCAACCTGGCTTTCACCCATGGGTAGGTGACCTTGCCCAGTGAGGCCTGCGGCTCTGAGGTATGGTCTCGCTCTTCGCCTCACAGGGGGAAGTTATGAACCTTTTGATGTTCCTGTC
Source organism: Vulpes lagopus (assembly GCF_018345385.1). NCBI lineage: Eukaryota > Metazoa > Chordata > Mammalia > Carnivora > Canidae > Vulpes > Vulpes lagopus. The sequence goes on from NC_054833.1 coordinate 58,801,914, forward strand.
CACGTGGGATGGGAAGGTCCCGCAGCCGGCCATCCTGAAGCCTCGTCCCCTGTGGACAGGCAAACAGATCTTCTCCCTCATCATACCAGGCCACATCAACTGCATCCGAACCCACAGCACCCATCCTGACGACGAGGACAGTGGTCCTTACAAACACATCTCTCCAGGGGACACCAAGGTAGGACCTGGCCTCTGCCTGTGGGGACGGGATTTGTACAGGGGTGCCACCGCAGGGGACTTGATTGGGGTGCTTTGTGCACAGGTCGTGGTGGAGAACGGGGAGCTGATCATGGGCATCCTGTGTAAGAAATCTCTGGGTACGTCAGCCGGCTCGCTGGTCCACATTTCTTACCTGGAGATGGGCCATGACGTCACTCGTCTCTTCTACTCCAACATTCAGACGGTCATTAACAACTGGCTTCTCATCGAGGGTGAGTAGAGGCTCCTTGAATCTTGCCTCTCCCTCCACTTACCGTTTCTCTTCCATCCTTTTCTCGTTCTTCCTTCGATTTGGGGGCCTTCCAACAACTCTCTTGGTTGTGATTCCATCGCAGGTTTTGGGGAAGCCTGAAGAGGGTGTTGATGACGCTTCTTCTCTCTAGGTCATACCATTGGCATTGGGGACTCCATTGCGGACTCAAAGACTTACCAGGACATTCAGAACACTATTAAGAAGGCTAAGCAGGATGTGATAGAGGTAAGCAGGAAGGCCAGGCCGAGACTGAGTAACTGGCGCTCAGAGACATTGGGTGGAATGTCGGTGACCGCAGAGCGGATGTCGGAGAGGGGGAGCAGAGCCAACACTGAGCCCCACCGCCTCCCTTACACCCAGGTCATTGAGAAGGCTCATAACAATGAGCTGGAGCCCACCCCGGGGAACACTCTGCGGCAGACCTTTGAGAACCAGGTGAACCGCATTCTCAACGATGCCCGAGATAAGACTGGCTCCTCTGCCCAGAAGTCCTTGTCTGAGTACAACAACTTTAAGTCCATGGTCGTGTCTGGGGCCAAAGGTTCCAAGATCAACATCTCCCAGGTGGGGAGCCTGGTCTTTCCAGATGCGGGCCACAGAGAAGGCTGGGAGCATGGGGAGAAGGGAGTGTTTGTAGGGAACGGGCTGGGAGCTCTGACTCCTAGTGCAAAGGGAGTTAGGTGCACCCCACCTTCATTCCCCAGGTCATCGCTGTAGTCGGGCAGCAGAACGTGGAGGGCAAGCGGATCCCATTTGGATTCAAGCACCGGACCCTGCCTCATTTCATCAAGGATGACTACGGGCCAGAGAGCCGAGGCTTCGTGGAGAATTCCTACCTGGCCGGCCTCACGCCTACCGAGTTCTTCTTCCATGCCATGGGGGGTCGCGAGGGGCTTATCGACACGGCCGTCAAGACTGCTGAAACTGGTAGGCCTTCAGGCCCTCGTGCTGCTGCCAGGGGCGCCGCAGGCCAAGGATCCCCCTGGGGTGAGGTGGGGGGTTCTCAGGTTAAAGCTTTCCAATCCCAGGGGTTTGAACTTATCTCTTGTGGAAGGAATAGGAGCTGAAGCTCAGAAGCTGGGAAATGCCAGGCAATGCTTCCTGCTCCGGGGTTAGATCCTCAAAGTCACCTAGGAGCAGCTTCCTAGAGGACTCTTCTGGCCCTGGGTCCAGCTGGTGGGGGGCATGGATTTCACTGAGGGGCTTCGGGGACCAAGGGCAGTAGCTGGCTCTTCCAAGGTTTGGGTGGGTGAAAGCCCTGGAGCAGCTGGCAAGGCTTGTTTCTGAGGTCAGGCTCGTGCTGCCCTGGGGCCCAAACCTGGACACCTCCCCGCAGGGTACATCCAGCGGCGGCTCATCAAGTCCATGGAGTCGGTGATGGTGAAGTATGATGCTACTGTGCGAAACTCCATCAACCAGGTGGTGCAGCTGCGCTATGGCGAGGACGGCCTGGCTGGCGAGAGCGTCGAGTTCCAGAACCTGGCTACCCTTAAGCCATCCAACAAGGCTTTTGAGAAGAAGTGAGGAGGCTGCAGACGGGTGGATCTCACCCTTGGGGCTCAAAACCAGCCTCCTAGGACTCCCCTTCCTGCACCAAGACCCTGCTCGCCCACAGCATACCTTGCACTCTGCCTTCTGTCTTAGAGCCCTTTGTCCCCTCCTGGTGGCAGCAGCTGTGCCGTGGCAGTTGGGTAGAGCAGTTACAAGACCCACCGCACCCTGTCCCTAGTGACCATACAAAGTGAGCTCAGCCGGGCAGGCAGTCTTGGGGCCTAGACTTTGAACTTCCCTGCCCTAGATTCTTACCTCAAAGCCCTGTTGTTCAGGCTGTGCACCTTTGGGAGCCTTGCTCTGCTGCCTGCAGGGATCAGGCCCTGGGGCCCAGCGGCCCCTTGACTCTCCCTCCTGCCACCTTCAGGTTCCGCTTTGACTACACAAACGAGAGGGCCCTGCGGCGCACTCTGCAGGAGGACCTGGTGAAGGACGTGCTGAGCAATGCGCACATTCAGAACGAGTTAGAGCGAGAATTCGAGCGCATGCGTGAGGACAGGGAGGTGCTCAGAGTCATCTTCCCGACTGGCGACAGCAAGGTGCCTGTGGGCAGAAGGCTGGGCTGGAGAGCTGCTGTCCCTGAGTGGCTGTGCCCAGCTCATGACCCCCTCTTGTTTCCATCGCGCCTCAGGTCGTCCTCCCCTGTAACCTGCTGCGCATGATCTGGAATGCTCAGAAAATCTTCCACATCAACCCTCGCCTTCCCTCCGACTTGCACCCCATCAAGGTGGTAGAGGGTGAGTAGCTGCTCTGGGACCTTGGGGCCAGGCTGCGGGACGGGAGTGGTTGGGGTCTCACTCTGGAATCTCTATACCTCCTCTGGTCCCCAGGAGTCAAGGAATTGAGCAAGAAACTTGTAATTGTGAACGGGGATGACCCCCTGAGCAGGCAAGCTCAGGAGAATGCCACACTTCTCTTCAACATCCACTTGCGCTCCACTCTGTGCTCCCGCCGCATGGCTGAGGAGTTCAGGCTCAGCGGGGAGGCCTTCGACTGGCTGCTTGGAGAGATCGAGTCCAAGTTCAATCAAGCCATTGTGAGTAGTGTTCTTGCCTCATCCCTGCTTTCCTCCTTTGACCTGTGGGCTTGTCTGGGCTCTGAGCACAGCCTGCCTCTGCCCACCGCCTGCCGCATAATGCTTCTTGATCACTGAGGGGCTGCTCTGGGCTGAGTCCTGTATGTGGGGGGATTTCTGCTTCATTCCCTAATGATATCTCTCTCTGTCTCTCTCTTTTTTACAATATTTCATTTATTTGACAGCCAGAGACCGAAAGCCAGGGAGAGAGGCAGAGGGGGATAGGGAGAAGCAGGCTCCCCACTTGTGGGGAGCCTAATAATGAGATTCAATCCTATGACCCTGGGATCATGATGAGCTGAAGGCAGATGAATTAACTGATTGATCCACCCAGGTGCCCCCATCGCTGTCTTTGAGGATTTTAGAAGGTAGTAGGAAGAGAGAAGCATTGTAATTATAGGCATGCCTCTGAATACTTTTGATGTAAATCCAGTTGTGTTAATTAAATAATTAAAATGCATTAGGGAATGCTGTAAAACGTGATTGAAAAAAGATTTAAGTGAGTGGAAGGTCATCCAGTGTTCACAGATTATAAGATTTATCTTGCTAAATGATGGTAATCCCCAAGGTGATCTACAGATCCAACACAGTGCCTGTCAAATCCCAGTTGCCTTTTCTGCAGAAATTTATAAGCTGATCTTAAAATTCATATGTACATGCAGGGGACCCAGAAGAATCAGATAGTTTTGAAAAAGAACAAGATTGGAGGGCTCACACCTAACTGATTTCCAAGCTTTCTGTAAAGCTCTGGTTCTCTGAATAGTGTGCTATCACATGAAGATGCATAGATAGATGAATGGAACTTAATGGCTTAGAAATAGTCTTTTCAACAAACAGTGCTGAGGGGTTCTTGGGGGGCTCAGTTGGTTAGGCATCCGACTCTTGGTTTCAGCCCAGGTCATGGTCTCAGGGTTGTGGGATAGAGCCTCAAGTTGGGTTCTGCGCTCAGTGGGAAGTCTGCTTGAGATTATCTTCCTCTGCTCCTCCCCCAAGCATGCATGCTCACGTGGCTGCTCTCTTTCTCAAATAAATAAATCTTTAAAAAAATAACGATACTGGATGCCTGGATGGCTCAGTGCCTCAAGGCGTGATCCTGGTCCAAGGGTCAAGTCCTGCATTGGGCTTCCTGTGGGGAGCCTGCTTCTCCCTTTGCCTGTGTCTCTGCCTCTCTGTTTCTTATGAATAAATAAAAATCTTGGGGGAAAAAATGGTGCTGGAATAACTGGACATCCACATGCAAAAGATTGAAGTTGGATCCCTATTTCACACCATATACAAAAATTACTTCAAAATGCATCAAAGACCTAAATATAAGAGCTCAATCTGTAAAAAAGCTTTAGAAGAAAACACAAAGGCTACTCTTCACAACCTGGGATTAGATTGTGGAGTCTTCGGTATGACACCAAAAGCATACGCTAAAAAGCACAGAAACAGATGAGTTCAGCTTCATCTAAATTAAAAACTTGTGTTTCCGAGGACACCAGCAGGAGAGTCAGAAGATAACCCAGAATGGGAGGAGGAAAGATTTGCAAATCATCTATGTGATAAGGGCCACGTGTAGAGAATACATAAAGGACTACTGCACGTCGACAACAGAAAGATGTCTAAGGGCTTGAATACACCTCTTCCCCCAAAGAATATACGTAAGTGACCAGTAAACACATGAGAAAAGATGCTCAGCATCATTCACCATCCAGGAAATACAGATGAAGCCCCAGTGAGCCACCGCTTTGTGCTCCTTGAGTTTAGGAAGGCTGTGGATGGAGCAGTTGGAACTCTTCTGTGCCACTGGGGGGCCACTGGGCGTCACAGTCCGCTGTTCCTCTGAGGGGTAGACACAGGTACCATTTGAACCAGCAGTTCCACTCCTAGGAATAGACCCAAGAGACTGGGAGGTTTGTACACACAAAACCTGGCACAGGGATATCCATGGCCCCGTTGTTCACGTAACCGTCAAGCTGTGGAGAAACCGCCAGATGCCCATCCACTGACAGAGGGGGAAATGAAACTGCTACAGCCACACAAAGGAATATTCTGGTAAAGATACTGAGGTGAGAAGTGTAAGAGGACCACAATGAACCTTTGGTACATAGTACTGAGTGAAGGAAGCCTGCCCTCACAGCCGCGTTACTGTAGGAGTCTCATTGAGAGGTCAGGTCTTACGGTAGGTGATCGTAATCGCAGTTAAAATAATGCTTCATGGGGAGCTCCCCACCAATTACAATGTGAATACTTAGCTTGTAACTTTAGGAATTAGGGTTTCAGGTGGTAGAGGACCTCCTGGGTGTGCAGCACACCGGGTGCAAATGTGGGATCGTAAATGAAGCAGAGGAGGGGATGCACAAATCAGGCTCTGCTTTGTTGAGTCTCTGCCTTGCCCCAATGCATCTGTCGCTGCCCTGACGGCAGCTCATTGTTACTCGCCAGAAAGGACACATTTGCTTTTTCTGACGCCGGCTTTCCTTACTCTGTAGGCCCATCCTGGGGAGATGGTGGGAGCCCTGGCTGCACAGTCCCTTGGAGAACCTGCCACCCAGATGACCTTGAACACCTTTCACTATGCTGGTGTGTCTGCCAAAAACGTGACCCTGGGTGTGCCCCGACTCAAGGAACTCATCAACATTTCCAAGAAGCCAAAGACGCCTTCACTTACTGTCTTCCTGCTGGGCCAGTCTGCTCGAGATGCTGAGAGAGCCAAGGTAGAGCCTGGGTCGGTGGGCTTCCCGGCAGAAGGAAGAGGAGGAGATCTCTTCCCCTTGAATAAATTCTCTCTACAGGAGGGTTTGGAGAGGTCTTTAGAGCCACCCACATACCTGTGTCCCCAATCCCTCTTTGTCCCAGGACATTCTGTGCCGTCTGGAACATACAACATTGAGGAAGGTGACTGCCAACACAGCCATCTACTACGACCCCAACCCCCAGAGCACTGTCGTGGCAGAGGATCAGGAATGGGTGAATGTCTACTATGAGATGCCGGACTTTGACGTGGCCCGAATCTCGCCCTGGCTCTTGCGGGTGGAGCTGGACCGGAAGCACATGACAGACCGGAAGCTGACCATGGAGCAGATTGCTGAGAAGATCAATGCTGGTGAGGCTGGGGCAGGTGGGCCCAGCTCGGAAGTCCTGCCTGGGCTCCTTGCCTGTCTTCTCCGCAATTCCTCTCTTTCTAGAGGGTTCTATGAGAAGGAGGGGAAGCCAGAGGAGAGCCCCGTTGGGGAGAGCTGCAGAGGAGCAGTGACCAGCCACCGCCATCATTCTCATGGCTCCTTCTCCCCGCAGGTTTCGGCGATGACTTGAACTGCATCTTTAATGACGACAACGCCGAGAAGCTGGTGCTCCGAATCCGCATCATGAACAGCGATGAAAACAAAATGCAAGAGGTAAAGGGACCCCAAGAGGAAATGGATAGTCCACAGTAGGGCACTGTTAAACCTTGTTTGGGACCGAAAAAGTCAAGGAAGTTGAAGCAAAAGCAGTGTTGAGGTGCCCGTCACACCGGCTGGGGTGGGCATGGGGAGTGGCGGCTAGTGGTGATTTTCAGAACCCTGAGCAGCAAAAACATTTGAAAACTGAAGAAGTAGCTATGTGGAACACACAGGTGGCGCTGACGTGGGGGATCCCAGGGTGCTCCCCCTGTGAGGCTCCTGCGGGAGGGCGGAGAGCAGAGGTGGCATGTCCTCTGGGAAGTGTTGTGACAGCAGGTGCCACAGGACCTGAGGCCATGCCAGACCGGTGACTTCACTCCCAGGCATGGTTCCTAAAATGTGTTTCACGGATGGGGTGCCTGGGGCACTCAAGACAGAAGGTGGCAGCTTACTGTTGAGCTGTCGGAGTGTAGATGTGGAAACTGCTGGTTCTCCACAGAGTACAGGTGGCTCTGTGAACAAGCTCATTGGTGTGGGAAGCGGCAGCCTGGCCAGGTCGTCCGTGAGAACGAGTGTGGGAGGTGCCTGGGCGCTGTCGGGGGCCCTGGGAGCATGCGAGCACCCACGCAGAAATTGTGTTGGGATGGTGGGGTGCAGGTGCCTCCCTTAGGTTTCTTTTAGGATCGTAACAGTGTGATAAAAAGTAACATCAGAGGAACAAAGGACAGAGTCTGGGGCCTGACCTGACCCTTTGGTCCCTGGGGAGGCTGCGACTTGGGCTGAGTCTGGGAAGAGGGGAAGGTTCTAGGACTCTGGCCTTGCTCTTGGCTCAGGAGGAAGAGGTGGTGGACAAAATGGACGATGACGTCTTCCTGCGCTGCATCGAGTCCAATATGCTGACTGACATGACCCTGCAGGGCATTGAGCAGATTAGCAAGGTCAGCCCCGCCCCCCCGCCCCCCCATGTCCTCTCCCCTGGCCCCACCTCCCCCCCAGCTCATGCTGTCCCTTGCAGGTGTATATGCACCTGCCACAGACGGACAACAAGAAGAAGATCATTATCACTGAGGATGGGGAATTCAAGGCTCTGCAGGAGTGGATCCTTGAGACGGACGGCGTGAGCCTGATGCGGGTGCTGAGCGAGAAGGACGTGGACCCTGTCCGTACCACGTCCAACGACATCGTGGAGATCTTCACGGTGAGTGCGCGGAGCCCCGCCAGGACCCCTGGGTGTCTGCCTGGTGGTGGCCGTCTGCCCTCCCTCCTGGCATTTGCCTTCTTGCATTTCTCCAAGCCCAAGTCTGCTGTCGAGTGTGGGCGGCACTGCCTCCCGACCATCCCTCTGTGGGTCTGTGTGGCAGAAGCTGGGGGGTGAGCACAGCTCCTCGGCCCTCACCCCTCGCCCCTTACTCCATGCCAGGTGCTGGGCATTGAAGCTGTGCGGAAGGCCCTGGAGCGGGAGCTGTACCACGTCATCTCCTTTGACGGCTCCTACGTCAATTACCGCCACTTGGCACTCCTGTGTGATACCATGACCTGCCGGGGCCACTTGATGGCCATCACCCGCCATGGTGTCAACCGTCAGGATACTGGGCCTCTCATGAAGTGCTCCTTTGAGGAAACGGTAATGATGGAACTGGGCAGGTGGAAGGAGGTGGGGGAGGTGTGGGATGAGGGTGCGCCAGGGTGGGGTGGGTGCACCTGTAGTGAGGCAGCCCTGGAACACTGGGTGTGGAGGCATCTTATGGGGCTTCCCCATTTCCCCGTTTCCCGGTTGCTCAGGTGGACGTGCTTATGGAAGCAGCTGCTCACGGAGAGAGTGACCCCATGAAGGGGGTGTCTGAGAACATCATGCTGGGTCAGCTGGCCCCGGCTGGCACCGGCTGCTTTGATCTCCTGCTTGATGCTGAGAAGTGCAAGTATGGCATGGAGATCCCCACCAACATCCCTGGCCTGGGGGCTGCCGGACGTGAGTATGAGGGCCTCGGCTGCTGCCAGCTGGCTGGGGTGCATGATGGGGTGGGGGTGGGGGGCTGGTCCCCAGGGCACGTCCCGAGTCATTGTGCTTCTTTGCAGCCACTGGCATGTTCTTTGGATCGGCACCTAGTCCCATGGGAGGAATTTCTCCTGCCATGACTCCCTGGAACCAGGGGGCAACTCCAGCCTATGGTGCCTGGTCCCCTAGTGTCGGTGAGTGACCCAGCCCAGGAAGAGGGCCCTCTGGGTGGTCAGGGCAAGCGTGGTGGGGTGAGCTCGATGGTGAAGGGTTACCCTGATGGAGCACTGAAGGGGCGGGGAGCTTGGGAGCAGGTATTGGGCTCCAGCTCCAGGTTTTTGGTTGGTTGTTTGTTTGTTTGTTTGTTTGTTTTACAAACCCTTGTGTCGTGAGGGAGCTGCTCTGCTACGTACAAGACCCTGACCCAGGAGCAGATCGTCTACGAATGGTTTAGCACCAGGTTCCAGCTCCAGTTTTAACTGAGCTTTGTCTCGCTTCCTAGGAAGCGGAATGACGCCGGGGGCGGCCGGCTTCTCTCCCAGTGCTGCGTCAGATGCCAGTGGCTTCAGCCCAGGCTACTCTCCTGCCTGGTCTCCCACGCCGGGCTCACCGGGCTCACCGGGCCCCTCCAGCCCCTACATCCCCTCACCAGGTGAGCTGTCCTGTCTGGTCAGTCAGCCGGCCGAGTTGAATTCTTCCAGGTCCTTCCTTTAGGCTGACTTGCCATCATTTAACTCCCGCATTTTTCCCCACAGGTGGCGCTATGTCTCCCAGCTACTCACCGACATCGCCTGCCTATGAGCCTCGCTCCCCTGGGGGCTATACACCCCAGAGTCCCTCTTATTCCCCTACTTCGCCCTCCTACTCCCCCACCTCTCCGTCCTACTCTCCAACTAGTCCCAACTATAGTCCCACATCACCCAGCTACTCCCCAACTTCTCCCAGCTACTCCCCGACTTCTCCCAGCTACTCCCCAACTTCTCCCAGCTATTCCCCGACTTCTCCCAGCTACTCTCCCACCTCGCCCAGCTACTCCCCCACCTCGCCCAGCTACTCCCCCACCTCGCCCAGCTACTCCCCCACCTCACCCAGCTACTCCCCCACCTCGCCCAGCTACTCCCCCACCTCGCCCAGCTACTCCCCCACCTCACCCAGCTACTCGCCCACATCCCCAAGCTACTCGCCCACATCCCCAAGCTATTCCCCAACATCTCCGAGCTACTCGCCAACCAGCCCTAACTATTCTCCAACCAGTCCCAATTATACCCCGACGTCACCCAGCTATAGTCCAACGTCACCCAGCTACTCCCCAACTAGTCCCAACTACACGCCCACGAGCCCTAACTACAGCCCAACGTCTCCAAGCTATTCTCCAACTTCCCCCAGCTACTCCCCAACCTCACCAAGCTACTCCCCATCAAGCCCACGATACACACCACAGTCTCCAACTTATACCCCAAGCTCCCCCAGCTACAGCCCCAGCTCCCCCAGCTATAGCCCCACCTCGCCGAAGTACACCCCCACCAGTCCCTCCTACAGCCCCAGCTCCCCAGAGTACACCCCGACCTCCCCCAAATACTCCCCCACCAGCCCGAAATACTCCCCCACCTCCCCCAAGTACTCCCCCACCAGCCCCACCTACTCACCTACCACCCCAAAATACTCCCCAACATCTCCTACTTACTCGCCGACCTCTCCAGTCTATACCCCGACCTCCCCCAAGTACTCGCCTACTAGCCCCACCTACTCGCCCACCTCCCCCAAGTACTCACCCACCAGCCCCACCTACTCGCCCACCTCCCCCAAAGGCTCCACCTACTCACCCACTTCCCCTGGCTACTCACCCACCAGCCCCACTTACAGCCTCACCAGCCCAGCCATCAGCCCAGATGACAGTGATGAGGAGAACTGAGGGTGAGCGGGGCGCAGGACAGCCCAGGTGGTGCCCTTGCGGGGCCCAGGTCCCCAGCCCGCCTCCCTTGCCTGTAGCTCCTGTGACAGAGTTTCTGGTCCACGTTCTGGGCCCGTTCCCTCTGGGGCTCTTTGTCTTGTTCCTCACTTGTGCTATCTCAGAACCCACTCACCTGGCTGTGGTGTTCTTCTTCCTACTCCACCCACCCCAGGCCTGTCCCCGAATACAGGATCCCTCCTTGTCTGTGGCTTGATTGGGGGTGAAGGGTGTTTTAACTTGGCAGGGGTAGTTCCTGCTCTGGGGCGATCTATCTGATCCTCGAGAACAAAGCTAAAGCTGCCTTTCGTCTGTTATTTTATTTTTTGAAGTTTAAATAAAGTTTACTAATTTTGGCCAAACGCGTGTTACATTACTGCTTCTTTGAGAGGCAGGCAGATGTGGCCCGCCACCTCCCTGGGTGCTGCTCCCATGGTGCCTCCGCTGACCCCTGCCAGAGGCTGGCAACCCAGAGCAGACCGCACAGCTTTTCTCTGAACAAGTACCTACCAGATGCCACATGTGGCTTTTCACTAGTTTTGTGGTCAAACCCGAATGGCCCCTGCCTTTCATTAAAGCAACGTGGAACACAACAGCTTTTTAAACTTCTATTTTCATAATACGTGATCTGGAAAAGTTTGGAAGGATCCGTGTCCTACAGAAGCGGGAACGTGACCGTCCTTCACACCACCACCAGGAGGCACATTTTCTTTTGGTATTTTTTCTACATGCTTCTCAAGTCCCCTCTAACCAGTTTCTGTTTTGGCCTCAAACCAACCATGAGAAGGTTCCGGATGCCCTTAGTAGTGTGTTTGAAAGCAGACGTTAAAGGATTTGGGGATAATTTGTGGTTTGGGGCCATTCCATATTGTCTTTCTTTAGTTTCTTAATGTGGGTATCCACTTTCTCCATTCTCTGCAGGTTCTTTTTGCTTTACTTTGGATGTTTCTAATTTTTTAAATTTAAACATTTCAAAGAATAGGAAGTTACTATTAATATCATGGGGGTTATAGATTCCATTTTGCTGTATTTAACACTCACCTTAAATTATTTTGAAAAAATGACTTGGATTGCCTGGGTGGCTCAGCAGTTGAGCATCTGCCTTCGGCTCAGGGCGTGACCCCAGGGTCCCAGGATCAAGTCCCATATTGGACTCCCTGCATGGAGCCTGCTTGTCCCTCTGCCTGTGTCTCTGCCGCTCTCTCAATCTCTCTCACTCTCACATGAATAGATAAAAATCTTAAATAAGAAGAAACTATTTGTTTTGATAAGAAGGATATATGTTCAATATAAAAGACCTAAGCAGGGCAGCCCTGGTGACTCAGTGGTTTGGTGCCGCCTTCAGCCCAGGGCCTGATCCTAGAGACCCGGGACTGAGTCCCACATCGGGCTCCCTGCATGGGAGCCTGCTTCTCTCTCTCTCTCTCTCTCTCTCTCTCTCTCTCTCTCTCATGAATAAATGGATAAAATATTTTTTTTAATTAAAAAAAAAGACCCAAACACTTTGGAAAGAAACATCAACGCTTCCCAAATCCAACCACCAAGAAACAAGCATCAACATGGTGAATGTAATTCCAGACATCTCTTGCATTGATCGTATAGAATTATAGGTTAGAAATTGTTAAAGAATGGGATTGGGCAGCCGGGTGACTCAACGGTTTAGTGCTGCCTTCAGCCCAGGGCGTGATCCTGGAGACCTGGGATCATCTCCAGGATTGAGTCCCACGTTGGGCTCCCTCCATGGAGCCTGCTTCTCCCTCTGCCTGTGTCTCTGCCTCTTTCTCTCTATGTCTCTCATAAGTAAAATCTTAAAAAAAAAAAAAAAAAAGTGTAAGAAGAATGGGATCATCTGCATATGGTCTTGAGTTTGGGCCATTATAACAATATCATAGACTAGTTTATGCTATACTAGTTTATACTTTTTACAAGTATTTCTCACAGCTCTAGAGGCTGGAGAATCCAAGGTCAAGGCCACTGGCTTCTTGGTTCACAGATGGACATCTCGAGTCCTCACAGAGCAGAAGGAGTGAGGGAACTCTGGTGTTTTTTTTTTTAAGATGATTTTATTTATTTATTCATGATAGACATAGAGAGAGAGGCAGAGACACAGGCAGAGGGAGAAGCAGGCTCCATGGAGGGAGCCCGACGTGGGACTCAATCCTGGAGATGATCCCAGGTCTCCAGGATCACGCCCTGGGCTGAAGGCGGGCTAAACCGTTGAGTCACCCAGGACTCGACCTGAGTCTCCAGGATAGCGCCCTGGGCCGAAGGCAGACGCTAAACCGCTGAGCCACCCAAGGAATCTCCCTCTGGGTTTTGTTTTTTTTTTCTCCTCTGGGGTTTTTTATCAGGGTACTGATCCCATTCTTGAGGGCTCCACCCTCATGACCTAAGCACCTCCCCAAAGCCCTACCTCCAAATATCACATTAGAGATTAGTTTCCAGCATGGGAATTTTGAGGAGACAAAGATTAAGTCCATAGCACGTACATACTATGTGATAGATGCAATAATTTTTTAAGGACAAAAAAATTAAATGAATTCCTAAATATTCCAAGTGTTGTATCACTGATATTTCTCTATGAGAAATTATCCTGACAGGTGGTCCCTCAACATTAACATACATTATGAAAACATTAAATAAATGGAAAGCAAATCAGACCCATAAATACAGAGAACAAAGGATGGTTGCCAGAAGGGAGAGGGAGGAGAGGATGGGTGAAGGGGAGTGGGAGATCCAGGCTTCCTGTAATCAAGTAAGTCTTGGAGGATGAAAGGCACACCATAGTGATGATGGTCAATTGTATCAGGCGCCTGGGTGGTTCAGTCAGTTAAGTGGCTGCCTTTGGCCCTTAACCTCCCCAAACAGGGTTTAAGAGATTACTTAAAAGTAAAATCTTTAAAAGAAAGTAAAAAATAAATAAAAATTTGAAAAAAATAATCAAATAAATACATACTTTATCCATGCTACTGGTGGTAGATACTTATTTACCAACACTGCCACCATGAAAGCTCCTGCCCCTGCCCAATGCACACACAGCCATGGTTTCCAGGGTGGATTCTGGAAATACAGTTGCTCAAAGGGTTCCCTGGATGTGTACCAGGTACCATATTGGTTTCCAACATGATTCTCCTAGTTTGCAATCCCACCAGCAGTAGATAAGAATTCCCATTTACTTCATAATCTCTTCAAGTGGTTTTGCCCAAATTAAAAATGTTTGCCTAGGGCACCTGGGTAGCTCAGTGATTGAGCATCTGCCTTCGGCTCAGGTCATGACCCTGGAGTCCTGGGATCAAGTCCCACATCGGGCCCCTGCAGGGAGCCTCCTTCTCTCTCTGCCTATGTCTCTGCCTCTCTCTCTGTGTCTCTAATGAATAAATAAAATCTTTAAAAAACAAAAATAATTTAAAAAATAATAATAATAATAATTAAAATAATAATAATAATAATAATAATTAATAATGTAGTAACAGAGGAAGAGAAAATAGACCAAAGGAACAGAAGAACCTAGAAACAAACAGAATTACATATGAACATGACTTGGTCAGAGAAGGTCATTTGAACAGGATGAGTTATTTCATAAATTTTGCCAGAACAATGGGTTTTCTTTTTTCTTTAAGATTTTATTTATTAGCGAGAGACACAGAGAGAGAGGCAGAGACACAGCCAGAGGGAGAAGGAGAAGCAGACTCCATGCAGGGAGCCTGATGTGGGACTCGATCCCGTGACTCAGGATCACGCCCTGGCCCAAAGGCAGACGCCCAACCACTGAGCTCCCCAGGCGTCCCAACAATGGGTTTTCTATGTGGAAAACAAGGAAACCACTTCCTCCACCAAATAAGTCAATTTTAGGTAGATTACAATTCACCTAGATGTGAAATCCCAAATATAAAGCTTTTGGAAGATACTGAAGGATAATAATCGATAGTCTATGGATGGATTTCTCTTCTCCACATCCTCACCAGCACTTGTTATCTCTTGTCTTTTTTTTTTTTTTAATTTCTTGTCTTTTTGAGGATAGCTATTCCAGTAGGAATGGCAGGATAACTCATTGTGGTTTGGATTTGCAGTTCTCCTCTACAATGATATGGAGCACTTTTTCTTTTTCTTTTTCTTTTTTTTTTTTTTCTGAGCTCTTTTTCTTGTGCCCATCAGCCAGGCATATATTTTCAGGAAAATGTCTATTCAGGTCTTTACCCCTGTTTAATCAGACTATTTGGGTTTGGTTTTGTTGGCCATTGAGTATGAACTCTTTATATATTTTAGATATGAACCCCTTATCAGAATATGATTTTTTAAAAAGTTGTGGGATCCCTGGGTGGCACAGCAGTTTAGCACTTGCCTTTGGCCCCGGGGCACGATCCTGGAGACCCGGGGTCGAGTCCCACGTCCCGCTCCCGGTGCATGGAGCCTGCTTCTCCCTCTGCCTGTGTCTCTGCCTCTCTCTCTCTCTGTGTGTGTGTGACTATCATTAAAAAAAAATTAAAAAGTTGTTATTTATTCATTAGAGACACACAGAGAGACGCAGAGACATAGGCAGAGGGAGAAGCAGGCTTCCTGCGGGGAGCCCGATGTGGGACTTGATCCCAGGACTCCGGGGTCACACCCTGAGCCGAAGGCAGACGCTCAACCGCTGAGCCACCCAGGCATCCCTGGAATATGATTTGTAAATATTTTTTCCATTCTGTAGGCTGTCTTTTCATTTTGCTGATTGTTTCTTTAGCCACACAGAAGCTTTTAGGTTTCATGTGGTTCCACTTGTATTTTATTTTGTCGCTTGTGTTTTAGGTATCATCTTTCAGGGCTTTGAAGATGTCCTAGATTTCTGGCTTTCATAGTTTCTGATAAACTTGCAGAATCATTACTTCCTCATGTTATTTTTCTCTAGATGCCTTTTCTTTTAAAAGATTTTATTTATGCAGGGGCGCCTCTGAAGCTCCCCACCTGGCTTGTGCTCTCTTAAACGGATCTTTTTAAAAAAAGATTTTAGGGGTCCCTGGGTGGTGCAGCGGTTTGGCGCCTGCCTTCGGCCCAGGGCGCGATCCTGGAGACCCAGGATCGAATCCCACATCAGGCTCCCGGTGCATGGAGCCTGCTTCTCCCTCTGCCTATGTCTCTGCCTCCCTCTCTCTCTCTGTGACTATCATAATTAAATTAAAAAAAATTTTTTTTAAATAAAAAAAGATTTTACTTATTCATTTGAGAGAGAGAGAGCATGAGCAGAGAAAGGAGCAAAGGGAGAGGGAGGAGCAGACTCCCCACTGAGCAAGGATTCCCCCCGCCCCAACTCAGGGCTCAATCCCAGGACCCTAGGATCATGACCAGAGCCCAAGGCAGCCGCTTCACCAATGGAGCCACACAGGCTCCCCTCTCTGGATGTTTTTGATATTTTTTTTTAATTTATTATTTGTAAAAAGATTTTATTCATTTATTCGTGAGAGACACAGAGAGAGGGAGAAGCAGGTTCCCTGCAGGGGGCCCAATGCGCAACTCCATCCTGGGACCTTGGGGTCACACCCTGAGCTGAAGGCAGATGCTCAGGTGTGGAGCCACCCAGGCGCCCAGAACTGACTTTATCTGGAACAGAATGTGCAAGACTAAGGACAGTCTCTTAAACAATGAGGCTTTTGGGAGCGCCTGGCCGGTTCAATAGGTAGAGCCTGCAGCTCTGATCTCAGGGTCATGAGTTCAAGCCCCAGGCTGGGTGTAGAGCCTACTTCAAAAAATAAAAAGTAGATAAAAAATACAACAATGGGGATCCCTGGGTGGCGCAGCGGTTTGGCGCCTTCCGTTGGCCCAGGGCGCGATCCTGGAGACCCGGGATCGAATCCCACGTCGGGCTCCCGGTGCATGGAGCCTGCTTCTCCTCCCTCTGCCTGTGTCTCTGCCTCTCTCTCTCTCTGTGACTATCATAAATAAAATTCTTTAAAAAAAAAAAAAATACAACAATGGGGGCAGCCCCGGTGGCTCAGTGGTTTAGCGCCGCCTTCGGCCCAGGGCGTGATCCTGGAGACCCAGGATCGAGTCCCACGTCGGGCTCCCTGCATGGAGCCTGCTTCTCCCTCTCTGCCTGTGTGTCTGTGCCCCTCTCTCTCTGTCTGTCAGGAATAAATCAATAAAATCTCTTTAAAAAAAAAAAAATACAACAATGGGCCTTTTGGCAGTAACCAAATACGAGGTGGAGTCTAGCAGTTCCTTTTAGTTAAGAGCCCCCAGCTATACCCTGGGCCAGGTAGTTCTCCCGAGAGAACAGGGTGGGGAAAACACAGCTGAAAGCTCTCTGGGGTTCCAAACAAAGCTCAACCACTCACCTCAGAAACTACCCCAGCTAGAATGTTGGTGGATCTCACCTGGGATCCATTTATACCCCCAGGACATTGTCCAAAACAATAGAGCAATTAGCTGGTTAACCGGATCTGATACCAAATGGGGTAGTCAGCTTAATTTAGAGATTGGGGAAAGACCCAAAGACCACTCTGCTAAACTGGCTGTTTCGGGGCGCCCAGGGGGCTCAGTTGGTTAAGCCTCTGCCTTGGGCTTAGGTCATGATCTTGGGGTCCTGGGATAGAGGCCAGAGTTGGGCTCCCTGCTCATCGGAGTCTGCTTCTCCCTCTCCCTCTGCCCCTGCTCATGCTCTGTCTCTCAAATAAAGAAATAAAATCCTTGAAAAAAAATAATAAACTGCTGTGATCCCAGGGTGACCGTGAACCCATCAGCCCTGCGCCTTCCAAGGGCTGACACCAAAGCCTCTGCACTGGGGTTGGGAGGTGGGGGTGGGAATAGAATTCCCTAGAACAGTCCAGCCAAGTCACTACACCAGGAAAAAAAAACAACAAAAATCCCCCGAGAGAGGAGAGGGGAATTATGGTTGCTGCAATATTATCTAAAATGTCGCTTTTCAAGAAAAACATTACAAGATTTTCAGAGAAACAGCAAAATGTGGCCCATGCACAGAGCACGAAAAGTGGGCAACAGAAATTGCCTGTGAGAGCCCCAGATGTTTCATTAACAGAAAAAGATGTCAAAGTGGCCAATATAAATATGTTATTAAAAACTTAAGGAAACTATGCTTAAAGAAGTAAAAGGAAGCATGATGACAATGTCTCATTAAAAAAGAAAATATTGGGATCCCTGGGTGGCGCAGCGGTTTGGCGCCTGCCTTTGGCCCAGGGCGCGATCCTGGAGACCCGGGATCGAATCCCACGTCGGGCTCCCAGTGAATGGAGCCTGCTTCTCTCTCTGCCTCTCTCTCTCTCTCTCTCTCTCTCTGTGACTATCATAAATAATAAATTTTAAAAATTAAATAAAAAAGAAAATATTGGGGATCCCTGGGTGGCTCAGGGGTTTAGCACCTGCCTTTGGCCCAGGGCGCAATCCTGGAGTCCTGGGATCGAGTCCTGCATCAGGCTCCCTGCGTGGAGACTGCTTCTCCCTCTGCCTGTGTCTCTGCCTCTCTCTCTCTGTATGTCTATCATGAATAAATAAATAAAATCTTAAAAAAAAAAAAAGAAAATATTGGTAAAGAGGGGTGCCTGGGTACTCAGTCAGTGGAGCACATGACTCTTAACCTTGGGATTGTGAGTTCAAGCCCCACGTTGAGTGTAGAGATTACTTGAAAATATCGGCAAAGACAAATTTATATGTAGGGGCACCTGGGTGGCTCAGTGGTTGTGTGTCTGCCTTTGGCTCAGGGCATGACTCCGGTCCTTGGATTGAGTACCACATAGGGAGCCTGCGTCTCCCTCTCCCTGTGTCTCTGCCTCTCTCTGTATGTCTCTCATGAATAAGTAAATAAAATCTTAAAAAAAAAAAAAAAGTTTTCCTTGGGTTAGTTAGGTGGGATGAAATTGAGGACAAACCATAGGACAATTTGGTTGTGGTTTCAGGTTCTCAGGAGAGACCTTTTTTGTTTGTTTCCGTTCAAAGTTAAGACAGGCGAGTGCCCTTGCTCCTTCCTTTCCTGAAATGTGTTTGTTTGTTTGTTTGTTTGTTTTAAGATTTTATTTATTTATTCATGAGAGACATAGAGAGAAAGGCTGAGACACAGGCAGGAGACTCAGGCAGAAGGAGACACAGGCTCCCTGCGGGGAGCCCGATGTGGGACCCCAGGACCCTGGGGTTATGCCCTAGGCCGAAGGGAGGCACTCAACCACTGAGCCCCCCAGGTGTCCCCTGTAATGTGTTTTGGTTCTGGTTTTTGTATGCCTTTATACTGAGGTTGTAGGAGGTCCCCACCGTATGTAGAAATGTACTACTATTTTGGCAGAGCCCTGGGCTTTATCCCCTGTCCCAGGCATCCAAGAATAATCTAGGCAAAACTCAAGATCTTTTGTGTTTCACAGAAACCCTTGGGAAGAAAAGCTGACTTTGGCCTACATTTATCCACTAGGCTTCCTGATTTGACTTCATTTTGGCCTCTGTAGGAATACTTTTCTAATTGTGCCAGCTCAGTAGTGTTTTTTAACAAAATATCTCATCCAGGATTGTAGTCTTTTCTTTCTAAATTTTATTATTATTTTTTAAGTAGGCTCCATGCCCAACGTGGGGCGTGAACTCACCATCCTGAGATCAAGAGTCACTTGCTCTACTGAATAAGCAGGTCAGGGGACCCCTGGGATGATAGTCTTTTCAATTAGGACAGTTACTTAGGATATCTAGACCACTGTTATGGACATCCTACCTGCAGGTTGTGGCTTTTCTCTTTTTTAATTTGTCAGGCTTTGTAATATTTTCTTTCTTTCTACAAATATAATCTGTCCGGTTATGTAGACTTACTTTTGTATTTTTAGTTTTTTATGTATTTATTTTTAAGTAATCTCTACACCCTATGTGGAGCTTGAAGTCATGACCTTGATTTCAAGAGTCCCACACTGTCCTTCAGACTGAGCCGGGTGCCCCTAATTATTGTATTTAAATGGCTCATCTATCTTCTTACTTCTGCTTCTCTACTGTCATCATTTTTCTTGATCTGTCTGGTACATTTTTCTTTTTTTTTTCCAAAGATTTTATATATTTGTTCATGATAGACATAGAGAGAGAGAGGCAGAAACACAGGCAGAGGGAGAAGCAGGCTCCATGCAGGGACCCTGACACGGGACTTGATCCCGGGACTCCAGGATCACGTGCTGGGCTGAAGGCAGGCACCAAACTGCTGAGCCACAGGGATCCCTGGTACATTTTTCAGAAAGAGTTCATCAGTGCTTTGTTGTATTTCTAAATTTTGAGAATATATTCCTGTAGCATTTTTTTAAGGTTTTAATTATTGATTGATTGATTTGGGGGGGAGGGAGCACAAGCAGGGGGAGGGGCAGAGGGAGAAGCAGACTCCCCACTGAACAGGGAGCCCAATGATGCTGATGCAAGGCTTGATCACTGGCCCCTGGGATAATGACCTGAGCTGAAGGCAGATGCCCAATGGACTAAGCCACCCAGGCGCCCCTCCTGTAGCATTTAAAATGGAAGCACAGGAGGCGTTCCGTTAGTGTTTTCAGACGCCAGCTTGGGCGGGTCTTCAACTTAAACGGTTCCCGGCGGCAGCAACAAAGGATGAACGGAGCTCTGGGAAAGATGCTGTGTCTGAGGACCGATACCATTTTTAAGCAAGCCTTTTTTCTCTTAAGGCTCAGGACTTCAGGAGAAAATCCCATCTGTTCTGCAGGTGGCATTCTGCTGAATACCAGTCGGCACTACAAGTCAAAGCCTACCCATGGCATTGGAAGATACAAGCACCTAGTTAAAGCACAGGAGCCCAAGAAGAAGAAAGGAAAAGTAGAAGTGAGACCCATTAATTTGGGGACAGATTATGAATATGGAGTTTTAAACATTCACCTGACTGCATACGACATGGCCCTATCAGAGAGTTATGCCCAATATGTTCACCACCTCTGCAACCATCTATCCATTAAAGTTGAGGAAAGTTATGCAATGCCCACCAAAACCATGGAAGTGTTGCGGCTGCAGGACCAAGGTAACAAAATGCTCCTGGACTCAGTTCTTACCACTCATGAACGAGTGGTTCAGATCAGTGGTCTGAGTGCTACATTTGCAGAGATTTTCTTGGAAATAATCCAAAGCAATCTTCCTGAAGGAGTCAGATTGTTAGTGAAGGAGCACACTGAAGAAGACTTCAAGGGAAGATTCAAAGCTCGGCCAGAACTGGAAGAACTGTTGGCCAAGTTGAACTAGCTCATTGCAGACCCTTTCATGTCAGGACTGGTGATGTTGAGTGCCAAGGGGAAGATCTTCCTGGGTGGTCAAAGTTAAGCAGAAGACACTGACCTTTAGATATCATAACTACCCATCCCCATTAGCCAAGAATGCTTCCTTTCTTGTATGGAGGAGTGCTTGCCAATTGTCACCACTTTCCTTTGAGGTAACCGAAGACATCCTTCATCTAATAAAAATCTGTAGCTGATGGGAAAAAAAATAAAAATAAATAAATAAATAAATAAATAAATAAATAAATAAATAAAATGGAAGCACATCTTGACTGGATGTTTCTTTCCCTTAGAATTTTATAGACAGGGGTGCCTGAGTGGATCAATCTGTTAAACATTGGCCTTTGGCTCAGGTTGTGATCTCAGGATCCCTGCTCAATGGGGAGCCTGCTTCTCCTTCTCCCTCTGCCCACTGCCCCTCTCCCCCAGCTCATGCTTGCTGTCTCTCTTAAATAAATATATAAAATTAAAAAAAAAAGAATTTTGTAGACGTTGCTTGATTTCTGTATTAGTATGGGTAATCCAGAGAAACTGAACACAACCAAAGGAGATTTACTGTCAGGAATTGCCTCATAGATTATGGAGGCTGAGAACTCCCATAATCTGCCATCTATAAACTAGAGACCCAAGGAAGCCAGTGGTATAGTTTAGCTCAAGTCTGAAGGCTTGAGAACAAAGGGAGCTGAGGGTGTTGACCCCAGTCTGAGGGCCAGAGCAGATGAGAGAGTTGATGAGCTCACACAAGCAAGGCAGGAAAAAGAGGGGTGGATTTCTCCTTCCTCAGCCTTTTGTTCTGTTTGGGCCTCAGATGGATTGGATGATGCCCGCATATACTGGGGTAGGCCATCTGCTTTACTCAATTCACAGATACAGATACTCACCCCATCCAGAACCGCCCTCACAGACACATTCAGAAATCGTGATTAGTCTGGGCACTACGGGTAGTCAAATTGACACAAAAATTAACCATTATCATCTTCTCCTGGCATTGAATGCTGCGTGGAGAAATCTTTCTCAAAAGAAAACCCTATTCCCTCCATTAGCAGTCCCTCCTATTCTCCTTCCTCCCAACCACTGACAACCACTAATTTGCTTTCCGTGTCTGTAATTAGGTGTTTTAGCGTGGACCATGACATACTAATTCTCAAATTTATAGTGAAAAGCAAACAGCCAAGAATAGCAGAGATACTTGTGAATGGAGGAGCAAAAAAGGGGGACATGCCCAATCAAAGATCAAAATTTATTTAATCTTATTTTTTGTTTTTAAAGATTTTATTTATTTATTCATGAGAGACACACAGAGAGAGAGGCAGAGACACAAGGCAGAGGCAGAAGCAGGCTCCCTGTGGGGAGCCCGATGCAGGACTCATCCCAGGACCCCAGGATCACGACCTGAGCTGAAGGCAGGCACTCAACCACTGAGCCACCCAGGAGTCCCAAGGGAAAAATTCACTAAATGAGACACACAAAATTGCTGACTGTAAAAGAATAAATACATTTGAAAAAATTAAACTTAAGAGGCACCTGGCTGGCTCAGTCAGTAGAGTGTACGACTCTTGATCTCAGCGTTGTGGGTTTGAGTCCCACTTTGGGTATAGAGATCACTTCCAAAAATATTAAAACTAAGAACATTTGTTCATCAAAAGACACTATGGAGAAAGTGAAAAAAAATAAGTTGTGAAACTGGGAAAAGAGGTTTGGAACACATACAACTGACAAAGAATGTATTAAGAACTTCTAAAAACAAATAAGGAAAGAACAAATCATCTGATAGAAAAATAGGCAAAACACATAATAGGAACTTCAGAGACAAGCAACAATGAGGAGATGTTCAACTTTCTTTTTTTTTTTTTAAGACTTTATTTATTTGAGAGAGAATATGAGCATGGGGTAGGGGCAGAGGGAGAGGAAGGAGTAGACTCCCCATGGAGTGGGGAATTGGATGTGGGACTCAATTCCCAGACCCTGGATCATGACCCAAGCTGAAGGGAGACTCTCAACCAACTGAGCCACCCAGAAACCCCAACTTTCTTTGTAACTAGGGAATTCAAATCAAAGTTGGACATTATATATACCCCAGGACCCAGCATTCCAAGTCTAGCTATACGCTCAGAGAAACTTTCATCTGGGCACCAGCAGGCATGTATAAAAAACATGTTCGTGGAAACAGTGTTTGGAAAAGAAAAACATGGACACAACTCAAATGTCTACAGGTAGGAGAACGAATATATAAATGTGGCATATTCACAAAATGGAATATTATACAGTTGTTTGAACTACAACAATGTAGTCAAATCTAGCGAATCTTGGCAATATAATATTAAATGAAAAAAATTTCAGAAGATAACATGATCCTATTTTTTGTAAAGCTAATATTTAAAATGAGGCAATAGGGGATCCCTGGGTGGCTCAGTGGTTTGGCACCTGCCTTCAGCCCAGGACTTGATCCTGGAGTCCCAGGATGGAGTCCCGCATCAGGCTCCCTGCATGGAGCCTGCTTCTCCCTCTGCCTGGGTCTCTGCTTCTCTCTCTCTGTATCTCTCATGAATAAATAAATAAAATCTTAAAAAAAAAAACAAAAAGAATTAATATGAGGCAATATTGTGGCACCACCCATATATGTGATAAAAGTAAAAGACAGTCATTCCAAGTGATGTCAGCAAGTTGGCAGGAGAGGGGTTTTCTATGTCATCTTCCTGCAGAACATTGATTTTGAAAACCAACCAGGGATGAAAGTATCTTTAACGGGAGTCTAGAATCCAGTGAAGTTCTAGCACACTGCTGGAAGAAAAAAAATTAAAGATTAAAGGCACTGAAGAGGGGGTGCCTGGCTGGCTCAGTGGTTGAGAGTCTGCCTTTGGCTCAGGTCGTTATCCTGGGGTCCTGGGATCGAGTCCCGCATTGGGCTCCCTGCTCAGCAGGGAGTCTGCTTCTCCCTCAGCCTGTGTCTCTCGTGAATAAATAAATAAAATCTTAAAAAAAAAAAGATGCTCAGCATCACTGATCATGAGGGAAATGCTAACCAAAACTACAATGAGGCATCATTTCACATCTGTTAGGATGGCTATTATCAAAAAGTCAAAAGATAATAAGTGATGGCAACAATGTGGAGAAAAGGGAAACTGCATATTTGGTGAGGATGTAAGTTGGTACAACAACGATGGAAAACACTAGAGAGTTTCCTCAAAAGATTAAAAGTCAAACTACCGTATGATCCAGGCTTCCCAATCCTGGGTGTGTACCCAAGAGAAATGAAGTCACTAGCTCAGACAGATATCTGCACCCCCATATTTATTGCAACATTAGTCACAATAGCCAAGACATGGAAACAACCCAAATGTTCCATTGATGGATGAACAGATAAAGAAAATGTGGTGGTGTACATGTACAATGGGGTGTTCTTCAGCCTTACAAAAGAAGGAAATTCTGCCATTTGCAACAACATGGGTGAACCAGGAAGACACTCCGCTAAGAGAAACAAGCCAGAGACCAAAAGTCAAAAATGTCACTCATGGGGAATCTTTAAAAAGTCAAATTCATTGAAATACAGAATAGAATGGTGGCTGCCAGGGTCTGGGGGATACGGGCAATGGGGGATGTTGGTCAACAGGTGCTAACCTTCAGTTATAAGGTGAACAAGTTCTGGGGTACCCGGGGGCCTCAGTTGGTGAAGCATCTGCCTTCATCTTGGATTGTGGTCTCCGGGGTCCTGGGATCGAGCCCTGCATCAGGCTCCCTGCTCAGCGGGGAATCTGCTTCTCCCTCTGCCTCTGTTGCTCCCCCGGCATGCTCTCTCTCTCTCTCTCTCTCTCTCTCTCTCGGTCAAATAAAGAAATAAAATCTTTAAATAGTAATGAAATAAAAATATTAAAAAATAGAGTAAGAAACAGAAAAAGAACACAAAATACAGTCATGCATGGAACAATAACATGTCATGAGTAATCCAGTTTTGTGCACCACACCTAATGTCAAAAAATAAATTCTAGAAACATAATTCATTGAGAACTAAATATTAAAATGAGAAAACCAAATGGTCATACCGATAAATTCAGTAAGGAAATCTGATGAATGTCAATATCTATTCATGACTTTTTAGAAAAACCTACAAAACAGTCTTATCAACTAGAATAAAAGTATACTTCCTTAACATGATAGAATCTACCAGAAATATTCGGAAACATCACCATCCCTGGTGAAGCATTAAGATGACGCATTCAGAATGTAGGGGCACCTGGCCTGGCTCAGTGAGTGGGGCAAGTGACTCTTGGTATCAGGGTCATGAGTTCAAGCCCCACACTGGGTGTAGAGGTTACTTAAAAATAAAATATTTAAAAAGAAAAAAAAGAAAACAGATGGAGAAACATCCTCAAGATCTGGAATGAGGCAAGTATCTTTGACCTCTGCCACTTTTATTCTCTGTCCTGGAAAGGAAGTCTGGTCATATTCCTTCATGACCGTGAGTCGCATCACAGGGGACAGAACGCAAGACTCACAGCAACTCTGAATGCCTCCTGTGCTGGAAAGTTCTATGCAGGAGACCACATTTGGAACTTGAGAAGCAGAGGGGGGTGACCCCGGGGTGGGAGGCGGGGGGCACCCTCCCTGCCAGCCTGGGCCCTGTTGGGCTCCCACTGAAGGCACCAAAAATGTGATCTTGTCTGTTTTGTTTCCAAATTTCCAAAATGGCAAACTCAGACACGGATCCTTATTGGAAGCAGAAAAAGAGTCAAGTCCTGAGGGCCTGCCATGGTTTTAAATGTTCACAGCTGCCCTGTGTGAGTCTGGTTCTGATGCTTGCTCTGTCTCTTTGGACCGAGTTGTGACTTTTAGTATGGCTTGTAAAGTTTTGTCTGGGAGCCAGACATCATGCGCTGGGTGATGGGGACTGCTATAAATAGGCCTCCCCATGTGGCTGGGGGTGTGGGGGCAGGGGTGCTGTGGCCCCACTGTCTTTAGGAAGCCTGAGTCCCTGGGCCGTAAACTTCTCATTTATTGATTTTTTAAAAAGATTTATTTATTTATTCATGAGAGGGAGAGAGAGAGAGATAGAGAGAGAGAGAGAGAGAGGCAGAGACACAGGAAGAGGGAGAAGCAGGCTCCATTGCAGAGAGCCTGAGGCAGACCTCCACCCCAGGACTCCAGGATAACGCCCTGGGCCAAAGGCAGGCGCTGAACCTCTGAGCCAATCCAGGCGACCCCTGATTTTTTTTTTTTTAAAGATTTTATCAATTTATTCATGAGAGACACGCAGAGAGAGGCAGAGACACAGGCAGAGGGAGAAGCAGGCTCTCTGTGGGGACTCCGATGAAGGACTGGATCCCAGGACCCCGGGATCACGCCCTGAACTGAAGGCAGATGCTCAACCCCTGAGCCCCCCAGACGCCTCTCATTTATTGATTCTAACCAGAGTTCATTTTGTCTTGAGCTTATGAGTTTTTAAGTAATCTCCGTGCCCAAGGTGGGGCTTGAACTCACAACTCAGAGCTCAAGAGTCACAGGTTAGACCCATCCCATCTACTGGACACAGAGCCTTCCACACTTTAGTTTCAGGTGAAGCTTCTCAATTTTTTTTCTCCCCCTTGGAGGGACGGGCCTGCCTGAGGGGCTGGAGTAGTGTATTTGCCTTCTCCCAGGTGGATCAGGTCCTGATTACACTTCAATTGGTTAGGCTCCCTAGTTTCCCTGGAGGGCGGGCTTTGTCAGGAAGGACAGAAAGCTCTGGATGGAGCAGCCTGGGTGGCTCAGCCTTCGGCCCAGGGCTTGATCCTGGAGACCTAGGATCCCACGTCGGGCTCCCTACATGGAGCCTGCTTCTCCCTCTGCCTGTCTCTCTGTGTGTCTCTCATAAATAAATAAAATCAAAAAAAAAAAAAAAAAGGAATGCTCTGGATGATTTCCAGAATGGCTCCTTTTCAATCCCTCTGCCTGAAGCAGAAGGGGATTTTCTTCCATCTTTACTGGAAGAACTTGGTAGGACTCCTAGAGTTAAAAAAAAACAAAAAAAAAACAAAAAAAAAAAACCCCACCTCACCAAGAGCAGGGCTGGCATTTAACTGGCTCCATCAGTGGAACACATAAGTCTTGATCTAAGGGTTGTGAGTTCGAGCCTCATATTGGGTGTAGAGATTACTTTAAAATCCTTTTTTTTTAAATATTTTATTTATTTGTTTGTTTGTTTATTTATTTATTTGAGAGAGAGAGAATATGACTTCACAAGCAGGGGGAGGGGCAGAGGGAGAAGCAGACTGCACTGAGCAGAGAGCCAGACTCAGGATTCACTCCCAGGACCAAGGGATCACGACCGCAGCAGAAAGCAGTTGCCCAACAGACTGAGCCACCCAGGTACCACTAAAAATAAAATCTTAAAAACAAAAATCTCACCAAGAATGCCCCCCCAACACACACACACACACACACACACACACACACACACACCAGTGCTCCCCCGACCCCGCCTGGGCCCAGTGTCTCTAAATCTCAGGCTTCTCTACACTGAGCTTATCTACACTGAGCCTTCAGCAGTTCCTCAAGTACCATTCGGCTTTCTCCGAAGCTGAACACAGCTCTCGTGGAGGTTTCTGTTCATGGGTTTCTGCTCTGCCAAGTTCTATTTCTTTTGTATCTGCCTGTCCATCTGTCTAGTTTGGCGGGGGGAGCAGCTCACACTGTGACCTCAGTTCTCTGATAAATCTAAGAACTGTTAATGTTTACTTTGTTCAGCTTTCTCCTCGGTAGGCTGGAGTGACAACTTCCAAGCTCCTTACGTCCTGGGCCAGAAATCAGAAGTCTCTCACACTCTTTGTTTTTTAATTATTATTTTTAAAGATTTATTTATTTATTTTAGAGAGAGAGAGAGAAGAGGAGCAGAGGAAGAGAGACTCTTAAGTAGACTCCGTACTGTGTGCGGAGCCTGATGCGGCGCTTGATCTCATAATCCCGAGATCATGACCTGAGCAGAAGCTAAATCGGACATTTAACC